>NC_057799.1:47575936-47923956 GCF_018294505.1 Triticum aestivum | reverse complement strand
AGTACTCTAGCTTTGCTGGATTAAAGCTAAGTTTTTTAGGAAGCCGGCCAGCCGACTGTTCTGGCAGCCGGCGGGCATGTTTGGAGGCCGTCTCTTTGCTATATAGGTTCGTTGTTCCTTAGCCATTTTTCGTGTGGGCGTCCTTTCTGTCTTGCCTCTTGCTAGTTGGACAGTCAGTTCTTTGAGCTGCGACTTTCAACAAGAGAGGACTCGGGAGCCGGCGCACTACTTTTCTGACTTCAGGAAGAACTTTTAATACAGCTCAAGGCGGCCAGTCCCCGGGCCGACTAGTCGAACCCGGTGCCGGACAAAAAATCAAATGTAATAATACATTCATAGATATGACACTCGTCATTCATAGATAAATAAAAGGCAGTCCCCGAGTACTGTTCGGGGGGCCTGTTGGTTCGTGCTTAATATCAAAAGGGTAGCATGGTACATACTGCTTTCAACTGTAAAATCTTCTCAGGAGGTTCGCGTTCCATGGCCGCTCCGACTCCTTGCCAGAGTCGTCTCTCTTGCGTGCTCTTGGTTTTTGCGCATCGATCAAGTAGTAGGAGTCGTTGCCGAGTGCCTTGCTGACGACGAAGGGGCCTTCCCAAGGGGCCGAGAGCTTGTGCTGGCCGGCTGTTCGCTGGATCAACCGGAGCACAAGGTCGCCTTCTTGGAAGGATCTTGGCTTGACCTTGCGGTTGTAGTAGCGGCGCAGCCCTTGCTGGTAGATGGCGGACTGGCTGAGTGCTAACAGCCGGCCTTCTTCCAGTAGGTCCACGCCGTCTTCTCTTGCTTCTTTGGCCTCCTCCTCCGTGTACATGGTGATCCGAGGCGAGTCGAACTCGATGTCTGTTGGGATGACAGCCTCAGCACCGTACACGAGGAAAAACGGAGTGAAGCCGGTTGACTTGTTGGGTGTAGTGCGCAGACTCTAGAGGACAGCCGGCAGCTCTTCGAGCCAGCAGCCGGCCGATCGCTCCAGTGGTACAACCAGTCGGGGCTTGATGCCGGAGAGGATGAGTCCATTTTCCCGCTCGACCTGGCCGTTTGACTGCGGGTGGACAACGGACGCTAAGTCCAGTCGGATGCCCTGCGTCGCGCAGAAACGTGCCAGTGCTCCTTTGGCGAAGTTCGTGCCGTTGTCGGTGATGATGCTGTGCGGCACGCCGTACCGAGTAGTGATGTCGGTGATGAATGTTACAGCAGTCGGCCCATTGAGCTTCTTGATTGGCTTTGCTTCAATCCACTTTGTGAACTTGTCCACAGCAACAAGTAGATGTGTCAGGCCGCCGCGGGCTGTCTTGAAGGGGCCCACCATGTCCAGTCCCCAGACGGCAAAAGGCCAGGTGAGGGGAATGGTCTTGAGTGCAGAAGCCGGCAGATGTTGCTTGGAACTAAAAACTTGGCATCCTCTGCAGCTCTTGACTATTTCTTTAGCATCCTCCAAGGCGGTCGGCCAGAAGAAACCATGGTGGAAAGCCTTGGCCACAAGGGATCTTGAGGCTGCGTGGTGGCCGCATTCGCCTTGGTGGATGTCTTTGAGGATTGCCACTCCTTTTTTGGCTCGACGCAACGCTGGAAGATTCCAGTGACGCTGCGTTTCACAAGCTCTCTGTTGATTATTGTATATGCTGCGGCTCGTCGTTGCACTAGTCTTGCTGAGATCTCATCAGCCGGCAGCTTTCTGCTGACTAGGAACTTGAGGATGGGCTGGGCCCATGAGGGAGCTGTGACTTCTTCTTCTGTTAATGTGGCCACCATGACTCGGGTGGGTGGGTTGGGTGAGTCGGCCACTGCTTCTTGTGTCGTTGCAGTCCCCGAGCCGGGTTCTGAAGTCCCCGGGCCGGGTGCGACTACGGCAGTCCCCGGGCCAGTTGTCGAAGTCCCCGTGCCGCCTGCGGGGTTTCTCCAGTCGGATCCGGCTGTATCTGGCGCAGGCGGTACGAAAATGGAATCCGACTCTGGAGACGGCTTGAGGAGGCGCTGGAGGGAGACGCCAGTTGGTATGGCCTGTCGGGTGGAGCCGATCCGTGCTAGGGCATCTCCTTGGTCGTTGTCGGCCCTTGGCACGTGAAGGAACTCGCACCCTTCGAAGTATCCGCTGATCTGCTGGACGAGGAATCGATAGCTCGCCATGTTCGCGTCCTTGGCGTCCCAGTCGACAGACGATTGTTGGACCACCAAGTCTGAGTCGCCGTAGCACAGGATCCGACGTATGCCAAGCTCTTTGGCTAGCGTTGTTGGAGGCGGCGAAATGGATCTGCAGCATGTACTTGAGCTTGTCGCCTTTGGGAGAGGTGAGGACGATGCCGGCTCCCAAGCCGGTGCGCATCTTGGACCCGTCAAAGTGCATCCGCCAATGGGTAGAGTCGGGAGCCGGCGGTAAGTACTGGGTCTCGGCCCAGTCGACGAGGAAGTCGGCCAATGCTTGCGACTTGATGGCGGTGCGGGGTTGATAGAAGATCGTGTAGGGCGCCAATGCAATGGCCCATTTGGCCACCCGGCCGGATGCATCCCGGCTGCCTATGATCTCGGCAAGCGGGGCAGTGCACACGACCGTGATGGGGTGCTCTTGGAAGTAGGACTTCAGTTTCTTGGCAGCGAAGTACACCCCATAGCACATCTTCTGGTAGTGCGGGTAGTTTTGCTTTGAGCTAGACAGCACTTCGCTGAGATAGTACACCGGCCTCTGGACTAGCTGGGCTCGGCCTTCCTCCGGGCGCTGGACCACAACAACAGTACTGACGACTCGGCTAGTCGCGGCGATGTAGAGGAGCATGGGCTCCTTCTCAGTCGGCGCTGCCAGGACAGGCGGAGTGGTCAGCATTTTCTTCAACTCATGGAAGGCTTGGTCGGCTTGATCATTCCACTCGAAGTGAGTGGACTTCTTCATGAGTCGGTACAAGGGGAGAGCCTTTTCTCCTAGTCGGCTGATAAAACGATTCAGGGAGGCTAAGCAGCCAGTGAACTTCTGCACATCTCATAGCTTGGTGGGAATCTCCATCCTCTCGATGGCCTTGATCTTGACGGGGTTGCACTCAATGCCGCGTTCGGAGACCAGGAAGCCTAGCAGCTGGCCGGCTGGCACTCCGAACACGCACTTCTCGGGGTTGAGCTTGATCTGGAATCGGCGCAAGTTGGCAAATGTTTCTCTCAGGTCTTCCAGCAGGGTACCGTGCTTCTCTGTCTTCACCACAATGTCGTCTACGTAGACGTGGGCATTTCTGCCGAGTTGTTTCAAGAGACATTTCTGCATGCAACGCTGAAAAGTGGCACCGGCATTTCTCAAGCCGAATGTCATAGTCAGGTAGCAGAAAGCTCCAAAGGGTGTGATGAAGGCAGTCTTCAGGCGGTCCGCTGGGTCCAACTTGATCTGATGGTACCCTGAGTACGCATCCAAAAAACTTAACAGCTCGCATCCGGCTGTGGAGTCTATCACTTGGTCAATCCGCGGAAGAGCGAACGGATCCTTTGGGCAGGCCTTGTTCAGACTGGTGTAGTCTATACACATGCGCCACTTGTTATTCTTCTTCAGAACCAAAACTGGGTTGGCAAGCCACTCTGGAAAGAACACTTCCATGATAAAGCCGGCGGCAAGGAGCCGGGCTATCTCTTCTCCCACAATTCTTCACTTCACTTCTGACAGTCGGCGGAGGGGTTGCTTCACTTCGCATCAGCTCGGACATGTAGCTTGTGCTCGGCGAAATCCTTCGGGACACCCGGCATGTCCTTTGGGGACCATGCAAAGATGTCTCGATTCTCACGGAGGAAGTCGACGAGCTCGCCTTCCTATTTACTGTCCAAGTTCGCCCCAATGACAGCGAACCTCTCCGGGTTCTCCGGGTCCAGAGGTATCTTCTTCGTCTCTTTGGCAGGCTGGAAGGAGCCCTGCGCATCACAATCCTTGGGGTTGGGGGACAAGGCCGGCTGCTTGCCGGCCATGGCCACAACCCGTTCCAACATCTTCTTCTCTTCTGCCACCACGAGGGACTCGGCCAGCCGGCTACTGGCCATGGCGCACTCGATGGACTTCTTGTAGTCGCCGGCTACCATGATGATCCCCTTCGAGCTCGGCATCTTCATCTTCAGGTAGGCGTAGTGGGGCACAGCCTTGAACTTGGCCAGAGCAGGTCGGCCAAGCAGTGCGTGATAGGGGCTCTCCAAATCCACTACCTCGAACCATATTGCTTCTCGGCGGAAATGGTCTTTGTCTCCGAAGAGAACATCCATTTTGATCTTGCCGATCGGGGAGCAAGACAGGCCGGGGACGATACCATGGAAGACGGTGCGGCTCGGCATGAGCTGCTTGGCTTTGATGTTCAGCTTCTCCATGGTGTCGCGGTACAGTATGTTGATACTGCTTCCGCCGTCTATCAGGACGCGGGAAAATCTGGCAGCTCGCCTCTCCGTTGCGAGGGTGACGTCCAAGACCATTGCATAGGAACCAGGTGAAGGCATCACCTCTGGGTGGTCGGCCTGGCTCCAGCTGATTGGCTTTTCTGACCAGTGCATGAACTCGGGGGCGCTGGTGGCGACTGCATTCACTTCTTGGTGCTGTCGGCGTCGGCTGCGCTTATCGTCGGCTTGACTCGTGAAGACGACGTAGGCGGCGTGCTCTTCGGGGAATTCGTCTTGGATGGCGCCGACTGCCGGCCGAGCCGCCGGCTGCTGAGGGGCTGGAGGCGGCGGGCCGGGAGGCGGAGGCGGCAGCATTTCCCTCGCCCTTGGTGATGCGGGTGAGCCAGTGGCATTTCCGGGTTGTGTGGTTGGACGGCTTCGCGCCGCTGTGGAATTTGTAGGGGGCGTCGAGAGCTTGCTCGTAGGAGAAAGACGGCTGCCAAGCCGGCCTTCCACCCTTCTTCTTGGGAGCGGGCCGTTCTTCGGGCTGCTCGTCTTCAACTATGGCCACCTGCCGACCGGAGGAAGTCCGCATGGGGGCCTTGCGCTTGTGGTCGTTCTGGTAGGGGTGCCGATTAGGGTCGCCAGCCGGCGTCTTAGGAGCCGGAGCAATCACTTTCCCCGAGGCGTCCACTCGGAGCTCCGTCTTCATTGAGGAGTCAGCTGTGGCGTCCTTGTCCGCGATGATCAGCAACTCATCGAGGGTAGCCGGCTCGTCGCAGAGGAGTCGGTGCTTGAGGAGGGTGCCCTCTCGGCACCCGGCGGTGAAGTACTCGATGGCCTGGACCTCATGCACCCCCTCGCAGGAGTTGCGGAGCTCGGCCCATCGCGTGAGGTAGTCGCGGGTCGACTCGTTGGGCCCTTGGACGCAGAGGGAGAGCTGGCGAGGCTTGGGAGGCCGCTTGTAGGTGCTGGTGAAGTTGCGGACGAAGACTTCGGTGAAGTCCAGCCAACTGTTGATGCTGTAGGGCTTGAGGATGTTGAGCCATGTGCGCGCAGTGCCTTGCAGCATGAGGGGGACGTACTTCACGGCGACGCGCCGATTGCCATTGGCTATGCTGACGGCCGTGGAGTAGTCGATGAGCCAATCTTCCGGCTTCACCGAGCCGTTGTACTTGGGCGTGTCTTTGGGGAGCGAGAACCCTTTGGGGAAGGGCTCGTCGCGGATGCGGGGGCCAAAGCATGGCGGGCCGACATCGTCTTCTTCTTCTAACGCCAAGGATCGAGCAAGGCGGTCGATCCTGTGGCGGGCGTCGTTCTCGCCGACTCCTTCTCGGCGGCCGAGTCGGTCGCCAAGAGTCGGGTGTGTGATAGGTGGCGGAGTGAGGCGTCTTTCTCTTCGAGGCGGGGGAGGAGGCAGGTTTCCTTGGTGTTCAACCGCTCGAGGGCGGCCTTCCGCGTCGCGCTCGATGGTAATGCGAGTCCGGCTGCGGATGGCAGCCGGCTCCTTGTCTTTCTTCTAGCGCGCGCCGCTCGCAGTCGGCGAGCGGGACGTCGCGGCGTGCTCCCGGCACGGGGGATGACTATCAGCACGGGCGCCGGCTTCGTGCCGTTCTGCGGCCGCGTCGAGCAGCTGCTGGATCCATCTCGTCATGTAGGGGAGCTCATCGGCTCCCAGCCCATTGAGCTCTTCTGTGGCCGCCTGAGCGGCTCGCAGATTCTCGAGCTGGGTGGCGTAGACGGGGCGATCTGCCCCCAGCATGCTGGCGACGGCCGCGCCGCGCTTCTGGACGAAGCCGGCTCGGCTCGGGCCGCTAGGCGGCGGCGTACCGAAGGCGGCGCGGTCGACTTCGCTCTGGTGGGCCTCAGTGAGGCGCCTCATGGAGGCTATCTTCTGGCCCTCCGCGATGAGGGCGAGGCGGCATGCCTCCAGGGTCTCGGCGTCGGCATCGGCCGGGATGGGAACAGAGAGGTCGTGCATCGCCGCTTGCAGGGCGTCGTGGGCGTCCTCGCCCGAGTTGGCGACGTGGCTGATGACCAGCACTTCGGTGACGGCGCTGCTGCCGCTCTCAGCTCGAGGGAGTGGATCGTCGAAGACCACCAGGTCGGAGGGGTAGGCGTCGAGCGACGCCGTGTCGGAGTCGATGAGCATCGGGTCGGTGGAGCCGACCGACTCCATGTCTGCAGCAGGCTCGCTGGAGACGTGAAGCTGGTCGAGGAGGCTGACGAGGCGGTTCTCGGGGTAGTCGGTGCCTGCGTCGGACGCAGGCTCGTTGGAGATGCGAGTCTCGCCGAGCAGATCGGCGAGGCAGCTCGCTGCGCAGGCGTCGTCGACGCCTTGCAGCGCGTCGAGGCAAACGCCATCGGGCACAGCAGGCTGGCTGCGCTCGCGGGGGAGGAAGAGGGTTCCCGTCCAGAACAGGTCTCCGGACGACGGTGCACCTGGCCCCACGGTGGGCGCCAAATGTCGGGTGGTTGGTGCGACATATGCCAATGGATGGCTTATCATTGTGGGAGCCAATAAGACGTCGCCGGTGCCTGGAAACGGGATGAGGCGAAGACATGCACGCCGGCGGATCTTACCCAGGTTCGGGGCTCTCCGTGGAGATAACACCCCTAGTCCTGCTCTGCGGGGTCTCCGCATGATCACTAGATCGAGGAAAGGTAGCTACAATCGCTCCTAGAGCTGTTGGGATCAAGGGAGAAGAAGAACAAGGCTAGGTCTTGCTTCTCTCTATCTATGGTGTGTGTGCTATGCTTGGAAGCCAACCCTTTGCATGGGTGCTCCGGGGGGTTTATATAGGCCTACCCCCCGGGGGTACAATGGTAATCCGGCTGGGCACTGGTCCCAGCCGTCAGTGTCTACGCTTGCTGGCTTCTCCGCCGGCTGTTGGGTCCCGCCGGCTGGTGGGTCCCGCCGGCTGCCGGCTTCTTGGTCGACAGGCCGGCCCCACCGCCTAGGGTCTTGTCGGCGGCTGCTTACTGTAGCCTCGCCTCTGATGACGAGGGCTTCGTCGAGGTAAGCGTGGCTACAGTGGGCCGCCTCGGGGGCTCTCACTGTAGCCTTACCCCGTCTTGTCTCCTTAATGGGGCTCCTGCTTCGAGGAAGGGAGTAGCCGGCTTCTGGGGGCCGGCTACACCCTCGGCCGACTGGGGGAGGCCGGGCTGCCTCCGCGCCTCTCTCTGGCGGAATGGGCCCGACGCCTCCGGGCCGTACAGGAGTCGGTCGTGGATGACGTTGAGGCTGGCATGGCTACAGTGCCGAGCCGCACAGGAGACAATCGTCCCGTACGGCCTCCTGTGGCCACGCCTGCCTCGGGCCTCGGGGGTAGTGGGCCGCACTGTGGCCACACCTCGTCTTGTCACCGTTATGTGGGTGTAGCTTGGGTGGTTGTGGTCTCGGCCGGCTCCTTGGAGTCGGCGCTCTTCTTGGCCGACTTCTTGGAGTCGGCCGCCCGATAGTTGTCTTGGGGAGTGGTTGCTGAGGCTGGGTCGCCTTCCGGAAGTCGGCTTCAGGAGTAGCCGGCCAGGGAAGGCGGCCCGATGCTCGGAGTGCCTGGAGGCCCGAAGGCCTGATAATTTTTTCAGAAGAACCAGGGGCAGTCGGTTAGGCTACCCGTGGCTATTTACTCCGAGACCCACCTGCGTCGAGTTTTCTTCGTTCGGCGAGGCCCCACAACCACCCGAGACCCTTCGATCGCACCGGCGAACTCCGGCGAGCTCTGAAAAATCGACTGGCCCAATTTTGAAATTTAGTCTACTGTTGGAATATAAAAGAGGAAAACCATAAGCATTGGGAGTATAGTGTTGAGAGTGGCACGGCGGATCTGAAGGTGCAAACCGGACAAAGGCAACTTCGCAACCAAGACAAGAAATCAGAGTAAAGCAGTGACGATCTATTTTCTTGCTGCGATAAATAAGTTGAGCAGATACGAAAGAGTACCGCCTCTGGTGCGGCGCCGTGTACGCATCTGCTGAGAATTTGATGGTGCTGCGGTAGCGATGGCTGTCGGTGGCGTGGAAGCAGATCTAGGAGGGTAGACGGTGGCGGCGGGGCACGGTGGACGAGACGGTCGTAGGAGCGGCGCCGGCAAGGTGGATGACGGCGGGGATGAAGCGAGAGGACGGGATGCAAGGATCCCGGTCCGAAGCCGTGGATGAGAGAGGTCGGTCTCTTGTAATGGACGGCGGCGTCGGGGTATCAGCTCCGGCATGGTGGAGGAGGACGGCGGTGGATGGGGTGGCGGACGGCGGCGGACGGAGGAGGGTGGGGTGGAGAGGGTGTTTTGGCGCCCACAGAGTACGAATGGGGAAAAGGGAGGTAGAGAGGAAGGGGGGAACCATGTATTCAGGGCGCGCTTGTCTCAAATGCGAGGAAATTTACAAACTTAGCCCCCGTTTCAAATTTCTACGACATCACAACAACATTAGTTGGTTGGGGATAAGACGGTAATCTCGCATACACCGAATATTTGCAGACGAGAGTTTGTTTTTGGCGCCCACCATGTATGAATATGAATCGGGGAGGGAGTCGATTTCGGCCGAGGACACACTGTGTTTTGGCGCCCACCGTGTATGAATCCGGGTGAGAGGCGGTTACGTCACGTTTGGGTGAAATTACAAACCTACCCCTATCGAAACCTATAGAAATCCAGCAGATAGGCTTTGCGTGCCAGGGATAGGCAGTAGTGATTTCCATCTCGCAGATTTTGGTTTCGAGCGATTACTACGACTTTCCCCGCTTCGTTCAAATTTTGCAGAGTGCACGTTTACCGTGCCAACTCAATTCGAATCCCGTTTGTATTCTATTTTTTTTCCGGGCGGGATCCATTTTCAATTGGAATTACATTCTATATACATCATTTTTTAATATACTTTCAAAAGCACAACACCATTTATACATAAATATGGTTTACAAATGGCATGATCTCAGATTCATAAGGTTGTATCCATCAATTTGGATTTTCAAATATTTGAAACCACTTTATGTTGAAATCCAATGTATGCATTCCTCGCTAACTATCTCCAATTAATGTGTGTTTCATGCGGGTTTTTTTACTTCTCAAACATGTATAATGTGTTTCACACACGCAACATATAGTGTAATCCCGTTTAGACATTAATTGCATATAAACCATGCATTGTTTGTAATTGAAGAATCTATGGATCACCAATATTGATAAACTATATAACATTACACGTGTGCCCAAATTCAAATGAATATGCATGTTTGATACACCAATTTGCGTTATGATATTATCGATGTCGTGATCTCCAGTTTAAATATTTGAATCCCCTTTAATCCAGATATTCGTCTCATATAACTATCACTCATGCTTATATAGGACTATCTCTCTGGACCTATACGCGTTCATCGTCTCTCAGGTATCTCTCGTGCTACCTGTATGTCGACAATGATCTTTTATCTTTATAACACACTGACGGTACTCTCTCCCTCGACCTTCATCACTCTATCTCTCTCTAAGTATATCTCGCTCCCTGCTATGTGTCTCTAACTATGATTCTCCATGTGGAATCTCTTTCTCTCACACAAACACAAAACTTTGTCTCCCGGGGTCTCATTTCTCTCTACTATTCCCATGTGTGCCACTCGCACACCCCTCATACAGAGATGTCTTTCGCTCCTTAGATATGAGAACCTATGACTCTTCCTCTTCAATATCTCTTTCTCACACACAAACACAAACTCTGTCTCCCAGGGTCTCATATTTCTCCATTGTTCTCTTGTATGTCGCTCACACACACCCTCTCTCCCTAGAGATATCTTGCGTTCCCTCGTATGTCTCTCTAGCTATCACTCTCGTTGTGAAATAACTTTCTCTCTTGCAGACACAAAACTCCGTCTCTCTGGATCTCATTTCTCTCTGATATCTGTTTGTATGTGACTCACATGCACCCTCTCTCTATCTCTCTCACACCCACACACATAACCCAGCCTTCTGATCCACTCGACTCCTATCTCTAACGCACACTAGCTAGCATCTTTATCTTTCTATTTATCTGTTTCTCCATCGACCTTCTTTCTCGCCCTCACTCTTGATTCCTATCACACACACTACATATGTTTCTCTCTACATGCAGTCAAGTGCCCTCTCACACACACATATAACTTCACCCTTTGAACCACCCGACGGTCATCTCCAACACCCAAACTAGCGGATGTCCCTCTAGCTAGCATCTCCATCTCTGTATCTATCTGTAGTTTCTCTGTCAACATTTCTTTCTCACACGGAGTCTTGCTTCCTATCACCCACACTATATATGTCTCTCCATACATATGCATTTATAGGTTGGTCTCTTTTGCACAATCGTTGCGCCTCACTCCCTCTGCTCGCCATAGATGCATGCTCCAGCCCACGCCACTATCTCTTAAAGACAAAAACACATGCTCAATTGTCGGGCCTTCTTCCCTGCATTCTCACATGCATGCATATTGTCATACCGATCCGTCTCTCCCATGTCGTTGATCTTATGACTTATGTCTTCTTTCTTTTATCTTGATCATGCGCGCACGCACACACACACATCCCACGTATACATGTATACATCTCACACATGCACGTTCAAGGTCTCTATGTCTCCATACGTTTAATTACCCTCAATCCTAACGCCACATCGAATCGTTCTCCTCTTTTGTGCACATAACTTCTGCCTGGATGGGTAAAACACACACTCACACTTAACAATCTCCTTCTAGCTACCCCCCGCCTCTCACTCTTCCCCTATATCCCCGAAACCAATAAGACCATCCCTTTGTTTAATTCCCGCCTACATGCACCATCGATATATAGTAGTCTTCCTCGGTGTCTCTCGAACAAACACGTTCTCTCGATGTCGACTCCTCTCACGCGCACACACCTTCTCTTCCCTCTCTATGGGCATTTTCTCTCTCGCACCCCATCATTGGTGGCCTCTGCCATACACATCACCTCTCTATGATGAAGCCATGCACACTTAAATTACATCCTCCACAGAGGACCCCGCGACACACACACACACACACACACACACACGCACACACGCACGCACCCCCCACACACACGCACACTAAGACTCCATCTCTCTCTCTCTCTCTCACACACACACACGCACGCACGCACATCCCCCACACACACTAAGACTCCATCTCTCTCTCTCTCACACACACAAACTAAGACTCCATCTCTCTCTCTCTCCTCTCTCTCTCACACACACACTAAGACTCCATCTCACACACACATGCTCCTACCACCCTTCATCCAACCTTACCCGTATGATAAACAATCACCTTTATTTACTTGCATAACATGGACAAATTCCACTTTACTTTAGTAGTCAGCAAACTTATCATCTGTACCCTTATAAAAAAACGAGTTGGCGGTGATGGTGTGCCTGCCATCTTGTAATACAGACCGTATGATCTATATCTGAGGATAGAAAGCAAACTATGATAATTTTACAAAAGATACCCGCACCTCTCTCCACATCATTATCTCCCGCAACCTCATTGCTCAGCAATTAAAAAAGGAATAAGTCTCTGGAACAATCTAGCATGCATGGTGGCCGCTGCCGCCTGCCGGCGCCGTCCATCCCCATGCCTCCGCCCATTCCGACCACCAGTCACCACCACGCTCCACTCCTCCTCGCCTTATCTCTCATCTTTCATTTTTTCGATGACATTCTCGAGATACCAGTTTTCCCATAAAATTCTCGAGATATCATTAGTTTTTACACATGGGATTACTCCTGCATGGGTCAATCACAACAGGTGTTCTGTAAAAAAATGCATATTGATGTTCCGTGCAATGCACGAGAATCTTGCTTGTAATTATATAACGCAAATCACGAGCAGGAAGTGACATCTTTTTGACACGACCACGTTAACATGGCCACGTAAATCACTAGCTAAAGTAAATACCATTATACTTATATCCCGATGCAAAAGGTTGAGTACATGTCCGAAGAGTAGAGTCGCACACACGCACTCTGTCTCTCAGAATCTCTCTCACACACACACCAGTTACGTGATGCCCACTTAAGCAGACACATATGTTACAATTTGTGCACCCGCGGGTACACGTGATGCTGCGCATTTATTTAAGCTGGAAGGCGAACCCAAACAGTAGCTGCATTCATTCCCCTGCCGCCGCCTCTTCTCTGGTCACCGCGCCCGGTAGCCATGGGCCAGCCGAAGGTAACAACATACGCCATACTCCCGCCGGAGCGGCGCTTTAATATGGAAATTTTAGTGGTCATGCATGCATCTTTTTGTGCTAGCACTCCTATATAAGGGTTGACCGGTCGCTTCCCGCGGACGTGCGCGGGCGGTGGAAGAGGAAGGAGAAGGGAAGCGGGCTGTGGAGTAACGTTTTTTACCACAATTTCTTAGAAAACTGAGTGCAATAATTGAGTAGTTTTGCAAACTACCAGTACTACACCTGAAACGGTTCAAAACCTATACTCCCTTGCCAGCGCGCGCTTCCCGCGTGAAACGGTCAGCGTCGCCCTGGAGCGTCAGTGCTGCATTAATGCCTGGCCAGAGCGGAGGTGACCTCTCACTGGCGCCGGCTTTGAAGTGGCGCGACGACCGAGAGAGCGCCGCTTCCCGGTACACGCAACTGCTCTGCGTCGAGACTGGCCATAGGCCCTGTTTGGATCCATGGGTTAGAGTTAGTTTGAGCTAGTTGGGGCTCAAATAGCCCTAAAGTATCCAAGCATGAGGGTTTAAATTGGAGCAAGTTGCACCGAACCCACCAAAAAAAAACTATCCCACCCAAGAGGTGCTAACTGGAGATAGTTCTCATTGGGACCACTAAAAAATCACTTTTCTCTCTCCATGAAGTGCATTTATTGTCAATCTAACCCTGTCACCCAAACACCTCTTTGGCTACAGTTAGTTCAGGGTTAGTCATGAGTTAGTCTAACCTCTAGCTAAGTTAGAGTATCAAACAGGAGCAGTATAGGACATGCAAGTTGCTCAAAGCATACAGGCAAATTCGTACGTGAAAGGATTTTTTTCTTTTTGAAAACGGAACGTGAAAGGAATTTTTTTTAGAATGCTCTTGGCATGTCGCTAACATGTGATAGTTAACCGACCTCAATAGACGGCAGAAACGCCAGCCCGCCGCACTTTGATAGAGACGAGGAGGGAGAAGCGATACAGGCTGCTGGATTACTAGAGATAGGTGTCGCACGGAAGCCAAGAAATATGGTGATAGCATGGGTTAGCCATGTACTAGTATGATGTAACTACACTGGGCTGCCGTGTTTCGTACTCTTCCAGTCCACTATGGAGATGATTGGTTAATTTTATATCGCTGAATAATATTAAATATTATGAGTGCAGACGCTCCACCACGAGGTTCCTTGCTCCTTCTCGGTCGTCCGGAATCTATGTTCTTCCACTCTATTTTTTTACGCGAGCTTTGTTCATCCTTTTGCCAACACGCGAGACATCTAGCATCAAGGTGCACGTGTTATGCAAGGATCGTTCCATCTATATGAAGAACACGTGGGACTGGAACTACGAGACGGACATGTACCCAGGAGTGGACGTACGAACCTGAGTAATGTAGCGCAGTAAGTGAAGTAGAAAGGCACAAATGGTATGAACATGCGTGGCATATAGGGTGTGTTTGGTTGCGTTCTCGTCTCAGCATAGTTGTTCCCTCTTCATGCATGCTCAACTCAACACCCCTCTTCATGCATGCCCTCTTCATGCATGCTTCTAGTGTATTTGTGCTAAACTAGTGTGGTCTCATGCACCCTCCATACACTCTACCAAACACCCAAAAGTAGGTTGAGAAGGGAACTCTTGGGCGGCATTTGTCTCTTACTACGTACTACCACTAAATGTTGTACGTGCAATGCACGGTGATGTTATGGAGTACGTGCCTAAGTACTCTACTACTACTATATTAGTTGGAGGCACATATTAACTTTTATATTTGTTTACGTGTATGCCTCGAGACCTTCCAACTAGACGTGTTTTTCTCTCCAGGTCGCACTTTGTATCGTTCATACCACTAAGTACTACTACGTGTGGTCTCCGACCCAGAAGTGGAAGAAGTGGAGACGCTCCACCACACTGTTTTTTTTACGCTGGGCTCTACCATGCTGTTCATGTCCCACTCCTTTCGCTGACGTGTGGGACATCCAGCACGTGCCGTGTTTGGCACCCTTCGTCGTAAGAGTTGAAACGCTAGCATTCATCAGAAATAAAAAATAATTATAAATCGGCAGTGATACTATTTTTTTGCGAACCAATCAGCAGTGATACTATACCACGTGGTTTCCTTGCTCCTCGATATCGGAAAGAATACTTCCGTGCGCCAACATGTGGGACGTCGACCATCCTGGTCCACTTGCCATGCACGCAGAACTCCAAGGGAGAGTCACCCAGGTCGTCGCGCCGTAGTAACAATGACTAATGAGCCGTCAAATCACAGGCCCACTTCCCACTTTGAAGTTGCTCGGACGAAGGAACCATCATGACTTCGTTGAATTCCGCTTCTTGAAGAAAACTACTATACCAGCAGTACTGCTAGCTACAGTAGTTACTCCAACAGAGGCCTCCTTTCGTTCATAGGATAGGATATGAAAATCATAGGAAGTGAGATGACATGCATCTCAATTCCTATAGAGAAAGAGATGCCATTTGATGCTTAGGATAGGAATTTTTATTTAGTCTAGGCTAATGTACTGGTAATTTGCTCTAAAAACTACAGTAGTAACTAGTAGTATTGGTACATGCTCGTACTCAGACAAAGACACACACACTAACTACTAGTACTACTACTTCTCACATGCTGGCCAGACGCCGTCGTTCTCCTTCCCGGCTTTGTCGGCGACACCCCATCGTGCTTGGATCTCCACCGACCTCTCCGCAGCAGCGCGTGCGTCCTTTTCTTTCTTGCGGCGGTGGGCCTCTCTTTTTTTGAGTGCTTTCTGACTTTTCCGCTCCCTCTGTGCGGCTTTGGCCGCCTCTTGCTCTACCGCCCATTCGGCCTTGGCATCTTCAAATTCCTCCCACATAGTTGTGAGGTCGCGAGCGGCGATGAACTCGGCACGGCGGGATGCCATCGCTTCCCTACCATTTTGTGTGCAGTCGTGGGCGGCGAGGAACTCGGCGCGGCGGGATGCCATCGCTGCCTTACCGGTTAGTGTGCAGCGCGGTGGCATGAACGACGCTTGGTGAGAGCTCTGGGGTGGAGTGGCCGGACAACCGTATAGTGCATTGGTTTGTCAAGAGCTCAAGGACAGAAGACGAAGCAAATTTGGATTCCCCTTCAATCCTGGTCATTTATTACCGAGTAAAATGCATTGGCGGTCATCGAACTTGTCTTGATAGCTCACTTTGATAATTGTATACGAGATATGGTGATTATACGGTCACTGGCTCAGCGTATAGCTCCGTATTTGTCTGGTTGACCAGTCAAACAGTCCGCATGCGCCTCATCAGCTCGTGTTCTTTATCTATCTACGCGGGCCTACCTGTCAATGGAGAAAGAAATACTATAAAAACCAAAATTATGCGTATGTGGGGAATCAAACCACGGACTCGTCGCTGCAACGCACCCTCGTCAGCCAAATGAAACTGAAATACTTCGCGTCAGACACTCACGCTCACGCTATCAAAGCATGCTAATGCATGCACGTCGCCCTCTAAATCAAAGTCCTGCTCATGGCGCAACGCAAACGGCGTGCCCATCACCTGCGTGCCCCGGCGGTGCCTGACATTACTGTTTAGATGTTTGATGGAGGCCTACGCGAACGCCGAGCATGTATTCACCTGGCTCAACCTTTGTTGGAAAAGGCAGTGCCTAGGAGCCGCTTAGGCACGCCTAGGCGCTAGGCAATGGCCAAACGCCTCGCCTAGGGCATAAATGGAGGTCTAGGCAGGGCAAGCAAGGAATTGCCTACCCAAGCAAGAAATCATGCCACATACTGCACTGATATGCCAAACGGGTTATATTCCAATGGTAGTAGACGGCAATTAACTTATTTATATGCCCTAAACTAATATCAACACCCATATAATAATCACAAATACACTACAAGTAAAAACTATATTACCTCCTAGGCCACGCCTAGGGCGCTTAGGCACCGCCTAGGCACTAGGCGAAGGCCAACCGCCTCGCTTACGCCTACCGCTTTTTCCAACCCTGCTCAACACCAACGGTCATACTCGGACCGCCTTGCTCATGTATATCGTCCATCACAACGACAATCTATAAAACAGCCTAAGCTAGAGAGGGTACTATGGTAGTATGGTACGGAGTATGTACTATCGTGAGCGACCGATCTTAGTGCCACTGCACACCGAAACCCCTTCCATCGCTAGCGCGCGCTTCCTTCCTGAAACGGTCACCGTCTCTCCAGAATGTCAATGCTGCATTCACCGGACTTAACTGCAGGTGCAATTGGTGTGTCACTGACATGCGGGCCAGATGGCCGTTGGGCCCACATGTCAGTAACCCAAACGCATATGCAGTTAAGTCACTGAAGCAGCGTCCGCATTCATGCCCGACGAACCTTCTCCGGCGCCAGTTGTCCATCCGTCTGCCGCGGCTCATTGCCATTCGCTTGCTATATTAACTTGAGCCCCAGCTCCCAGCCATAGCCAAAGACCCACACTTATTCTCCTCCGGTCCCTTCCTTCTGTCGGCACCACTTCAACCATGGCCTCCTAGCGCTCCGAAGCTCTCTTGGACGTACTGTCGCAGGAGCAGACGAGGGACATCGGCGGCTCCGCTCCGGGTGCGCTCCAAAGCTCTCTTCGACGTACTGTTGCAGGAGCAAACGAAGGAGATCGCTGGCACCCCCCGGCCGCCCTCCGCCGCCACGACCACGAAGCCGGCGCGCGTGCGCGGGCGCAACCGGCGGCGAGGAAGAGTAGTACACGGTAGGTCACCGCCGCTCTGGTCCCGGGAAGGCCACCGCTACTCCACTCAGTCGACGCCAAGCTTGGTGGGCTAAACATCGGCGGCCGATTAGCCGCTTGACGGCGACGTGGAGGCGGAAATCTTCAGAACCTTGTGCTCCGGAGGAGGAGGTTATCGAGGCGGATGAGGAGGAGGCAAAGGCAATGGCCGGCTTTCTCGGGTTCA
Organism: Triticum aestivum; assembly: GCF_018294505.1. Lineage (NCBI taxonomy): Eukaryota > Viridiplantae > Streptophyta > Magnoliopsida > Poales > Poaceae > Triticum > Triticum aestivum. Next base: position 47,906,515 of record NC_057799.1, on the reverse strand, counting down.
TGGCCGGACATGGTGGCCGGGCGCCAGCGATCGTTTAGATTAGGTTTACAGTAGGTTTTAGTACGGTTTGTGCGAAATATGTAATGAATTTCGTCCAGTTTGTAGGAAAAGTTTTCGAAATGTAATGAATTTCATCTGGTTAATTTGAAATTTGCTTTGTTTGCACGAATTTCGTCCGGTTAGTTCATATAGTTGTCGAAAGGTATGCGGGCAACATCGGATGGCATCCATCAGTGTCCTCGGACAGATGTCGGTGTAAATTTGTGGGCCAGCGCTGGAGATGCCCTAACTATCATGCTATAATCGCTAACAATCCTCCATTATTTGGCAGGGAACAGTTATCCCTCGATCAAAATCAGATCCACGGTGTTTCGCACTCCTGCCGCGTAAGAGTGTAAACTCTTGCTTACATAAAAATGGAGCAAGTGGACGGCACTGTAGCACGTCATATCACTCGAACTAGCCCGCCTAACGAGCGGGAAAGCACCGCCCTCGTCATTTTGTTCTGGATTTCTATCGACCGATCGCGCGAAAATGTTACGCTTCGCAAGTTCTAAAGGAAAAGGCGGCACACTTACGACTCGTATGCGTCGCAACCCCGACAGTCCGGCTCGCACGCCGCTCACCAGAGGGGACACGCGTTGTCTTGTAATTTCACTGACATGTGGGACCGTAATTGAATAAACCGTCGATAGCCGAAATCTAATCGCTCGGCGGGCGTCGGCTGAGAAGAGAGAAACGGGGGAGGGAGAAGAGATCGCCCGCCCGCCGCGCACGGACTCCAAGAAATATATGGTGATAATGTGAGGTGGGCCATGCTGGAGTCCGGACCGCTTCCGGAGCCCGCTCTCACCGCCCTGGCCCCTCAAGACGCCAGCTGCCCACCGCATGCATGCATAGCAAGTAGTACTCCTTATGTGGAGGAGAGAGAGGCATTGACAAAGTCAAGGAGTGGGCTCTGCAAGAGCCCGTCTCTACACGTGCTCCTAGGTATAAAAAATAATTCTAAAAAAAGACATAAAAAACTATTGTGTCTTAAAAAAAGAAAGGTAAAAAACATTTGAGAGGAAATAGATAGAGAGAAAGTGAGAAAAAGCTGTAACCTGGGCATTACATGAGGAAGGAGGGAGTGGTGCACATGCCAAGTTCATTGGGCTGCCGTGTTTCACACTCCTCCGTCGTAACAGTGGAGACAATAGCTTTCATAAAAAATAAACAATGAATACTCGTTGCTCGTCCTCTATATCGGAAAGAATACTTTCATTCGCCGACATGTGGGACGTCGACCATCCTGGTCCACCTGCCATGCACAAAATTATCCTGGTCTACCCCGGTCGTATCGCAGGCCCAACCTTTCCCACTGTAAGTTGTTCGGACGAAGGAACCATCATGACTTCGTTGAATTCCGCTTCTTCAAGAAAACTTACTGTACCCGCAATACTGCTACCACGCGCGAAGACTGGACGGCACTGTACCACGTCATATCACTGAAACCCACTAGGCCAAACCAGCCCGCCTAGGTCATCTATTTTGGAACGGAGGGAGTACGTCTCTGCACTGCTATGATTTGTGTTGCACGTTCTCTGTACTTTTGCTACGATTTTCCTACCCTATGAACCAAATGAGGCCTGAATGTATGTCGACTATTGTTTGATCGATCGCTAAGCCTACAATTTTAGGAGCTAGGGCTATTGGTCGATCGACGAGGGATAAGTATAAGCGTACCACGAGCTCATCAGCCCCAACGTTTCTCTTCGGTGTGACGCCCCCGATTTGACCGTACACTAATCATGCACGCAAATGTGTACGATCACGATCAGGGACTCACGGGAAGATATCACAACACAACTCTAAAACATAAATAAGTCATACAAGCATTATAATACAAGCCAGGGGCCTCGAGGGCTCGAATACAAGTGCTCGATCATAGACGAGTCAGCGGTAGCAACAATATCTGAGTACAGACATAAGTTAAACAAGTTTGCCTTAAGAAGGCTAGCACAAAGGTAGCAACGATCGAAAAGGCAAGGCCTCCTGCCTGGGACCTCCTAACTACTCCTGGTCGTCGTCAGCGGCCTGCACGTAGTAGTAGGCACCTCCAGTGCCGTGGAAGTCGTCGTCGACGGTGGCGTCTGGCTCCTGGACTCCGACATCTGATTGCGACAATCCGGTATAGAAAGGGGAAAAGAGGGAGAAAAGCAACCGTGAGTACTCATCCAAAGTACTCGCAAGCAAGGAGCTACACTACATATGCATGGGTATATGTGTAAAGAGGCATATCAGTGGACTGAACTGCAGAATGCCGGAATAAGAGGGGGATAGCTAGTCCTGTCGAAGACTAAGCTTCTGGACATCTCCATCTTGCAGCATGTAGAAGAGAGTAGATTGAAGTCCTCCAAGTAGCATCGCATAGCATAATCCTACCCGGCAATCCCCTCCTCGTCGCCCTGTTAGAGAGCGATCACCGGGATGTATCTGGCACTTGGAAGGGTGTATTATATTCAGTATCCAGTTCTAGTTGTCATAAGGTCAAGGTACAACTCCGGGTCGTCCTTTTACCGAGGGACACGGCTATTCAAATAGATAAACTTCCCTGCAGGGGTGCACCAAATAACCCAACACGCTCGATCCCAATTGGCCGGACACACTTTTCTGGGTCATGCCCGGCCTCGTAAGATCAACACGTCGCAGCCCCACCTAGGCTCAACAGAGAGGTCAGCACGCCGGTCTAAACCTATGCGCGCAGGGGTCTGGGCCCATCGCCCTATGCACACCTGCACGTTGCGAACGCGGCCGCGAGCAGACCTAGCAACCCACACGATCACGGCGGTTACGTCAAAGTGGTCCAACACGGCGCGCGCCACTCAGTCGCTGACGTCAAAAGAGCTTCGGCTGATACCACGACGTCGGGATACCCATAACTACTCCCACGTAGATGGTTAGTGCGTATAGACCAAATGGCCAGACTCAGATCAAATACCAAGATCTCGTTAAGCGTGTTAAGTATCTGCGAACGCCGACCAGGGCCAGGCCCACCTCTTACCTAGGCGGTCTCAACCTGCCCTGTCGCTCCGCCACAAAGATCCACTTGCGGGTACTCCTACGAGCCGACCCGACTTTAGTCATCACATGTGTCATGTATATAGTATATAAGTATATGCCCGTGATCACCGCCCAGGTGATCACGGCCCGATAGTATAGCACCGCAGACGGACAAGAATGTAGGGCCACTGATGGAAATCTAGCATCCTATACTAAGCATGTAGGATTGCAGGTAAAGGTAGTAACAATAGTAGCAAGGATAGGCTATGCATCAGAATAGGATATCGAAAAGCAGTAACATGCTACACTACTCTAATGCAAGCAGTAGAGATTAGAGTAGGCGATATCTGGTGATCAAAGGGGGGGGGGCTTGCCTGGTTGCTCTGGCAAGTAGGAGGGGTCGTCGACTCTGTAGTCGAACTGGGCAGCAGCAGTGTCGGTCTCGTAGTCTACCGGAGAGAAGAGGGGGAAGAAACAGTAAATACATAGCAAGCAAGTGCATAACAAGACAACAGGCAGAGCTAGACGTGTTCTAACGCCGTATGAGGCGATACCGGTGAAGGGGGGAAACATCCGGGAAAGTCCTCCCGATGTTTCGCGTTTTCGGACAAACGGACCGGAGGGGGAAAGTTGCGAGTTTGATAGGGTAGGGAGGTGTGGTGGACGAACGGACTGCGTATCCGGATTCGTCTCGTCGTTCTGAGCAACTTTCATGTAGAAAGTATTTTCATCTGTGCTACGGTTTATTTCATATGATTTTCTAAAGTTTTAAATCATTTTAGAATTTATTTAATTTATTTAATTCAACATTATCCAGAATAGTGCCTGCTGACGTCATCATGACGTCAGCACGATGTCAGCAGTCAACAGGGCGTTGACTGGGTCAAACTGACGTGCGGGACCCACCTGTCATTGACTGACTAATTAATTAACTAATAGTTTAATTAGTTTAGTTATTAGATTAGTTTAATTAATCAAAAATTAATTAGGTTAATTAATTCTTTAATTAATTAATTGTTTTTAATATATTATTATTATTATTATTTTATTCCCATTTTCTTTATCTTTTTATTTTACGTTCTGGGGGTGGGGTCCCCGTGTCAGTGGCTCAGGGGGGGGTGCAGCGGGCGCACTGGTGCGGGTGCTCGCACCCGACGCCATGAGAGGCGAGGGCGGGCGCGCCTGGGGCCTCGGTGGCCAGCGACAACGGGAGCAGCACCGGGCGTGGGGAGTTGCGGGGCACGCGCGCCGGCGAGACGAGCCGTGCCGGCCTTCGGCAGGCGCGGGGGAGCGCGGTAGGCGCCGGCGACGGAAGGCGCAGCCCCGGCGCGGCAGCACGGGCAAGCAGGGCCCGAGGCCACCGCGAGCGGGCGGCAAGGCGGAGCGGGGTCGCGCGGCAAGGCGCCGTGAGCGCGGGCGCCGGACGCGCACGGGCGTGGAGGACACGGTCGAGGCCAGATCGGGTGCGAGCGCGAGGGGGCGAGGCGGTACGGTGCGGTGGCCGTGGTGGCGTTCGGCGATCCAGACGACGCAACGGAACGGGCGACGGTGATGGGGATAGAAGAGGAGGCGCTCACAACCGGTGTAGGGGAATGGCAGAGTGCTCGGGAGGCTCGGGTGGTCGACGGGGACGCGGTCGACGACGAAGAGGAAGGCGAGGCGGCTCCGGCGAGCGGATTGAGGAGGAGACGAGGAGGCGAGATCCGGCGGGGAAGGCCCGGCGACGGCGGGGTCCAGTGGCATCGGAGGCGTCTTGGCGATGGCGGAGCGGTGGTGGCGACGGGCACCAGGGGCGACGGGATCTGGCAAGCAACGGGGGCGCCGTTGCGTCCCGATCCAGAACGGGGAGGAGGTCGAGGACGGGTGATGGGGCGCGGCCGTCGGGGCGGCGCCCGGGGCAATGGGCGACGGCGTCAAGTCGCGGGGGGGGGGGGGGAACGGGCGTGCGGGAGGAGGGGATCGAAGCTCCTCCGCGCGTCGGCGTGTGTGTGGGTGGGTGCGTGCGTCGTGGGTAGCGGCGCAGGGAGGGAACGGGGGGAGAGGGGGGGATCGTGCGGGAGAGGGTGGGTGAGGCCTAGGGTTTGCGGGAGTGGGGAAGGATAAGGGAGTGGGGGACGGTTGGGCCGGCCAGGCGGCCTGGTGGTCTGGAGGCCTGCTGGGCCGTGGCCCAGTGGGCCAGGGGGGTTGTTTTTTTTTTGTAGTTTCTTTTTTTTATTTAATTTTTGTTTTACAAAAATTACCACTAGTGCCTAAATTTGTAGTTAACAACAAACTACTGTGAGATTAATCCTTAACCCATAATAAAATAGTTTTAGCACTTTATAAATTCAATAGGCATTTGTTTAATTGTTTTCACTATTGTTTTAATTGTTTTAGAGCCTTTAAACATTTTATCAAAACTTGGTTTCTCCACCATAATTGCTTACGATTTCTTTGAAACAACCCGAACATTTTAGTTCTTGTTTTTGAAAACTTTTGTTGTTTGCCATATTTTGAAATTGTATTTATGATCCGGTTTTGAACGAACGCGAGATTATCAACACTAACAAAGGTGACGTGGCATCATTAGCGTAGGTTTACTGTAGCATAATTATCCGGGCGTCACTATTCTCCTCCACTACAAGAAATCTCGTCCCGAGATTTAAGAAGGGGAGAAAGGGGTAAATGGCTGGTTACGAAATTATAACGAATCTTCTCGGTCTTGGTTGCTCTTCTCGAAGAGGTCGATCCATAGCGTTGATTTCTTCATACCTATGCATGAATGCATCATGATGAAGTTGTCGTCCTTTCTTCAGGAACTCCATCGTACTTACGAAAGAACAAGGGGTAACTTCGGAAGAACGGGCCTTACAAGGTTGACTATCTGGCAGATAGCTTAGGGAATGTGGTAGAAAGTAACTCTCGAATAACTACTTAAGAAAATATTGAGAGTAAATTAAGAAGGTACCATGAGAAGTTTCCAATGGCAGGCAATCATTGGATGGCCTAATCAGAAGGTGAAAGGGGTTCAGAGCAACAAGAATAAGTATTGCGTTTGATACCAGAATTGATGATATCTCGGAAGGTGGCTCGTGAATTACATACGAGATCAAGCGCGAGGAATAACTTTGGAAACCGGGGGTGTACAGGAGAGTCAGGTTTCGATCCTGTGGAACTGTGGGTTATGGGCCCACCATGTGGTTAAAGTAGGAAGGGCGGTGACATCTTGCACGATCATGATAGCAAGGCATGTCAGAGGGTAACCTGCCAGTTATATGTCAGCAACATCGTCGGTACCAAGGGCGAGGGACGAAGAGAACCATTTTCCTGCTCGTTGAAACGAGGCGGACCATTAGGCAAAGTTCTCGTCCATCGGTGGTTACCGAAATGACACCAACAATAGTAACAGGGTCTTACTGACAGAGTTGTACACCGAGGGGTTTACATAAGCAGGAGAATATTACTGCTTAGATCATATAGATCACCAGAAAGGTTAAACCAAACAATGGAAAGGAAAATATGATTATCAGATTAAACAGAAGAATGGAAAGGAAAATGTGTTTAAACACATATTTCAAGGGTATATCCTTCCCAAGGACAAGCAGAGCATGATATCCATGACAGGATATAATGTAGAAAACTCTTTAGGTAGGGGAGAGAAATTTCATGACATTACCCATACAACGGTGTTTGGATAATTGAGCAGGAAACACTTAGCATTGGGCTTCAAATGTTCCTGTTGAAAATCGGAGTACCATAGACATGCTTCGAGATAGCATTGACATGGTCAACAGGCGAAGATCAGACTTTGGAAACAAAAAGGATCCATCAGGAACAACTTGTAGAATAAGTCTTACAATTTCCTCATGGAAGAAAGGATAAACTTGCTAATATGGAAACTATAACAATAGGTCCTCCGGCCAGGTGTGCTGGGTATCATCACCTTACCGGGTCATAAATAGGCCAATGTTATTACTCTTGGAAATATGTTCCAACCATCATATCTGACCGAGATTCAGATCTGATTGGTGTCAGGATAACTCAGACTCAGGATGCCTGAGAAGAAAGGTGCAACACAAATTGTCGAAACGACATCGAAGATTCTCGGGAGATGAACTATGGAAGCGAGTTCCGAATAAGGGTTCATCATTACATCAAGGAGAGGTGAGGAGGTGACTGATTGTCTCAGCGACAATCCATTGAGATTTCCAAAAGATGGATTTCCACCACTATGTGAACAAGGAGATAACATTAGCTAGTTCGAATGACTTAATGATGTATGCTCGAGGAAAACATACACAGTTAAACATTGGTTGAAATGTGCACCCGAAATATGGGCTAGGTAGCACAATCAATGTCCGAATGATGATTCATTAAGCCATAGACGTAGAATGAAACTATAGACCAATAACTTCAAAGCAATAGGGTTGCTAGAAGTTTAGAATCTACACATCACAGACCATTTGTCGGTATTTCGTTTAGAAACTACACGGGGACCAAGGAATGAACGGATATGGCAAAAGGTATCACCTGCATCAAGAATTATTAAGAGGTGGTGAAATTCTCACGACATTCTTGACATAAAAGATGGTAATACTCCAAGGTAAAGAAGAACAAATGCTGGATAGCAAGGATCTCAAGGTACAACACAAAACACGAACAAGTTTGTGTTGAACGGAAGGCAATCGAGTGGTCGATGATAACACAAATCATCGAGGGCAAGGATGGTATTTCTCATCCTGAATTTCGACACACAACTTGGAAGAAATCAAATTGTTGACAATGATCACGACAAATATTGTCGAGAGGTTTTCAAGAAGATGTAATTGATCGACGATGACATCAAGTTAAAGGAATGACGAAAGCGAAAGGTTATTGGAACCACGGGTAGGGCACAAACTCGAAATCAAGTTTGCTAATCAAGGAGAAGTGATATGACGAGGGAGATCGACGCAAGATTAGCTCACTGTCAAAATTGGTGCTCCGGGAATAAGGACCAGGTAGCACAGTTAAAATCATCAAGATAATGATATAGCCAAACAGGCTAGGAATGACGCGATCGGGTACAAACTCGTAAGTAAGGAACATTACTAAAGTTGTTGAACCGTAGTGCGGACTCGATTCAATTATTGGGGTACTCGAGTGATTAACCACTCAAAACCCAGGAAAAATAGTAATCCGTGAGAATGTAGTACTTGATGAAGAACTCATAAGAAGTTATGCGGTTCCGTGATAATCTCGAGATACCATGGGGTAATGCTCGACGACAGATCAAAGTAGAGGTTGGACTAGGGTATTGCTCTGCAGAAGACAAGTGCTTAAACTTGCACGAGACATGGTATTTAAAAGAGAACATGGTCGGAACCATGATTGAAAAAGGCCAGATCCCAGATATAAGATGGACTTATACCAAAGGAATAATTAATTTAAGAAAGCTTTAATGATAAGATCTACATCGTGTCCATGGACATGAACACAGGGTTCAAGGTCGACTCCCACTTGTTCAACGCATAACCTTTCATTTACTTCTCATTTTTCATAGAAGTAGTAGGGTTGAAATTTTATCTGGCAAAATACCAGAAGAGTATGACTCATGAAAACTTTCGGGTTCACACATATTATGGAAGGCATAGGTTCAACCCATCGGGGCATTGTGGAAACATATACCACAAACTTCGGAGTAAATAATACAAGCTCGAAAGTAGAGCATGGTTCACCAAACAGATGATACAATTTACCAAAGGCACTATATATCCATGGAAAGGCTCACAAGGTTCTTCAATAGGAAGGACACTGTCGAATAAAATCCAACAAAGGAACCGATGGTCCACAAGGGATCTGATGTGAGCATCGGTACTCAACCAGAGGAAGAAGAATGCAAGGTGATTTGATTATAGAAACAACTGACTAACTCAAAGTTCAAATGCAAAAGAATTATGATTTCCAAATCAGGGGGTCAGAAGCAACGCTCTGATCAAGGATGGATAAGTTGAGTAGGCTTAGGGGTACAATCGATGGCAATTTGATAGGTCGAAATCCAGCATCATGTTAAAAATGATGTCTGAGCCGGAAGGATGAATTCTAGGATCTGATTGAGGATTGCGAGCATTCGCAACATATTGAATCAATGGACTCGGAAAGATAATGACAAGGGGTGCCAATAAGATTTCGAGACTTATGGGATTAATCATAATGCTAGTAAGCAAGAATTTCAAGAGCAATAGGCTCCTGAGGATTTTCGGAAGATCGAATGTCATTCTGAACACTTTTGTGATATACTTGAATCCACTGGGGATGAGCGGATACTCGGTAAGTGCGAGAATTATCCGTAGGGGTATTCAGGTGACAAAGAACAGCAAGGCAGTAAGCTCAATGATTCTCGGAACAACAGAGATAATATCGGGGTATCTTGTAATAACAAGATCAACTGCGAAACATTGTAAGAATGGTGAGTATACACGGTTATCCATAGGAGTTTATCGATGAAAGGGAATTGCAAAAGCGATGAACACAAGTTCTCGGGTTGTCAGCGGAGAGTATCTTCAGGGTCTTCACGTGCAGCCGACGATCATCAGTAATAAGGGGCTCTCCGGGTGATAGTGATAACGAGATCCTAATGTTAGATTTAGTAAAATTCACTTAACCCGAAATAGGAGAGAGAGTTCAGAGTCCCAGAGTATAGACAAGGAGTAAAAGGTCCTAATACCACCAAATGGCGACGTGGGCCCGTAAGCCACACAACCATGTTAGTAAAAGTTTAGTAAAGGCTAGACTCAACTTCGGCCAAGGAGTTGGAAAGGGGATTCCTATAGGCAGTCGGCTCTGATACCAACTTGTGACGCCCCCGATTTGACCGTACACTAATCATGCACACAAATGTGTACGATCACGATCAGGGACTCACGGGAAGATATCACAACACAACTCTAAAACATAAATAAGTCATACAAGCATTATAATACAAGCCAGGGGCCTCGAGGGCTCGAATACAAGTGCTCGATCATAGACGAGTCAGCGGAAGCAACAATATCTGAGTACAGACATAAGTTAAACAAGTTTGCCTTAAGAAGGCTAGCACAAAAGGTAGCAACGATCGAAAAGGCAAGGCCTCCTGCCTGGGACCTCCTAACTACTCCTGGTCGTCGTCAGCGGCCTGCACGTAGTAGTAGGCACCTCCAGTGCCGTGGAAGTCGTCGTCGACGGTGGCGTCTGGCTCCTGGACTCCGACATCTGATTGCGACAATCCGGTATAGAAAGGGGAAAAGAGGGAGAAAAGCAACCGTGAGTACTCATCCAAAGTACTCGCAAGCAAGGAGCTACACTACATATGCATGGGTATATGTGTAAAGAGGCATATCAGTGGACTGAACTGCAGAATGCCGGAATAAGAGGGGGATAGCTAGTCCTGTCGAAGACTAAGCTTCTGGACATCTCCATCTTGCAGCATGTAGAAGAGAGTAGATTGAAGTCCTCCAAGTAGCATCGCATAGCATAATCCTACCCGGCAATCCCCTCCTCGTCGCCCTGTTAGAGAGCGATCACCGGGATGTATCTGGCACTTGGAAGGGTGTATTATATTCAGTATCCAGTTCTAGTTGTCATAAGGTCAAGGTACAACTCCGGGTCGTCCTTTTACCGAGGGACACGGCTATTCGAATAGATAAACTTCCCTGCAGGGGTGCACCAAATAACCCAACACACTCGATCCCAATTGGCCGGACACACTTTTCTGGGTCATGCCCGGCCTCGTAAGATCAACACGTCGCAGCCCCACCTAGGCTCAACAGAGAGGTCAGCACGCCGGTCTAAACCTATGCGCGCAGGGGTCTGGGCCCATCGCCCTATGCACACCTGCACGTTGCGAACGCGGCCGCGAGCAGACCTAGCAACCCACACGATCACGGCGGTTACGTCAAAGCGGTCCAATACGGCGCGCGCCACTCAGTCGCTGACGTCAAAAGAGCTTCGGCTGATACCACGACGTCGGGATACCCATAACTACTCCCACGTAGATGGTTAGTGCGTATAGACCAAATGGCCAGACTCAGATCAAATACCAAGATCTCGTTAAGCGTGTTAAGTATCTGCGAACGCCGACCAGGGCCAGGCCCACCTCTTACCTAGGCGGTCTCAACCTGCCCTGTCGCTCCGCCACAAAGATCCACTTGCGGGTACTCCTACGAGCCGACCCGACTTTAGTCATCACATGTGTCATGTATATAGTATATAAGTATATGCCCGTGATCACCGCCCAGGTGATCACGGCCCGATAGTATAGCACCGCAGACGGACAAGAATGTAGGGCCACTGATGGAAATCTAGCATCCTATACTAAGCATGTAGGATTGCAGGTAAAGGTAGTAACAATAGTAGCAAGGATAGGCTATGCATCAGAATAGGATATCGAAAAGCAGTAACATGCTACACTACTCTAATGCAAGCAGTAGAGATTAGAGTAGGCGATATCTGGTGATCAAAGGGGGGGGGGGGCTTGCCTGGTTGCTCTGGCAAGTAGGAGGGGTCGTCGACTCCGTAGTCGAACTGGGCAGCAGCAGTGTCGGTCTCGTAGTCTACCGGAGAGAAGAGGGGGAAGAAACAGTAAATACATAGCAAGCAAGTGCATAACAAGACAACAGGCAGAGCTAGACGTGTTCTAACGCGGTATGAGGCGATACCGGTGAAGGGGGGAAACATCCGGGAAAGTCCTCCCGATGTTTCGCGTTTTCGGATAGACGGACCGGAGGGGGAAAGTTGCGAGTTTGATAGGGTAGGGAGGTGTGGTGGACGAACGGACTGCGTATTCGGATTCGTCTCGTCGTTCTGAGCAACTTTCATGTAGAAAGTATTTTCATCTGAGCTACGGTTTATTTCATATGATTTTCTAAAGTTTTAAATCATTTTAGAATTTATTTAATTTATTTAATTCAACATTATCCAGAATAGTGCTTGCTGACGTCATCATGACGTCAGCACGATGTCAGCAGTCAACAGGGCGTTGACTGGGTCAAACTGACGTGCGGGACCCACCTGTCATTGACTGACTAATTAATTAACTAATAGTTTAATTAGTTTAGTTATTAGATTAGTTTAATTAATCAAAAATTAATTAGGTTAATTAATTCTTTAATTAATTAATTGTTTTTAATATATTATTATTATTATTATTATTTTATTCCCATTTTCTTTTATCTTTTTATTTTACGTTCTGGGGGTGGGGTCCCCGTGTCAGTGGCTCAGGGGGGGGGGTGCAGCGGGCGCACTGGTGCGGGTGCTCGCACCCGACGCCATGAGAGGCGAGGGCGGGCGCGCCTTGGGGCCTCGGTGGCCAGCGACAACGGGAGCAGCACCGGGCGTGGGGAGTTGCGGGGCACGCGCGCCGGCGAGACGAGCCGTGCCGGCCTTCGGCAGGCGCGGGGGAGCGCGGTAGGCGCCGGCGACGGAAGGCGCAGCCCCGGCGCGGCAGCACGGGCAAGCAGGGCCCGAGGCCACCGCGAGCGGGCGGCAAGGCGGAGCGGGGTCGCGCGGCAAGGCGCCGTGAGCGCGGGCGCCGGACGCGCACGGGCGTGGAGGACACGGTCGAGGCCAGATCGGGTGCGAGCGCGAGGGGGTGAGGCGGTACGGTGCGGTGGCCGTGGTGGCGTTCGGCGATCCAGACGACGCAACGGAACGGGCGACGGTGATGGGGATAGAAGAGGAGGCGCTCACAACCGGTGTAGGGGAATGGCAGAGTGCTCGGGGAGGCTCGGGGTGGTCGACGGGGACGCGGTCGACGACGAAGAGGAAGGCGAGGCGGCTCCGGCGAGCGGATTGAGGAGGAGACGAGGAGGCGAGATCCGGCGGGGAAGGCCCGGCGACGGCGGGGTCCAGTGGCATCGGAGGCGTCTTGGCGATGGCGGAGCGGTGGTGGCGACGGGCACCAGGGGCGACGGGATCTGGCAAGCAACGGGCCGCCGTTGCGTCCCGATCCAGAACGGGGAGGAGGTCGAGGACGGGTGATGGGGCGCGGCCGTCGGGGCGGCGCCCGGGGCAATGGGCGACGGCGTCAAGTCGCGGGGGGGGGGGGGGGGGGGGAACGGGCGTGCGGGAGGAGGGGATCGAAGCTCCTCCGCGCGTCGGCGTGTGTGTGGGTGGGTGCGTGCGTCGTGGGTGGCGGCGCAGGGAGGGAACGGGGGAGAGGGGGGGATCGTGCGGGAGAGGGTGGGTGAGGCCTAGGGTTTGCGGGAGTGGGGGAAGGATAAGGGAGTGGGGGACGGTTGGGCCGGCCAGGGTGGTCTGGAGGCCTGCTGGGCCGTGGCCCAGTGGGCCAGGGGGGTTGTTTTTTTTGTAGTTTCTTTTTTTTATTTAATTTTTGTTTTACAAAAATTACCACTAGTGCCTAAATTTGTAGTTAACAACAAACTACTGTGAGATTAATCCTTAACCCATAATAAAATAGTTTTAGCACTTTATAAATTCAATAGGCATTTGTTTAATTGTTTTCACTATTGTTTTAATTGTTTTAGAGCCTTTAAACATTTTATCAAAACTTGGTTTCTCCACCATAATTGCTTACGATTTCTTTGAAACAACCCGAACATTTTAGTTCTTGTTTTTGAAAACTTTTGTTGTTTGCCATATTTTGAAATTGTATTTATGATCCGGTTTTGAACGAACGCGAGATTATCAACACTAACAAAGGTGACGTGGCATCATTAGCGTAGGTTTACTGTAGCATAATTATCCGGGCGTCACATTCGGTGAGTGTTTTGCAAGTACTATAGCTCGCACAGTAGCTAGCCTACTAACACCAAGAATCATCAAACAAGCCCTGATGATATGATAAACAGTTCAAACTTACATCTAAGCATGCCATATGTTACATCAAAAGCTGGCGAGGATACATCTGTTTCCATAACTCGGAGAGGGTTCGCATGAGTCACTATCAAACAAAAGTAGCAAGATCCACCCACACAAGACAATGCACTAGCCCTAAGATGGTTTGATAACACACATCGTTCTGGTAATTAAACACAGGGCAATGCAAACTACCATGAAGGATTAGCGCGACCAACTATTTCTTGTCATCAATCACTCGGGCAATGACCACACCATGGACAGCGGCATGGGAATCGATTTCTGGGGCGATGTCCACAGGACTGACCGCGACATCGGAATCGATCTCTGGGGCGATGTACACAGGATGGACAACGACATCGGAATCGATCTCCGGGGCGATGCCAATAGGACGGGCCACGACATCGGAATCATCAAGGACGTCCACCGACACCTGCACAACCCTAACATATTAGCAAGCACATTGCAAATAATCAAAAACCACAACTATGGTAATAAGCCATTATTTTTCACCTTGTGCAGCTCACCGGGGGATCTCATCCCTCCGGGGGCCATCTCCTCGTCCTCGATGGGGGCCATCACCTTGCCAGGGGAATACTGCTTCTCAACGGTGACTATCTCCTCAAACTCGGTCTTGAGCCTCACATAGGTGGCAATCAGAGTTCCTGGGGTAGGCACGGTGGGGCCCTTGCTGTTCTTCCAACTTTCTTTGAGGAGTTCGTCCGCCAACGTCCTCAACTCTTTGGCCAGTGCTTGTTTCTTGGAGTTCTTCGTCTCCATGGGTTGGCCTGCCAACATGGTCAACTCGTTGGTCGGTGCTCGCTTCCTGGAGATCGCTGTCTCCAGTGGGTTGTCCGCCGGCAACTCTTTGCCTAGTGCTCCAGGATCCATCAATGAACTGACAAACAAAAAGCAATCGAAAGGAAACCACAATCGCAATGAAAACGGGAAAAGAATAGGATGTGAGAATCGGTCGGTGCTTCACAAAAAGAAGATTCTTGGAATGAAAATATAGCAGCATAACTGATTCGCCCACCTTTCCTTCGTCGGTACAGAAGAAAAATGGCAGAAGTGAGTAGCCTGGAGTGAGGTTTTCTTCAAGAAAGGGAAGAAAGGACTTGAACGAGCGTTCCAGTGAAATGATGGTTGCTTCGTCCAGTCCAACTTGGAGGCCACCTTACCACTGCTGGTAAAGGTGTGGGTTTTGTGATATGACGGGTCATGACGGCCACATCGGGGTGACAGGTGAGTCTTGACTGTAGCACCTCGCTGTGATTTGGTGGATGGCACGCGGGCCCGGATGCTTTGAAATGTCCCGCATGTAGATAGAGCGGCTAGTCATATAGGAGTCCTCAATATTGTGCACCGCGACCAAGGCAGAGAGGAAAACGAGAGAACTACATAATTAATGCATGAGTTTAATTAGGGTAGTTTTGTAAAGTACGAGATACATTCCTCCAATCGCAAAATGCCTTGGTTCATGAGATTTGAGATTTGAGCCCTATAAACCGGAAGGGAGGGAGTACTGCACACGGTGTAGTCTAGTCACTTGTTGAAATCTCTAGAAAGGCAAATACTCCTTTCCGGTTTACAGGGCTATACTACTCCCTCCGTCTAGGTGTGTAAGTCATCTTACAAAAACCAAATAGTCCCAAAACACTTAGGCGCGGTGCATTAACTTCTACCTTGTTTCTTGTTTCTTGACATATCAACCAATAAGAGATGAGAGGTGTGCATGCTTTTAATGACTTGCAATGGCTAGTTCATTGCATGCAATGCTATTAATTAGCAAATAAACATTGGTGACCCCAGGAGGAAACGGTGCTAAGTGCGTGGACCTATGCAGAATGAGTATCAACCAATGGATAATGGAGTTTAATTGTTAAACAATAGCAATTTTGTCTCATGCAAGAGCCTGGCTAGTACTCCAAGGAACCGCACCACGCGAGCGTTCGCAACTGCCACGTTCGGGTTGCGCTTGGCTCTTCGCCTCTTTGAGAAGACGAACAATGATGTTACTCCTACTTCTACAGTATTGAATCCACTGCTGCATGTCCGTCCACCTCATGCGGGAGGGATAGTGTGTAGCGAAAGCTTCTACTTACTGCTCCTGCCTTTGCATCTATGATAGGTGGGCCCAACAGGTGGTTGGCCCTCCTGTCATGCAGCCAAAGGCAGGTGCAGTTAAGGCACCGGAGCTCAGTCCGCGAGGGAGAGGGCGTTGTAGTAATCAAATTTCTCGGTCTTGTACGAGTTGACGCGACACATCAAAGCACTGCACTCGATATAAGTCTTTTTACACATTTCAAATGGGCTACTTCGTATGTAGGAGTAGACATATTCTGCTTCATATGTAGTCACTTGTTGCAATCTCTAAAAAGAATTATATTTGGAAACGGAGGGAGTACAACGCATGCATGCATGCCGTGACTTTCCTTTTGATACGTGCATGTGTTGATTTGATGCACCTTGCCAAATTTTGACTATAAATTTAACTAACCAAATTTTCATGCATGTCACAAAAAATTACGTGGCTGTTTGGATTGTGACTATGTTTGTCTTATGTTGCCACATTATTTTTCCCACACTTGCCACACTTGCCTAACCTGAGTTGCTCAAATTGTTAGACACACTTTGGCTTGCCTAAGGGAATCTTGCCACAATTTTTGTGTCTATGACATGTGGGGCTCACTGCTAATAAAAAAATTCTTGTCTTAGGTGTGGCTTATAAAAAAGACTTATATTTAGGAATGGAGGGAGTAGAAAATATAAATAATAATGCATGTTGGGGCAACCCACGTTTCCGCTAATTTTAGCCGTGGGCTTGTTCACAATTTTTACGAGGGGGTGGTTGTTCATTTAATGGAGGGACTTCTAGTACCAGACTTGAACGATACAAAGTGCGACCTGGCACATCGTAACACCACTTGGAACAAGCGGGTAGCTATCTCAAAAAACAATCAACAACAAAAAAAAACCGTGACCTGGCATGTAGTAGTACACAATTTTAAACGATTGTTTTGATGGAGTGAAAAAGGAAAACTACCCCACTACGTATATATAGGCCGGAGCCTCCGCGCTTGCTTGCTAGGGTTGCTCTATTCACACACTCTCATCCTCTCTAGATCTAAACAAGATAGGGGTAGTAACACTGTCTTTCTCCCTTCAAAAAATATTGGCTTTCTATCCTCACCGCTGGTTACAGATCCGGACGTACCCCCCTCCGCCGGTGAAGGGGAGGAGGGGCAGCGTTTAGGCCGTCGTCGACAGCGAGGGAGGAGACCCACTGTCGGCCGCACCGTTATCTCTGGCCGAGCGCCGGCGCGGGAGGTCCTCCGATCCCTTCGTAGTTGCCTGTGGGCGGATCCGGCCTCCCGCCGCCCACCTATCCACAACCCGACGACCTTCAGGTATATCTTCGTTCGGAACCGCCTTAGCTCTACTTCCCCAGCTCGCTACGTCACTGCATGTGCATCATTTTCTACCTCTTAGCCCCTCTCGATCGGATGGTCCAACGTCACATATTTTTTTCTTCTTCTATTGTTAGAGGTAAAGCTACTTCATGGAGTCGAATCTTGTACTCCCTCCGTCCGAAAATACTTGTCATTGAAATGGATGTATCTAGATGTATTTTAGTTCTAGACACATCCATTTTGATGACAAGTAATTCCGGACGGAGGGAGTACTTGGTTCAAATAAGAAATAAAGTGGGGGTGGGGGAATTTAGTATGTACATCGGACTTGGTACAAACAGGAAGGAAAGGGGGTGAAAGTAGTACAGACTGGTCATCCAACCGGTCTCTTGGTCGAAAAGGGAAATATAGGGGTAACGCTGTACACAGTGGTATGACCAGGACTAGATTTGCTATCCACAGATAGGAGTAGGTGGCTAGATTGAACAAAAATGGGACCAACCCAGATATGTTTCTTGTATGTTTGTTTCTCGGGGCAACAAACTATGAATCACCACTTTATGCCCCTATTTACGTACATGGTGCTGGACTGCTGGTGCACCCACTGTCCCATGCCCTTATACCAAATATTTAGGCTCCGTTGGGAATAAAGGGGCAGAAAACATAGGTCTTGATGAAAATAGAGGAATAGGAAAGGAATGTAGGTATAAAACTATGGAACAGCGAACCGGAGGAAACTCTCAAGAGAATGTGTTCGGATGGACTACGAAATGTACATATTTGTTTTTTTAGAGTAGCATGCTTGGCAGTATGAGATGCTATTTGTTTATTCAGCTGCACAGTGACTACTCTTGTCCTCACCTCACGTACCACACATAGGTTGATTTTTTATTCCGGCAACACAGCACAGCAACCTGTCTAACGCATGGCAGCGAGCGCCTGCCTCGGGCTCCCGCCCAAAAAATGAGCAGCGCGTGGATGTTTCTAATCCTATGGAATCAATACTACCAGATCAGCTTTCCTATGAAAAACTATTCACCTTTCCCATGTTCCGAACGGTTGGAAGGGAAAGAATACCGTAGGAATTGTGTTCCTACGAAATCCTGCACCAAACCTGTGAACCGAACGCAGCCTTAGCTGTTCTTAATCTAATGTCCCTGGTAAAAATGAAGCCATGCCACTGTTATAAGCCATGACAAGTTTAGCCAAATGTTTTTGCCTGTAATTGTTTGAGACTCTGACTGTTTCCTCTATGCCTTTTTGTGCAAACAGGGATATCCAATTCACCTGGTTGCTGTTGTGACCTTTTGGTGCACTGCACAAAACTCTTCTTAAAAGAAGTGACTTCTGTGTTGTTTAACTCGAATGTTAGAATGGAACAGTTGGTTCATTTTGGTGGAACTGCACAAAGGGAGATCTGTGTTCCAATCCTCATCATCCATATTGGCGCCATAACCTTCCTTTAGGTAAGAATGATATTTAATGCATGTGTTCATCTCTATTTTCCAACTACCATGAGAAAATAATGCTGTTTTTTACTAGTACACTTGTACTCCCTCACTGACAAAACCAATTCTGAATTAGAAGGCCAATCATGTACTTGGTTTCACCAACTGGTGAGGAGAAAGAGAAACAGAGCATGAAGAGGAAGAAGAAGAATAAACAGTGCCAAGGCGATCTTGCTGAAGCCAGAGGCCTCAGTCGAGGCCATTCAAGGGCTTCGGCAACGACTACCTTACATGTGAGACGATGCTCTAGGGAGCCCTTCCATTTCTGCTGTCTCACTTAATTAATTAGGAGTACTTAAGTACCACTAATTTATTACTGCCTAATTTTCCTGTTGAGTTAAACAAATCTTTAGTAGGACCCTATGCTGAATCATGTACGTGTGTATGTTTGTCTATGGAGGTGAATCATGTGGTGGAGCAGGGAGGGAATATTATTAGTGTCATGACATAATAGTGCTATTGTTTTGCATGTCAATTTATTGCCATTGGTTCAATGATGCAATGTTTTGCGTATTGTCCATCATGAATTTGATGCTACTATTTGAGTAATATGCTAGTGTCTTCCTATCCTTTCTCACTAAGCTAATGAAGGTTTCACCTTGTTCCTACTTGTGCAAACAGGGATCATGTTGTGCCAATCATACATTTTAGTGGAACTACACAAGACAATACAATGAACTGTATCCCAGCCAGTGCTTTAACTCTGCTGGAATTTCTTGATAATCTTTCGATATAATCTCAGCACTGGTAAACAAGAGTGATTTCAACCATACATTTGAAGTGCACAAAAATATATACTATTGTGTGATTCCAGTGAGTGCTTTATCATCTCTTATGGGACTACATGAATAAGCTTTTTTTCTCAGGTTGGTACGGGCCTAAGGCCTTCATCCATATTAGTTTGCTGTCATCTCTATTTGTATCGTGCTACTGTCATTAGAAACTCCTTTATCTTTGCACGTTAAAGTTTTGCAACCTATGATAAATGGCAATGCTTTGAGTGTTGAGTTGAGCTAATTGGCACTGATTAAATAAACTAATACCTCTCTTTAAGCAAGACTACTATGTTACTAACTTTACCCATTAAGATAATGAGGGTGCTTCTATTTGTTAGTGTATGTTTCATCAACTAGTCCCACTATTACAGTAATCTCACTCTCTCAATATATGTGCCAACAGGGATGCTCGATTTTGGTGGAACTGCACAAAAACTTTGGGTGCTTCATTGCCTCGACAGCTTCCGTCCTTTCCCGTCAGTCGCTAATCTCCGCTTGCTTTCTTCCTTTGCTGTCAGTCGCTTGGCTTATCTCGGTTTCTAGTCAAAGGAAATAGTAATTGATATGCTACCTCACACAGGTTGGTACTGGTCTTTATCCTGATTATTGTGCCTGTCATATGTATTGGTAATTTGGTATTGTGCTACTGTTTGCCGATTTCATGAAGGAGTAATTTGGAGCCTGAACTCACAGGCAAATCATTACATCGGGTGATTTCAGTAGAACTGCACAAAATGATCAGATGGACAGGTACTTATGCTGCTGCTATGTACTCGAAAGTTCACTCAGACAAGCATCGATGTTGACAAGAAGTGCCTATATTCATTCGAGTATCAACCGTCGTCAACCAATTGTCAAACTCCAAGTATTAGGAGAGTGAACGCCAAAAATATTGCTTGGTGCATAGCCGAGAAAAACGCAGTCCAGTCTTTGGTCCCAACTTGTGCCTTTTGGTTATCGGCACATATGGTAGCGAACTATATGGCATGGAGTCTAAAGATTCCAGACAAGTTGGTTGACGCGTATATTCATCTGGCACTTAATCAGTCTGCACGCCAAGGATGCTCCATTTCAGTTGAACTGCATAAAAAATTTGGGTGGTTCATTTTCTCAACCGCCTCCTCTCTCGTCTGCAATGTAGAATTTTGGCGAGATACAGGACCAAGATGAGCCAGTAAACTAGTTGGATGAAAGTAGTGGCCAAGTTGCTCAAACCTCCCTCGGCACGATGCCACTATTTGAGGATAAACCTAGAAGCAAAGTTCAGATTGTCTGTGCTGCCTCTTATGTACTCGAAAGTTTACTCGTACAAGAACTAATTTTAGCAAGAAGTACCTCCGATTGAACACCATTTACCAGTGTGTACCCTAGGTAATTAAAGTTCATCCATGGATCATAATGGCTGTGATCTCAATCATTTGGATGCATAAACATACTGAACATGTGTATATCTGAATCTTTTTGTGAATTATGTATGAATATTGTCGTGTGATCTATCAATCATTTGGATGCATAGATATGCTGAGCTTGTGTATATATGAATCTTTTGAGTTGTTGATAGTGAATGTTGGCTATGAATATGAATGTGTCCTGTGAACCTGAGTTTGATATGAATGTTTACCTTTTCTGTTGTATTTGTGTGTGAACTTGTTAGTATGCCTACTGTGGGGTATAAAACGCAGGTCTCTTATAAAAGTAATGCTGTGTCCAATTTATGTTTTTCCTTCTAATCACATTATATATATTTATATTATTACTATTATCGTATATTTTATAGAGACTTATATATACATTATAAAAACATCCCACGTGTTATTAACTTATAAAAGTAAATGTTTAACGGAAGTTAGCAAGGAAAATCCTGGTTGTTTTTGACTCACAGGCAAGGAAAATCCTGGTGATTGCGTACAAAAGCTTGCAAAGATTTTACGGACCAATTTAATAATAACGTGCTCATTTTGATTTTGAGCAATAACTCGCTAATTTCTTAATTATATATATAAAAATGTGCCTCTTCGGTTTATTCTTTGATATTAATTGCTCCTTCTAACATAACATTATATATATAACGAGCCCACCTAATACGTGTATTTCAAGGAAGTGCAAATGGGCTGGGATTTCTTAGAAAATATAAATGGGCCTGATTGACGCGAAATTATTTGTTCACCCAGCCCAGCAAATGGACTGTACATTCTAGAAAACATGGGTTAAATATATGCCACATTTTTGCAGGCTGACATGTGGGCCAATAGGTCGAAGCCTACGCAAGGCGTTATCAACTTGGTCAACAAATGATTGTGTCATCCACAGCCATTGGATTTATATCCAACAGCCGACATGCACCTTCAATCTCTCGTCTTCTTCCTCCAGCGTCGCCGGGACCGCCTGGTCCGGCCTCCGGCAGCTAGCGGCTCTGCTTAGCACGCATCGCTGCAAAGCGCTACCCCACCGCCGGCTAGGCTGTCCCTCCACCCCTCGACACCTCCTGTTATTCTCCACAGACTACAGCCCCACGCCGCAACAGAACCAGTTATAACCCTTCTCCTCCTCTCAACCTGCGACTCCACTGCCGCGTTTTCCCATCTCCGAGTCGTTCCCGTCCGGGGCCTCGCCGTCGTCCACCGCCTCGCTGCGTTCGGTGCGGTGTGGTCAACAAACGAGAGTCATCGGAAGAGGACTGTATGTGGAGAGCCTGACGGCTGGGACCCACGAGGTCCATGGTCGCACGCAAGGAAAGTTCCTCCTTATTAAGCTGAAAAAGAATGTTTCCTCCACCTGACAGCTGGGACCCACCGGCTGTATCTTCGCACGGAAGGAAGTGCCTCCTTGTTTTGCGAAAAAAATTATTCACCCCGTTGACAGCTGGGACCCGTCAGATTTGGTGACTGACTTGTGGGCCTACTAAGCGGACATGTACGCACGGCTTTGTCAACTTAATCAACAAATGATTCTAGCAGCTGGACCGTTGGATGTTAATCCAACAGCCGTGCTCCTTCTTCAACCTCTGTTCTTGCTCCTGTCTCCCGTGGGCGGCACCACGGCTGTGCTGCCGCGCACCCGAACCAGTGAAGTTTCCCACTCCTCTCCATCTGCGACTCCACTGCCCCGTCTTCCCCATCTCCGGGTCGTTCCAGTCTGGGTGCGCTCGGCACGATGTGGTCAACGTGGTCAACAACTGAGAGTCATCGGAAGATGACTGTACATGAGAGGCTGACAGTGGGGACGCACCATGCCCATGGACGCATGCATGCAACGGAACGCGGCAAGGTCAACATGGTCAAGGAACGACTTCCATCGGAAGTATACTGTACGTGGAGAGTCTCAGCTGGGTCCACGGCCGCAGCAAGTAAGTGCCTCCTTATTACGCGGAAAATAATGATTCCTCCAACTCATAGCAGGGACCCACTGGACGGGCCACCGTATTTTGCGAAAACGTTTGCCCCCTGACTGCTGGGACCCACCTGACGGGCCACCGTATTTCGCGAAAAAATGCCCCCCCGCTGTCAGCTCGCACTACTAGGAAAAGGGCTATATATGAAATGGCCACTAATGGCGCACCAGACATGTGGTGCGCCACTACTATATAGCAGTGGCGCACCATGTGCTGGTGCGCCATTAGTGTGAAAGACACTAATGGCGCACCAGACACACGGTGCGCCACTAGTAACAATTTTTATTTTTTATTTTTCCAAACATACTAATGGCGCACCAGGGCACAGTGCGCCATTACTAGTTCTAACTAGTAATGGCGCACCAGCCTCATAGTGCACCACTACTATATTTTTTTAATTTTTTTTGCAAAACTACTAATGGCACACCAGTGTATAGTGCGCCATTACTAGTTTAAACTAGTAATGGCGCACTGTGCCCTAGTGCGCCATTAGTGTATTTTTTTATTTTTTTGCGAAACTACTAATGGCGCACCACCAGCAGGTGCGCCATTAGTAACCAGGGTTACTAATGGCGCATTTGTAGGTGGTGCGCCATTAGTAACCTGGGACCAGCTAGATATTTTGGACAGCCACACCTACCCACTCACTTTCCCCACTTCATTCTCTCCACCTCCTCCTCCAAGCTTGTCTCGGCTGCCTCCTCCTCCTCACCTCATTTGCACAATAAATTCATCCAAATTAAGTGGTTAAATTACCTTTTTTTGATAGGTAAGTAAGGGGGAAGCTATCTTTATGTTGTTCTCCCTCCAACAACGTGCACATGCACTTGTTATGGCCTAGCTAGATCTATGTATGTTTGTGGTGTTGCATATGTTTGTGGTGTTGCATATATGTTTGTGTTTGCAGGTACCGGTATTTGAAATGCGATAATTGCCAATATTTTGCCGGAATGTTGATTCATTTCCGTTTCGGCGAGAATTTTGGCACTATGCATTCTTTTTGGTCCTATTTTTAGGGAAAGTCATGCCAAATTTTTTCTTGGTTCTAAAATATTGTTTTGCTCTACCCCGCAGGCGACCATGGTCCGCAGGATGACCGAAGGCATCGTGAATAGGTTTTTGAGCTCCGCGAAGGACGAGATGCTTCAAAAGAACGAGACGGAGATAAGATGTCCGTGTCGAAGATGCAAGCTGAAGAGCCTTATTGCGGACCCGGATTCCGGGCAGGTGGCTGCTCTTGCGTGGTTTCATGGATGGCTATCGGTGGCAAGGTGATGAAGATGACTATGAAGTCGTCCATGGGGGCCGGGCAAGAAATGAGGAAGGGCAGCAAGACAACCACCGCGGCTCGGGCGGGCGAGAAGACGAAGAATCTCCAGGACATGATCACGACGGTGATGCTGTACACAGTCATCATGTAGAAGATGCCGGACATGATGATGAGGAAGATGCCGGAGCAGACGAAGGGCATGATCATGAAGATGAAGATGCCGGCGGAGCAGACGACGATGGACCATCGATGGGCTGGGTGCAGGACCCTCATATTCAAGAGCTGCTTCTCAAGCAGACGGATAACGCAAGAGCTGCCGCCCGAGAGAAAGCCAAGCTGGATCAACTAGAGACAGACGTGGTTACTCCATTATATGAAGGATGCAGGCCCGAGGATACCCGCCTGAAAGTAACGCTCATGGCTCTGGAGATGAAGGTAAAACACAAAATGACCGACGCATGCTTCGACGAGAACATGTCATTCTGGCACGAACGTCTTCCCAAGGGGAACAAGTGCCCGACCATTTTCGAGGAGGCGAAGAAAATCGTGTGTCCTCTGGATTTACCGCACGTGAAATACCATGTGTGCATGAACAATTGCATCATTTATCGGGACGAGCACGCAGAGTCTACCATATGTCCGGTGTGCGGCGTCACTCGATACAAGAAGAGGAAGAAAGCTCCTCGAAAAGTGGTGTGGTACTTTCCGATCACTCCTCGTCTGCAGCGGTATTTCGCAGACCCTAAGGTAGCAAAGCTCCTGCGTTGGCACACGGATAGGGAGGAGAACAAGCGAGAAGATGACGCAAATGATCCGGAGATAAATAAAAAAACAAGATGCCGAGTCACCCTAAGGATGGGAGCCAGTGGCAAGCGTTGAACTTCGAACACCCAGAATTTGGGAAGGATACAAGGAACATCGTGCTGGGCGCGAGCACCGATGGAGTCAATCCGTTTGGCAGCCAGAGAAGCACACATAGCACCTGGCCTGTGTTTGTGTGGATGTACAACCTTCCCCCCTGGTTGTGCATGAAGAGGAAGTACATTAACATGAGTATGCTAATTGAAGGGCCGAAACAACCAGGGAACGACATCAATCTGTATCTGGGGCTGCTGAAAGAGGAGCTAGACACGCTGTGGAAAACGCCAGCCAATACGTGGGACGCCGCAGAGAAAGAATATTTCCCTATGAGAGCCGCACTGCTCACGACGGTGCACGACTATCTCGGTTACGGATATCTCGCGGGGCAGGTGGTCCACGGATTTTCTGGATGCATCAGGTGCATGGATGACACAACGTATCGCCAGCTAGATAGAGATCCCGGGTCTTCGAAAACCGTGTTCACGGGACATCGAAGGTGGCTTCGCGATGATGACCCGTGGAGGAAACGCAAGGATCTGTTCGATGGTGAAACCGAAACCCGAAGACGCCCGCGTACGAGGAGCGGCGAGGAAATAGACGAGCTGTTGAAAAATTGGAAAGATTGCCCACTGCCGGGAAAGAAGCAAAAGGCGCCAGAGCTGGGAAAGAAGTGAAAGGCGCCAGAGCCGCTGCTGAAGGTATGGAAAACGAGGTCTGTTTTCTGGGACTTGCCGTACTGGAAGATCCACCATGTGCCTCACAGCCTTGATGTCATGCATATCATGAAGAACGTGTGCGAGAGTCTGCTTGGTACCCCGCTCAACATGCCAGAGAGGACCAAAGATGGGCCGAAAGCAAGGGCAGACTTGAAATCAATGGGCATCAGGGAGGAGCTTCACGCCAATGATGATGATGATGAGGCGAAGCAGGACACGGAAAGTCGTCGCAAAGGCAAAAAGGCCAAGAAGACCGGAAATGACTTCCCTCCCGCGTGCTTCACTCTAAGTCAGGAGGAGATCGATCAGTTTTTCACCTGCCTCGTAGGAGTAAAACTTCCTTACGGTTACGCGGGGAAGATAAGCAGATACCTAGACTCAGCGAAGTAGAAGTTCAGCGGGATGAAGTCTCACGACTGTCACGTGCTGATGACGCAGATACTTCCAGTTGCAATCCATGGGATCATGGACGCGCACGTCCGTGAAACGCTATTTGGCCTATGCAACTTTTTCGACATCATCTCTCGGAAGTCGGTTGGCGTGAGGCAACTCAGAAGGCTACAGGAAGAGATCGTGGTGATACTATGCGAGCTTGAGATGTACTTCCTGCCCGCATTATTCGACGTTATGGTGCATCTGCTGGTCCATATCGTGGAGGATATCATCCAACTCGGGCCGACGTTCCTGCACAGCATGATGCCGTTCGAAAGGATGAATGGTGTCATCAAAGGATACGTTCGCAACATGTCATGTCCAGAGGGAAGCATAGCCAGGGGCTTTCTGACCGAAGAGTGCATCTCCTACTGCACGAATTATCTAGGCATCGAGAACCCTGTTGGTCTGCCCGTCAACAGGCACCTCGGCAGGCTCGCTGGATGGGGTCACCGTGAGGGTCGCCGCGAAATGCATGTCGACTTCGAGGGTCGACTCGCCGACTTTGAAAGAGCAAACCTAGTCGCGCTACAACACATAGACGTGGTCGATCCTTGGGTGGTAGAGCACAAAACCTTTATTGAGAAGACGTACAATGATCGAGGCCAACAGAGGACGGACGGAGATATAATCAAAGAGCACAACTCATGTTTCACGCGTTGGTTCAAGCAGAAGCTTCTGTCGTACCCTTTACATGAGGATTCTTCCGCCGCAGACCCACCGCACCCTCCCCCGCTCCACTGTCGCCGACGACCCACCGCACCCTCCCCCGCTCCACCGTCACCGACGACCCACCGCACCCTCCCCCGCTCCACCGCTGCCGACGACCCCCCGCACCCTCCCCCGCACCCTCCCCGGCCCGCTCCACCGTCACAAATGAATGCAACTAAAATTGCAAAAAAAAACAAATTTGATTATATTTTCAAATAACAAATTTGATGATATTTTCAAATAATAAATTTGATGATATTTTTTCATATTCATAAATATTTTCAAATAACAAATTTGATGATATTTTTTAAAATATTATTACTGTTTTTATAAAAAATTATTACTGTTTCATTGCTATATAAAAAAATTACTTATGGTGCACCTCTGGCTGGTGCGCCATTGCTATATATAAAAAAAAGATTACTAATGGCGCACCTCTGGCTGGTGCGCCATTGCTATATAAAAAAAAGATTACTAATGGCGCACCGACCGCGGGTGCGCCATTGCTATCTAAAAAAAACATACTAATGACGCACCGCTGCGGGGTGCGCCATTAGTAAGCTTCCCCCCTAGCTAATTCCTCCCTCTCCCTTGCCAGATCCCCTTCGTCCCTCTCCCTCGCCAGATCCACCCGAGCGCTACCCCGACCCACGACGCCGCCGCTCCGACCCCCGTCGGACTCCACCCCCGCCGCCCCCGCGCCCCCGCGCCCCCCACCACTGCAGCTCCCCCGCGCCGCCGCCCCCGCGCCCCTGTGCCCCCCACCACTGCAGCTCCCCCGCGCCGCCGCTCCCGCGCCCCGAGCCAGAGGAGGAGGACGAGGAGGAGGTCTTCCTCTTCGACTGCGAGGACCTAGACGAGCTCGGACACCCTCGAGCCATCCCTTCGACGCCCTCCGATTTCCTCCGCCTCGGCCACCATCGCCACCGCTCGACGCCGAATTTGCGCCGCCTCGACTAGCTCCGGCTACCCCGAGTCGCCCTCGACCTCCCAAGTGAGCACCCGAGCCGCTTCCCCCTCTTCCCCCTCTGTGTTCTTGTGACACATTTTGTTGTTTGTAATCCTGGAATGTCAACGAATGGTTTCTTTGCTGAATCCAAGGTGATTGTCAAAGTTTCTTGTGATTTAAGCCCAAAGTCTGAACCAAATCTTCAGTTTGTTCCATCTAATGTCATACTTTGGTTACTCCCCTGTCATGCTAATCTCACATTCCAGTATACTTTGAAGGTCAGTGGGCTGAAGTTTTTGTTTGTCTACTGAACTTTCTGAAATTCATTGCAGTGCTGCTGCATACTGAACGCCACTGGCTTCTCAACAGAGTCAGTCCTACAACATGTCATGGGTGTTATTCTGCACCATTGCATTTGCTGCATTTCATCAGTATTCATTATTCACTGCTGACCTGCTCAGTAATGGTTCTAGGTAGCTTCTTTTTATTGATATCACTTTTTTGTTGCATATCTACAAAGACTGATTATCTTATAGAGGAGGGTGAGTGAGGAGGGCAGGAGAAATACATGGATCAATCACAGAGTCAGTGGTTGTTGCATTGCAGTTGCTTGCAAATTAGGAGGTACTAGGTGAGAAGGAGAGCTAAACCAGCTGAGGAGCAGCGGAGGCAGAGGCAGCTAGGCAGTCAATTAGGAAAGTTGGTGTGTGCTCTGAAGCAAGAGTGAAGTCAAGGAGATTTGTTGGTTTGCTAAGTTAGAGAAAAACTTTGTGTCCAAGTAGTAGCCATCAGGAGGTTGAAGTAGGGGGATCACCAATCATAGTCAGCAGTTTATATTGGAGCTTGGTGTACTGAACTCTGAATATTCTTTTTGCAGTTCATCTATGTTTAGGGATTTATAAGTGGTGTCTTTCTTGTGTTTTATACTAGTAGTATCACCTTTTTTTACTAGTAGCCATTAATTAAGATTCATTTTTTAGTCATCATGCCTTGTTGCCTCTGTGCAAGTTGTGATCATCCAAGCAGAGGAATTATAACCTTGAGCTCTTCTTCCGCTGTTTCTCCTGTCAATCTAACTGCCTCTATGCAAGTTGAGCACTGCTACAGATAGTGACTATTTTCCCACAATCTCAAGTTTCATACATGTCCTGTTCCTGCATTCTAGTTTGTGGCAGCCAAACGCTACTACCGTTGCATTTCAAGTTTTCACTAATGCTATGCTGTTGTTATAACTGGTTTCATTAATGCTACGCTACGCTGTAGGTGTAATTTGCCACCTATGAAAACATATGCTCTTGCATTTATACTGCACAACAAACTATTAGTCTTAGGATTAACACTCCTCATATGAGATGAGAGGATTTTTTTTAAATGGCTTCTTGCAGTTTTGAAAATTCAGTTTATTCGGTTATTGAAAATTCAGTTAATTCAGTTAGGCACACAAATTTCAGAACTTTTGTGTGCCCTAGTACTTGGTGTTTGTAGAAAACCAGGAGTGTCAATGTGACTAGAATTCACTTATTCCTCGAGAGTTTAGGCTCCTTTGAATCAAGGCAGCACTTTCAAATTTCCACAAACCATTTGCCCCTAATTAAAAACAACAGGAGCGTGTATCTCTCTAGGACTGCTACTGTGGGGGCTGCTAGTGGTAGATAGTGAGTCCACATAGCAATTTTTGGTGTGCCATTGGAGGGGGGCAGTTAGTCGTGGGGCCCACGGGGCAGTGGGTTCCAATGACCTCTAACAACCAGGGAGAGTGTGGCTGCTCCTTTAATGCCACTGGAAGTGAAGTCCACTTTGCTGAGAGTCTGAAGCACTCCACTCCACTACCACTACTCTTGCTACTGACTGCAGATCAGCTATGCTCCTCCCTTTCTTGATTAGTAGTTGGTGACTACTGCTCAACTTAACTTGAGCAGACACACACACCTAATTCTAAGTACAACACACACCACCACTCTCCCTTTTATTTTTTGCAATCCCATCCATCGCAGATCGTCGATCATACTCATAATTTGAGATTAGAATTCTCCTGTAAGAACTAATTGAGTAAATGAAATATTATGTCAAGCTCTATAAATGTGTGTCTATGTCATTAGTGGGTAAGTGCATACACAACTAGTACAGTACATATTGATGTGCTTTGTAAAACTTGTTCATGTACTGAACTACTAATGCCTTGTGATGCTCTGAATTACTTGTGATGCCTCTGAATTACTTGTGATCCCATTGAGAAAGACTTGTAAAGATGATGATCATCTTTTACAGAAAACAATTTCTGTAAACACGTCAGTAACTTTGCTAGTTTGCTGGGTTTTGTCTCCGACCATCGTGTCGTGATGATTTTGCAGGTACCTCGAGAGGCCCTTGAGTTTGCTGGAATGTCGATTAACTTCCGTTCCAGCAAATTCGGGTACTCCATATGTCCTATTTTCAGCAAAGGTCATGCTGGAATTTTCCGTGAATTTTAGCATGACTTTGCTAAAAATAGGACATATGGGGTACTTGTGACTAATGCATGGGCTGGGGTCTTAGTACTTAATTAAGTAGGATCAACTACCCCTTTATTCTTGTTGCATTAAACCATAGGTGGCAATAGAGCCAAGTGATTAGGCCCAACTTAGAATTCTCCTTCCCAGCTTAGCTTTTAGGGTGCCTCGGTGTCGATGAGAACCTAAATGATGTACGCTTAGGCTTTTAGGGTGCCTCGGCGTCGACAAACCCTAAATGATAAAAGCTTAGCTTTTAGGATGCCTCCGTGTCGACAAACCCTAAATGATGAGACCATGATCTTGTTCCTTGACAATAACCAACTTTTTGACCAAACTTTTTTCCTATTTAGAGCGAAACATGGCCCATAACGATGAGGCCGGCGGTTCGGGCGGCAAGCAATTCTGGGAGCTGTCCCAGGAGCTGGAGGAAGAACCTCACCGCTATGAGGACAACGCTGCGGAAGACACCGATCCTGACTACACAACCCCTAGTGGCGTTGGGGATGACACCACTGATGGTGCCGCCGAGGATGCCACCACTGATGATGGCGGCGCACGCACAGATGGCAGCCAACCGAAGAGGCAACGGAAGGACCGGCGCCCGAGCGTGATCGGCACCGTCAAGGAGGAATTTACTGAAGTGAACTCCGACGGGCATCCAACGGCGCCCAAACAAGTAGTCAAGGGGTACTCGGTTCAGCTCGGGTGCATTCTCCGGAGCACCGTCTCGATCAACACCGAGAACCTAAGGCATAAGGACCGAGGGAATTTGCGCAGCCTCCTCTTCACGAAGTTGCACGAACGATACAAGTTCCCCGCTGACTTTGCAAACACACGCCTCTCAGGGAAAAAAGTGAACAGTGCCGCCCTCACGAGGATGAGCACGGCCCTATCTACTTGGAGAAGCACGGTGAAGGCAATGATTGAAAAAGGTGATAGTTATGAGAAGATCAAGGCGAAATATCCTTTGATGAGCGAAGATGACTACAAGGAGTTCAAGATTAAGTGCGAGAGCAGCGCAACCTCCGAATCAAGTCAGTGGGGGAAAGAAATGCGGCAGTTGAACTTAGGGGTCCACCAACTCGGTCCCGGAGGTTACAGAGTGGCGGAGCCTATATGGGACAAGGAGGACGCGGAGCGTGCCGAGCAAGGCCTACCGCCCCGCTTCGAGAAATTCCATGACAAGCAGACCAGGAACTTTGTCAGGGCCCGGTACAAGGAGGACCCGGTAACAAAGGAGCTTACCACGGATCCGAAGACCAGGGCGCTTGAGCTTGTTCTGGTAAGGAATACACCCCCGCGTAATTAGCTCCATATGGTTGCATTCTAATTAATGAAGCCAAATTTCTAAATGGTTCACATTCCTTTCGCAGGAGGCTGAAAGCAGTAGCCCGGGGTCGTCTCAGAGCTCCCCTTTTGACACCCCTTTAAATAGGGCGTTGAACGTAATGAAAAACAAGGATAAGCTCAGTAAGCCGTCGTCAGCTGGTCGTGTGGCCGGCAAAGGCTTGTCCACAAAATGGTCGTCATACTATACCGCTGGTGGGCGAAAGGAGAAAAAGACCAGCTCGGAAAGCCAGTCGCGCGAGGTTCAAGAACTCAAGGCACAAGTGGCGCGGATTCCGGAGATTGTCCAAGAGCAAGTGCAACAACAACTGGGAACGACGCTCACCGCCATTGTGCCTACCTTGATTCAGGGGCTGACGACGTGGATTGCGGGCGACCAACAGGGGCCTCCCCCGGTTCCCAGCTTCATGGCCAGCAACTCGCACAACGCGCAGACGGCGCCATTGGTGTCTCCGGCGGAGGCGGTATTCGTGTCTCCGGCGCCGGCACGGGCATTGGAGCTTAATGCACCCGGGTGTACGCCGGCCGGCACCTCGCCAGCAAGCGGCCCCTCCATCAGTTGCACGCCCGCCGTTGGCGGTGCCTCGACATTAGCCGAGCTCGACGGCATCACGGTAACTAAGCCTCTCGGCCGATGACTTCATCTCCTTGCCTTTGACTGGGCATCCCTGACGCCCTACATGTTTTCGCAGGGCGCCGCCGACGTTCCTTGCACTCTCCTGCACTTCGTGGGCGGCGAGTTGGTCGATGTCGCCAAGGGCAGAATCGTTCAACCGGGCAACCGCGTGTTCCATGGTAATCCGATGCCACCCACCTTGTATAGGGTTGAACATGTTCGGGTGTTGCCAGGCTGCGATGAGTTGTTACCTCCGATTCGACCCGCTGGGGCCGACGAAGATGATGTGATGACCCTCAGCGCCTGCGTAAGCTGGCCCCTGGTTTGGACGAAGAGCCAGATTCGTTTGGGGGCGGGGGACACCACCCCACAGACAAGACCGCCAGTCGTGCCAGCGCCAAGCCATGGCAAGAACGCCGCAACGCTACCGGACATGCCGGACATCCCTATGGCACAGGATCCAGACATGCATATGGCACAGGATCCGGACGACGACGACGGTACATTTTCCAACGTCGATAAGTACTTTGCCGAACATGGGTACGGTGACGAGTTCTGCGGGCCTCCTTCTCAAGAACCCAACCCTGAAAAAGACGACTGCGATCTAGCTGGTATGGCGGAGAAACCCAATTGCAACAGGTGTCGTCTGGCATTCAGTTCTCAGGAGACGCCTCCAGCTGCCGCCTTCACCGAGCCTCAGATAGCTGAGGTGCGAAATATTATCAGCACCAACATGCTCAAGAAGGCGGTCTGTGAGCAGAACTTGATCCCATTACAGCAGATCAGGAAGAAGGGACGGAAACAAAAGACTAACAAGGGCGCCGGTGCGAGCCAGTCGGCACCGAGTACGATCCGTGCTTAGGACGGGCCACCTTCACCTAAGGATATCTCGAGGAGGGTGCATGTGGCGGGTAGGGCGATGCTACCAACAAATATGCTCAATGCTGCAACCGGTGCTATGCGGAGTCTGCATGACAGTGTTCTTTCTTTGGAGAAGCGGCGTCTCAGAGAGAATGATGTGGCATACCCGGTATTCGTGGCCAAGGTGCCAGAGGGCAAGGGCTTTGTGGATAGCGCCGTCGGGGGTACGATTGTCCTGCGGTTTGATGACATCTTTGCTATGTTTAACCTTCATCCGTTGCACTACACCTTCGTTCGGCTGTTTTCGCTGAGTATGGAGATGCGGATCATTAGAGACAAGACCCCGGACATTGTGATAGTCGACCCCTTCTACATGCGTGCCAAGATCTTGGGCAGCACTGGGGACCGGCAAGTCGCAAGTTCACACCTCGAAGGCATCATTCTGGCAAACCCAGATAAGGATAACTTCCTCGTGCCTTACTTTCCCGAGTAAGTCATCCCCTAACCGCCCCGTAACATATGATTTCTTAGATTTCGATCATTCTTTTTTTTCTAACATTCCGTGTTCTGTGCAGTCACACATTGCACACTCATCCTCTTAAGCCCGAAATATTCCATGGCCACGTAATTCGACCCGGACCATGACTCCAAGATAGACTACACAAATATCAAGAAAGTTCTTGATGATGCTCTCCCCGGCTACGCCGCATCTGGAGGCACCTTTAAGAGGCCAGCTCGTAGGTACGGCAGGCATGTGTTCACACACAATACGACGTTCCCCTGCGTCAAGCAGCCGCCTGGCGGTCAGAAGGATGCCTACTACGCCCTCCATCACATGCGGGCGATCGTACGGGACCATAATCACCTTCTGCTACCAAATAATCTCAAAGATTGGGCCGCAAGCTTGGCGGCAATCCAGGACGCGGACATCCGACAAGAATTCTTTCGCATCCAGTTGGAGTTTGCAGAAATCATCCATCAAGATGTCCTTCGTACCTCGGGGCAGTTCTACCTCAAATATCAACCGTCCAACAGTGAGATAGACACAACGCTACAAATGCAGGCTGACAACGCCCGTGACTTCATGACCATCACGACAGACGGCGGCTTCATCCACGCTCCGGTCCCATGAGTCGAGTCGAAAGTAGTGATGCTATGTGTAGTTCTGAAACATCAATTAGCTCATGTTGTAATTAAACTTTAATGAACTTGTATGTCTCTTTGGTTTGGACAGTCGTTCAACTTAGATGTAATCGATGCTATTTATTAGTAGGACCATGAATCGTGCTATTAATGTCTTGCTTTTCTCTTCCGATCCTTTTGTTGCATACTTATATATTGCTTATGTATTGTCTGTTGTTTGGCTAGTGCATAGAGATGCCGTCGTATGTCGTGTACAAGGGTAAGGTTCCCGGAGTCTACGGCGACTGGGAGGAGTGTTGGAGACATGTTCACCGTTTCAGCGGTAACAGTTACAAAGGGTACACCACTAGGGCGGAGGCGGAATCTAGATACGCGCGTTATCTAGCGGGAGAGAGGAGGGAGCGTTGGAGGAACCGGATGAAGATCAGTTTCATCGCGATGATGCTCATCGTGATGACCGCAGCTCTCTTCTATGTGATGGTAGTTTAGATGATCGACATCGACTTGTAATGTGAAGACAAACTCGCTACTCGCGGTCTCGAGACTTGTAATGTTCTATCTTTGTTCGGTCTTTTCAATTCGGAGACTAATATGATGAATTGTATTCGGAGACTAATCTTCTATTGTATTCGATGAATCTGCTGTTGCTGTGTGGTGCTGTCTATATTCTGTCCAATAATATATTTTGTAATCTGTGCAAATATCAGAAAAGAAAAAATAAATAATCCCTAATATACATACTAATGGCGCATCACCCCAACGTGCGCCATTAGTATGCCAAAGGATACTAATGGCGCATCACCCCGCAGTGCGCCATTAGTATGGCAAAGCACATGTGTAAATATCGCCCCCTGGGAGGCACACTAATGGCGCATGTTGGTCTATACTAATGGCGCACGGTGTGATGCACCATTAGTATACCAGATACTAATGGCGCACCAGTGGTGCGCCATTAGTATGTAATACTAGTGGCGTGGTACTAGTGGCGCACCAGTAGTGCGCCATTAGTAGGAAAAACTGGTGCGCCATTAGTAGGCCTTTTCCTAGTAGTGTCGGACCCACCGGAAGTGCCTCCTTATTACGCACAAAAAAATGAATACTCCCCGGCTAGCTAGGACCCACCTTGGTGGGAGGCTGACTTGTGGGCCTACTAAGTTGACGGGGACGAAGGGCTTTGTCAACTCAGTCAATATGAACGATTCTAGCTCCAGTGACCGTACGATGTCCATCCAACGGCCGTAGTGCTTCTTCAACCTCTGGTCTTCTTGCTCCAGCCGCCCAAAGCAGCGCCGGTCGTGCCGCATGCTCCTGCCTCCCGTGGCCGGCTGTGCTGCCGCGGAGGCCTCACCGCCCCCTACTATTCCCACCGCTGGCCAGGCCCTGCGGCGACGGTAGCCTCACACCGCAGCCGAACCAGTGAACCCTCGTACTCCTCTCCGCGCGGGCTTCCACTGCCGCGTCTTCCCCGGCTCCGCGTCGTCCCCTTCCTAGGCCTCGCCGTCGTCCACCGCCGTGGTGCTCTCCGCGCGGCGTGGTCAACATGGTCAAGGAACGACTTCCATCGGAAGAGTACTGTACGTGGAGAGGCTGACAGCTAGGTCCACGGCCACATCCCAGTTTTTTTGTGATTTGCCAAGTAAGTCACTTTGTCAGGCCTGTTGGGCTGCAAATCTTTTAAGACGAGGAGAGCTTTCATTCGGCTGGCCGAGAAAATGGCCCATCAGTAATGAGAAATGGGTTGTACATTTTTAAAACACATCAAACCGGCAATTAGTTTCAAATATCTTTTTTTTTTCATTTCGAGATTTTAAATTACATTAGTTTTTATGCGTGGAGAATTTGTTGGATTTTATATTGATATACATTTATTTTTAAAATCAGTTTGATTGTGAGTCGAAATTTCGGGATTAAAAACAGTTCGGACCGCACCAAAATATGCAAAATTTCATATAATTTTTTAACCGTGGCCACAATATGGGCTGTAATGCTAACAAAAAGAATATGGGCTCCAAAAAAAAACCTTAATAATTAGCAAATGGGCTATAAATTATTAGAAATAATGGCAGATGGGCTGTATGCTGTTTTCCACAGATTTGAGGCTTTCCTAAAAAAAAGGTTGACGCACAAGCACTGACTGTTGGATGGCCATCCAACGGCTGTCGTGCTTCTTCAATCTCTGCTCTTCCTGCTCCAGCCGCTCAAACAAGCGCCGGCGGGACTGCCTGCTCCCTCCTCCCCGCGGCCGGCTCTGCTGCCGCGCAGGCCTCACCGCCCCATCGTACTCCCATCGCTGGCCTAGCCATCCCTCTACTCACCCACACCTGCTGTTATTCTCCGGCGACGGCAGACGAACCAGTAAACCCTCATACAGTCGTACTCCCCTCCGCGTGGGAAACAACTGCCGAGTTTTCCCTGCCTCCGTGTCGTTCCCTTCCTAGGCCTCGCCGTCGTCCACCGCCCTGGTGCTCTCGGCGCGGCCTGGTCAACGACTGACATGCATCTGAAGTGGACTGTACGTGGAAAGGCCGACAGCTGGGTCCATGGCCGCACACAAGGAAATGCCTCCTTATTACGCGCAAAATATTGATTCCTCCACCTGACATCAGGGACCCACCGAAAGGGCCTCTGTATTTCGCGAAAAAAACGTTACCGCCGCTGACAGCTCGAACCCACCAGCTATATCTTCGCACGCAAGGAAGTGACTCCTTATTACGCACAAAAAAATGAATACTCCCCCTGTTAGCTGGGACCCAGTATAGTGGCAGGCTGACTTGTGGGCCTACTAAGTTGATGGGGACGGAGGGCTTTGTCAACTTAGTCAATATGCACGATTCTAGCTCCAGTAACCATACGATGTCCATCCAACAGCCGTAGTGCTTCTTCAACCTCTGGTCTTCTTGCTCCAGCCGCCCAAACCAGCGCTCGTCGTGCCTCGTGCTCCTGCCTCCCGTGGCCGGCTGCGATGCGGCGGAGGCCTCACCGCCCCCTACTACTCCCACCGCTGGCCAGGCCATCCCTCTACTCACCCACACCCCCTGTTATTCTGCGGCGACGGCAGCCTCACACCGCAGCGAACCAGTGAACCCTCGTACTCGTCTACGCGTGGGCATCCACTGCCACGTCTTCCCCGGCTCCGCGTCGTCCCCTTCCTAGGCCTCGCCGTCGTCCACCGCCCTGGTGCTGTCGGCGCGGCGTGGTCAACGTGGTCAAGGAACGGCTTCCATCGGACGTGGACTATATGAGGAGAGGCTGACAGCTGGGTCCACGGTCGCAGCAAGGAGGTGCCTCCTTATTACGTGCAAAATAATTATTCCTGCATCTGACAGCGGGGACCCACCGGACGGGCCACCGTATTTCATGAAAAGAAGTTTGCCCCTGACTGCTGGGACCCACCAGCTACATCTTCGCACGCAAGGAAGTGCGTCCGGGCAAAAAAAAATGATTCGCCCCCCTGACTGCTGGGACCCACCAGCTACATCTTCGCAGGCAAGGAAGTGCTTGACAGTCGGGACCCACCTGGTTGAAGCATACGTAGCGTTGTCATTCTGGTCGCGAACGTGTACGTACATATATACTGGTGGATGTAGAGGCGCGCACGTGTCGTAGTAGAGGCGCGTACGTGTCGTAGTAGAGGCGCGCACGTAGCATGTACGCGTACGTACAGTGGCCAGGGTGCAATAAAGAAAATACGGCCACGTATGTGTACATACGCGCGGGGTCTCGAACGCCTACTCGCGCATACGTACTGCTAGGGCTCGCGTACATGGCTGGGTCGGAACGGAGAAACAGCATCGTCATCGTGTTCATGGGGAGGCAACGGAATGCGTCGTGTTCATGGGGAGGCAACGAAATGCGTCGTGTTCATGGGGAGGCAACGGAATGCGTGGGAGCCAACCGGCTGGGTCGGAACGGAATGCGTGGTCGTGTTCATCGGGAGGGCTTGGACGGAACAGGCGATGGAAACGAGGCCTGGCGTACCGCATAACGGAGGAAACGGACCTCCTACATTCGGAATGGGGTCCTGTTGATCGGGAGGGGTGTGGCGTACCGCAAAACGGACGAAACGGACCTCCTATGGTCGAAACAGGGGTCCTGTTGATCGGGAGGGGTGTGGCGTACCGCAAAACGGACGAAACGGACCTCCTACGATCGAAACGAGGGTCCTGTTCATCGGGAGGGGTGTGGCGTACCGCAAAACGGGACTCCACGGGATA
This sequence comes from Triticum aestivum, assembly GCF_018294505.1. Classification (NCBI taxonomy): domain Eukaryota; kingdom Viridiplantae; phylum Streptophyta; class Magnoliopsida; order Poales; family Poaceae; genus Triticum; species Triticum aestivum. The sequence goes on along the minus strand of NC_057799.1, from coordinate 47,867,961 downwards.
CTATTCATCTCCACCGTCGACCTCCTCCAGCCTCCACGGGCTACCGTCGACCTCCCCCAGCCTCCACGGGCTCCTGTTCATCCAGCCTCCACCGCGCGCTACTCCACCGACTACTGTTCAACCACCCCTCCATGGGCACCCCTCCACCGTCTACTGTTCATCCAGCCATCCACACCACGGGGTCCTGTTCAACCACCCCTCCAACGTCTACTGTTCATCCAGCCCTCCACCACACCATGGGGTCCTGTTCATCCAGAGGCAACGCCACCGCTCACTGTTCATCCAAACCCCCCACAACGCTCACTGTTCATCCCAGAGGCAGCATTGATCGGCTTCAGTTAGCAGCAACAGCGAAGGAATCGCTCGATCGGGTTCAGTTAACAGCCATCGATCGATCGCTCGGGTTCAGTAACGCGTAGCCTGCAGTGCAATCGCTCGGGTTCAGTTAGAGCCCAACGCCTCGCTCGGGTTCAGTTAGAGCCAACGCCTCGCACACACGCGCGTACGTGTACGAGAGAAACGCGCATCGCTCGGCCCCCGACCTCCCACCGTAACCGGGAACTCCCCGAAATTTTCCTCGCCCTCGCTTCTACCATGATTTTTTCCGTCATGGATGGCCCAAAGAATGTCATGCAGCTGCGTCTCCGGCCCGCCCAGGACGAAAAGCCCATTTTCTGTCATGATTTTTTGTCATAGAGGTAGGAGCCCACCACATCTATGATGATACCGGGTTTTGTCACAATTATCATCATAGAAGTGTCAAATGTATGGCAGAATTTTTTTTCGTTCGGCTTAAAATGTCACGGATGTGTCTTTTTTTTGTAGTGAAAAACCGGATTGCAATACCTCATGTGTAGTTCTATCTCCAGCGTGGTGTCCTCCATAAGCCTTGGAGTGACACTTGCGTAGGATCTGTTCCTGTTCATGCTCAGGTACACAACGTCTAATATCACCATCTAATCCTTTATAAAGATGTGGGTCATCCCAAAAGTAATGTCTCAAATCATAGAAAAACTTTTTTTTGCTGGTATGTGAAACTAGGTGGTATAAATTTAGCAACGATGTAATTAGCATAATCAGCATACCACGAAGTACTACGAGAAGCATTTATGACATTTAGTTGCTCGTCCAGAAAACTATCATCAATAGGTAGTGGGTCATCAAGAACATTTTCTATCCTAGACAAGTTGTCTGCAACGGGGTTCTCAGCTCCCTTTCTATCAACAATGTGCAAATCAAATACTTGTAGCAAGAGAACCATCTAATATGTCTAGGTTTAGCATCTTCTTTTCCATGAGATATTTAATAGCAGCATGATCCGTGTGAATAGTTACTTTAGAATCAACAATATAAGGTCTGAACTTATCACAAGCAAATACGACTGCTAAGAATTCTTTCTCAGTAGTAGCATAATTTCTCTGAGCATTGTCTAGAGTTTTACTAGCATATTGAATAACATTTAATTTCTTATCAAGTCTTTGCCATAGAACAGCACCTACATCATAATCACCGGCATACACATAATTTCAAAAGGTAAATTCCAATCAGGTGGCTGAACGATAGGTGCAGAGATCAATGCTTTCTTAAGTATTTCAAATGCTTCTACACAATCATCATCAAAGATAAACGGTATATCTTTTTGTAATAAATTAGTCAGAGGCTGAGAGATTTTTGAGAAGTCCTTAATGAACCTCCTATAAAAACCGGCGTGACCAAGGAAACTTCTTATACCTTTGATGTCCTTGGGACATGGCATCTTTTCAATAGCATCAACCTTGGCTTTATCAACCTCAATACCTCTTTCAGAAACTTTATGCCCCAAGACAATACCTTCATTAACCATAAATTGGCACATTTCCCGATTCAAGACAAGATTAGTTTCTTCACATCTCTGCAAAACTCGATCAAGGTTGCTCAAGCAATCATCAAAAGAGGATCCATAGACGAAAAAATCGTCCATGAAAACCTCACAAATCTTTTCACAAAAGTCAGAGAATATAGCCATCATGCATCTTTGAAAGGTAGCAGGTGCATTACATAAACCAAAAGGCATACGTCTATAAGCAAAAGTACCAAAAGGGCAAGTAAAAGTAGTCTTTGATTGATCATTTGCTGACACAGGTATTTGAGAGAAACCAGAATAACCATCTAGAAAGCAAAAATGTGTATGTTTGGATAATCTTTCTAGCATTTGATCGATAAAAGGTAAGGGGTAATGATCTTTTTTAGTAGCCTTATTTAATTTGCGGAAATCAATTACCATCCTATAACCTGTAATAATTCTTTGCCGGATCAACTCATCTTTATCATTAGGAAGGTAATACCTCCCTTCTTAGGGACACAATGGACAGGACTTACCCACTGACTATCAGCAACGGGATAAATTATACCTGCCTCAAGGAGCTTTAGTATTTCTTTTCTTACCACTTCCTTCATCTTAGGATTCAGCCGTCGTTGATGATCATGAACTGGTTTGGCATCTTCCTCCAAATTTATTTTATGTTGACATAGAGTGGGACTAATGCCCTTAAGATCATCAAGAGTATATCTAATAGCAGCACGGTGCTTCCTCAGAGTTTTGAATAATCTCTCTTCTTCATGCTCTGAAAGGTTAGCACTAATAATAACAGGATATATCTTTTTCTCATCAAGATAAGCATATTTAAGAGTATCAGGCAACAGTTTAAGCTCAAACACGGGATCACCCTTGGGTGGAGGAGGATCCCCTAGGATTTCAACAGGCAAATTGTGTTTCAGGATGGGTTCCTGTTTAAAGAATACTTCATCTATTTCCCTTATTTCATTCATAAACATATCATTTTCATGGTCTAGCAAATATTGTTCTAAAGGATCACTAGGAGGTACGGCAATAGAAGCAAGACCAATAATTTCATCCTTACTAGGTAATTCCTCTTCACGGTGTTGTCTACGAAGTTTAGAGAAATTAAACTCATGAGACATATCACCCAAGCCAATAGTAGCGACATCCTTTTCGCAGTCTATCTTAGCATTAACAGTGTTTAAGAAGGGTCTACCAAATATAATGGGACAAAGGCTATCTTGTGGGGAGCCAAGAACAAGAAAATCAGCAGGATATTTAGTTTTCCCACACAAGACTTCAACATCTCTAACAATTCCAATGGGTGATATTGTATCTCTATTAGCAAGCTTAATTGTGACATCAATATCTTCTACCTCAGCAGGTGCAATATCATGCATAATTTCTTTGTATAAGTCATGAGGTATTGCACTAGCACTAGCTCCCATATCACACATGCCATGATAATAATGATCTCCTATTTTAACAGAAATAACAGGCATGCCTACCACAGGTCTATGTTTATCTTTAGCACAAGGTTTGGCAATTCTAGCAGTTTCATCACAGAAATAAATAACATGACCATCAATATTATCAGCCAAGAGATCTTTAACAATAGCAATATTAGGTTCAACTTTAATTTGCTCAGGAGGTGTATAAGTTCTAATATTGCTTTTACGAACCACAGTTGAAGCTTTAGCATGATCCTTTGTTCTAACAGGGAAAGGTGGTTTCTCAACATAAGAAGTAGGAACAATAGGATCATTATAAGTGATAGTCTTTTCTTCAACTTTAATAGGTGCAGCTAATTTTACTTTTATCGGAGGATGATATTTAAACCACTTCTCCTTAGGGAGATCAATATGAGCAGCAAAAGATTCACAGAAAGAAGCTACTATCTCAGAGTCAAGTCCATATTTAGTGCTAAACTTACGGAAAACATCGGTATCCATAAAAGATTTAACACAATCAAACTTAGGTGTCATACCTGACTCCTTACCTTTGTCGAGATCCCAATCTTCAGAGTTGCGTTTAATTCTATCCAATAAATCCCATTTGAATTCAATAGTCTTCATCATAAAAGAGCCAGCACAAGAAGTATCGAGCATGGTGCGATTGTTATCAGAAAGCCGAGCATAAAAACTTTGAATAATTATTTCTCTTGGGAGCTCATGATTGGGGCATGAATATAACATTGATTTAAGCCTCCCCCAAGCTTGAGCAATGCTTTCTCCTTCGCGAGGCCAAAAATTATATATATAATTGCAATCACGATGAACAAGATGCATAGGATAAAATTTCTGATGAAATTCCAATTTCAATCGTTTGTAGTTCCATGATCGCGTATCATCACATAGCCTATACCATGTCAATGCATCTTCCTTCAAAGATAAAGGGAAGGCCTTCTTATTAATAACATCACCGGGTACACCTGCAAGCTTAAATAATCCACAAACTTCATCCACATATATTAGGTGCTCATCAGGATGCTTTGTTCCATCGCCTGCAAAAGGATTAGCTAGCAGTTTTTCTAACATACTTGAAGGAATTTCAAAGTGGACGTTTTCATTTTCAGTAGGTTCAGTAGGTTGAGGAGCAACTATTTGCTCTACTGGTCGGGGTGAAGATACCCCGAACAAGCCCCTCAGAGGATTACTTTCCATAGTAACAACTGACAGTAAATTTCAGCACACTATATAAATTTTTCCTTACCAAATTCCACCTACCAAAGGCGCTTCACTCCCCGGCAACAGCGCCAGAAAAGAGTCTTGATGACCCACAAGTATAGGGGATCTATCGTAGTCCTTTCGATAAGTAAGAGTCTCGAACCCAACGAGGAGCAGAAGGAAATGATAAGCGGTTTTCAGCAAGGTATTCTCCGCAAGCACTGAAATAATAGGTAACAGATAGTTTTGTGATAGGATAATTTGTAACGAGCAACAAGTAACAAAAGTAAATAAAGTGCAGCAAGGTGGCCCAATCCTTTTTGTAGCAAAGGACAAGCCTGGACAAAGTCTTATATAAAGGAAAACGCTCCGGAGGACACATGGGGATTATCGTCAAGCTAGTTTTCATCACGTTCATATGATTCACGTTCGGTACTTTGATAATTTGATATGTGGGTGGACCGGTGCTTGGGTGCTGTCTTTACTTGGACAAGCATCCCACTTATGATTAACCTCTATTGCAAGCATCCGCAACTACAACAAAAGTATTAAGGTAAACCTAACCATAGCATGAAACATATGGATCCAAATCAGCCCCTTACGAAGCAACGCATAAACTAGGGTTTAAGCTTCTGTCACTCTAGCAACCCATCATCTACTTATTACTTCCCAATGCCTTCCTCTAGGCCCAAATAATGGTGAAGTGTTATGTAGTCGACGTTCATATAACACCACTAGAGGATAGACAACATACATCTCATCAAAATATCGAACGAATACCAAATTCACATGACTACTAATAGCAAGACTTCTCCCATGTCCTCAGGAACAAATGTAACTACTCACAAAGCATATTCATGTTCATAATCAGAGGGGTATTAATATGCATATAGGATCTGAACATATGATCTTCCACCAAATGAACCAACTAGCATCAAGTACAAGGAGTAATCAACACTACTAGCAACCTACAGGTACCAATCCCGGACTTGGGGACAAGAATTGGATACGAGAGATGAACTAGGGTTTGAGAGGAGATGGTGCTGGTGAAGATGTTGATGGAGATTGCCCTCTCCCGATGAGAGGAGCGTTGGTGATGATGATGGCGATGATTTCCCCCTCCCGGAGGGAAGTGTCCCCGACAGAACAGCTCTGCCGGAGCCCTAGATTGGTTCCGCCAAGGTTCCGCCTCGTGGCGGCGGAGTCTCATCCCGAAAGCTTTCTTATAATTTTTCTTCGGACGAAAGACTTCATATAGCAGAAGATGGGCACCGGAGGGCCAACAGGGGGCCCATGAGGCAGGGGGCGCGCCCAGGGGGTAGAGCGCGCCCCCACCCTTGTGGCCAGGTGGAGTCCCCCCTGATGATTTCTTTCGCTCAATAGTTTTTATTATTTCCAAAAATAACTTTCGTGGAGTTTCAGGACTTTTGGAGTTGTGCAGAATAGGTCTCTAATATTTGCTCCTTTTCCAGCCCAGAATTCCAGCTGCCGGCATTCTCCCTCCTTATGTAAACCTTGTAAAATAAGAGAGAATAGGCATAAGTATTGTGACATAATGTGTAATAACAGCCCATAATGCAATAAATATTGATATAAAAGCATGATGCAAAATGGACGTATCATGCATCACCTGTCAATTCTAACAATTGAACTCGTGTTGTTAGGATAATTTTTACATAAAACAAGAGCAAATTTATTACATTTAGAAATTTTTCAACTAAACCGAACTCTAAACTAGTCTAAATGACGGTCAGTGCCCGTTCCCCATGCGCAACTAGCCATGAGCCCTGGTGAAAGATCGAGGATGTCGCCTAGGGGGGGGGGTGAATAGGTGCTTTAAAATAAATACGGCTTAGGCTTGAACAAATGCGGAATAAACCTAGCGGTTAATTTGTCAAGCACAAAACCTACAACAACTTGGCTCACCTATGTGCACCAACAACTTATGCTAAGCAAGATAAACTACTAGGTGATAGCATGATATATGACAAGAAACAATATGGCTATCACAAAGTAAAATGCATAAGTAAATGGCTCGAGTAAGAGATAACCGAGGCACATGAAGACGACGATGTATCCCGAAGTTCACACCCTTGCGGATGCTAATCTCCGTTTGGAGCGGTGTGGAGGCACAATGCTCCCGAAGATGCCACTAGGGCCACCATAATCTCCTCAGGCCCTCGCACAATGCAAGATGTTGTGATTCCACTAAGGGACCCTTGAGGGCGGTCACCGAACCCGTACAAATGGAAACCCTTGGGGGCGGTCACCGAACCCGTACACTTTGGCAACCCTTGGCGGCGGTCATCGGTACCGTCAAATTGCTCGGGGCGATCTCCACAACCTAATTGGAGACCCCGACGCTTGCCCGGAGCTTTACACCACAATGATTGAGCTCCAAACACCACCAACCATCTAGGTTGCCCAAGCACCCAAGAGGAACAAGCTCAAGGGCACCAAGCACCCAAGAGTAATAAGCTTCTCAACTTGTAACTTCCACGTATCACCGTGGAGACCTCAAACCGATGCACCAAATGCAATGGAAAGGGCACACAGAGTGCCCAAGTCCTTCTCTCCCAAATCCCACCAAAACAACTAATGCTAGGGAGGAAAATGAGAGGAAGAACAAGAAGGAGAACACCAAGAACTCCAAGATCTAGATCCAAGGGGTTCCCCTCACATAGAGGAGAAAGTGATTGGTGGAAATGTGGATCTAGATCTCCTCTCTCCTTTCCCCCCAAAACTAGCAAGAATCCATGGAGGGATTAAGAGGTAGCAAGATCGAAGAAGGTCAACAATGGGGGAAGAACACGAGCTCAAAGGATTAGGCTCAATGGGGAAGAAGACCCCCTTTTATAGGAGAGAAAAATCCAACCGTTATCCTCTCCCTCAGCCCGCGTGACGCGGAACTACCGCACACGACCACGGTACTACCGCACAGGGTTGTGGTACTACCGCTGCAGGGTGCGGTACTACCGCTTGCGCGGTAGTGACCAGAAGAGGGCCTGTTGCACAATGCAACGAGGAACGAGCGGTAGATGAAGGAAATATGCCCTAGAGGCAATAATAAAGTTGTTATTTATATTTCCTTATATCATGATAAATGTTTATTATTCATGCTAGATTGTATTAACCGGAAACTTGATACATGTGTGGATACATAGACAAAACACAGTGTCCCTAGTAAGCCTCTACTAGACTAGCTCATTAATCAAAGATGGTTAAGTTTCCTAACCATAGACATGAGTTGTCACTTGATGAACGGGATCACATCATTAGGAGAATGATGTGATGGACAAGACCCATCCGTTAGCTTAACATAATGATCGTTAAGTTTTATTGCTATTGCTTTCTTCATGACTTATACATATTCCTTTGACTATGAGATTATGCAATTCCCGGATATCGGAGGATTACCTTATGTGCTATCAAACGTCACAACGTAACTGGGTAATTATAAAGATGCTCTACAGGTATCTCCGAAGGTGTTGGTTGGGTTGGCATAGATCGAGATTAGGATTTGTCACTCTGAGTATCGGGGAGGTATCTCTGGGTCCTCTCGGTAATGCACATCATAATAAGCCTTGCAAGCAATGTGACTAATGAGTTAGTGGCGGGATGATGCATTACGGAACGAGTAAAGAGACTTGCTGATAACGAGATTGAACTAGGTATGAAGATACCAATGATCGAATCTCGGGCAAGTAACATACTGATGACAAAGGGAATAACGTATGTTGTCATAACGGTTCGACCGATAAAGATCTTCGTAGAATATGTGGGATCCAATATGAGCATCCAGGTTCCGCTATTGTTTATTGACCGGAGAGGTGTCTCGGTCATGTCTACAAAGTTCTCGAACCCGTAGGGTCCGCACGCTTAACGTTCGATGACGATTTGTATTATATGAGTTATGTGATTTGGTGACCAAATGTTGTTCGGAGTCCCGGATGAGATCACGGACATGACGAGGACTCTTTAAATGGTTGAGAGGTAAAGATTGATATATTGGATGATAGTATTCGGACACCAGAAGTGTTCCGAAATGTATTGGGTACATATCGGAGTACCCGGAGGGTTACCGGAACCCCCCGGGGGAAGATATGGGCCATATGGCCATAGGAGGAGGCACACCAGCCCACAAGGGGTGGCGCCCCCCAAGGAAGGCGGCCGAATAGGATTAGGGGAGGGGGCGGCGCCCCCCTCTTTCCTTCTCCCCGTCCCTCTCTTCCCCTCTTTCCCCCTTCGGTAAAAGAAGGGGGGGGGGGCGAATCTAACTAGGAGCCCAAGTAGGATTCCTCCTACTTGGGCGCGCCTAGAGCTGGCTCCCTCCCCCTCCCTCCTTTATATATGTGGGGAGGGGGCGCCTAGAACACACATAAACTATTCTTAGCCATGTGCGGCACTCTTCTCCACAGTTTACGCCTCCGGTCATATTCATGTAGTGCTTAGGCGAAGCCCTGCGCGAATCACTTCACCATCATCATCACCACACCATCGTGCTGACGGAACTCTCCCTCGACTCTTTGCTGGATCAAGAGCTCGAGGGACGTCATTGAGCTAAACGTGTGCGGAACTCGGAGGTGTCGTACGTTCGGTGCTTGATCGGTCGGAACGAGAAGAAGTTCGACTACATCAACCACGTTAACAAACGCTTCCGCTTTCGGTCTACGAGGGTACGTGGACACACTCTCCCCCCTCGTTTCTATGCATCTCCTAGATAGATCTTGCGTGAGCGTAGGATTTTTTTTGAAATTGCATACTACGTTTCCCAACAGTGGCATCCGAGCCAGGTCTATGCGTAGATGATATGCACGAGTAGAACACAAAGAGTTGTGGGCGGTGATAGTCATACTGCTTCACCAATGTCTTATTTTGATTCGGCGGTATTGTTGTATGAAGTGGCCCGGACCAACCTTACATGACCACGTTCATGAGACCGGTTCCACCGACAGACATGCAACTATGTTTGCATAAAGGTGTCTAGCGGGTGTCTGTTTCTCCAACTTTAGTTGAATCGAATTTGACTATGGCCGGTCCTTGTTGAAGGTTAAAACAGCAAACTTGAAGAAACACTGTTGTGGTCTTGATGCGTAGGTAAGAACAGTTCTTATTAGAAGCCCGTAGCAGCCACGTAAAACTTGCAACAACAAAGTAGAGGACGTCTAACTTGTTTTTGCAGGGCATGTTGTGATGTGATATGGTCAAGACATGATATGATATACGTTGTTGTATGAGATGATCATGTTTTGTAAAAGTTATCGGCAACTTACAAGAGCCTTATGGTTGTCGCTTTATTGAAAGAAATGCAAATGCCATGTAATTGCTTTACTTTATCACTATGCGTTAGCGATACTTGTAGAAGCAATAGTTGGCGAGACGACCACGACGCTACGATGGAGATCAAGGTGTCAAGCCAGTGATGATGGAGATCATGACGGTGCTTTGGACATGGAGATCAAAGGCACAAGATGATGATGGCCATATCATGTCACATATTTTGATTGCATGTGATGTTTATCTTTTATGCATCTTATTTTGCTTAGTACGGAGGTAGCATTATAAGATGATCCCTTACTAAAATTTCAAGGTATAAGTGTGAAGGAAATATGCCCTAGAGGCAATAATAAAGTTGTTATTTTATATTTCCTTATATCATGATAAATTTTTATTATTCATGCTAGAATTGTATTAACCGGAAACTTGATACATGTGTGGATACATAGACAAAACACCGTGTCCCTAGAAACCCTCTACTAGATTAGCTCGTTAATCAAAGATGGTTAAGTTTCCTAACCATAGACATGTGTTGTCATTTGATGAACGGGATCACATCATTATGAGAATGGTGTGATGGACAAGACCCATCCGTTAGCATAGCATATTGATCGTTCAGTTTCATTGCTATTGCTTTCTTCATGCGAAATACATATTCCTTCGACCATGAGATTATGCAACTCCTGGATACCGGAGGAATGCCTTGTGTGCTATCAAATGTCACAACATAACTGGGTGATTATAAAGATGCTCTATAGGTATCTCCGAAGGTTTTTGTTGGGTCGGCATAGATCGAGATTAGGACTTGTCACTCCGAGTATCGGAGAGGTATCTCTGGGCCGTCTCGGTAATGCACATCATAAGAAGCCTTGCAAGCAAAGTGACTAATGAGTTAGTTGCGGGATGATGCTGTGGGGATCCCGACTCATAAGTCGTGATCACCGAATGCACGGGTACAGTGATCCCAGAGATCAATGCTCACTGAACACACATAAGCTGTATAACAAGAGTCTTACATCCATACATACCGTCTTACATAAATTATGACCATTATGGTCAATTCTTGAGTATAACTTCGCAGCGGAAATCTTCGTCGATAACTTGGACCCATGCCATCTGCCTTAACCCTACAGGCATTCTGACTGGGAAGCGTCCTAGCTCGCATGTTTGTCACCGAAGTATTCTTCATCAAATCCTGTTCTTTCATGCCTGGTCAATAAAATAACCAGTGGCAAGCCAATGAGTACTTTGAATGTACTCGCAAGCAACCCAAGGGTGATAACAGAATAATTATGCAGGGCACTACTGCTAAATTGGCATTTTTGCGGAAAGCTAGTTTTTCTCATGCAAGTATGATCAACATTTATCAAGGATATGAATGCGTCTGCAACAAGTATCAGGAGGTTACAGACATCAACATCGAGAGAGAGTTGTGAACAACTCATGCTCAAGCTCATCGTGACTTCCTCACGAATCACGTCAACAGATTTACCAAACCGTGTTGTTTTCCAGAAACATATGGACGTAGTCTAAGCAGCACCACCCAACTGTCCTTGACCATGGACACGACTATTCGAATAGTTTTACACTCTGCAGAGGTTGCACACTTTACCCACAAGATCCGGGGAACTTCCGTGTCATCCACGACCCGCGGTACCTCGAGTACCCGGGGTAAGCACCCGATCACTATCTTTCCCTAGAAGACACTAACATAGAGTCCACTCGATTGGTAGTAACCCCCGTGCCCAACATTTCACATCTTAAAATTGTGGAGCCTCGCTCCCATATTCATCACATACCACAAGCACGGGGTACCAACGGTGTGTCCGGTGCCCTGTGAAAACAGTCATGGCCGCCCTACCTGGCACGACCCCGTCCCGAGAGAGCGCAACAACGAGTCTCCCGTCACTAGTAATGCGGGCTCCAAGCTAGTATCGGCCTAGGTAATCAATAATGCCCTTTCCCATATAAGGGTAGAGTGGTTGCGCATGTAAGGTTGGGACAGTCGACAAATCTTAAATCTAATCCGTCTCTGTAAACAACACTTTTATCAAGCCTCGGTACACTACTTCTCCACCAAGTAGTGACCTAGTTCATCATCATCTCCCAGGGGCATCAGTGGCACCCACTGGGACTGTTTGCAAGTATGTCAAACCACACTTGTTTCTTTCCATGCATAACCCTGACCCACTTTGCGTAGCCATTTACTATAGCATATTTCTATAACCCACCAACACAACTCTAAGCAAGGGTAGAGTCATGAACAATGCAAGTATCAATGGAGTATGCAACGGAGGCAAGCCTAGCAAGGTTGCCATTCAAGGTATATCATGCACTCAGTGAAGCAACGAAAATACTATTATGATGTAAAATGGTTCATCATGGTCAAAGGGCTGCTTGCCTGTTTAAACAAAATCTTCGAGGTCTTGAAATATCTATGGTCCAACTCCGAGCATTTCGCCTACTTCGTCAACTATCGTCGTAAGCAACCATAATAAGCAACACAACAAGGCAGAAAATAAAAGTGCTCTAAAAATATTAATTTGACTTTTCTAGGACATCTCTGGTTATATGAAAAATAACCAGAGTGCTTTCATTGGAATTGGGTCAGTGGAGATTTCTAAACATTTTGATATGATGGAATTAAGGGGTTTATGGATTTGCAAGACGTGTACAGAAATATATTTTTGAAAAATGAGCAAAGGCACCCATTTAACAAAACATGATTTTAGAAGCATCTAGGAGTTGGTTTCACTCGATTTGGAGTTCAAATGATTTTCCTATGAATTTGCAAAGTTGACAAATATGAAGAAATGGCTCATTATTTTGTGTGGTACAGAAAGTATTAAGAAAAATGTTCATAAACTAAGTTATGAACTTAGAAACATCTAGGAATTTGAATCATGGCATTTGGATCAATTTTGAGCTCTCTGTGATTTTCTAAAGTTCATCACAAAAATGGAAAATGGGGTTTTGATAAATATTTCTGAAGAGAAAGTTTCTGGAAAAATGTGCAAATAGCACCATGTGATAGATCATGAATTTATGAACTACTACAAATTTGTATAATCAAATTTGGAGCTCTGTTGAATTATTTATAGATTTTTGAAGTTGACTGAAAATAAGAAAAAGGAAATAAGGCTTTAACCTTATCCTGCGCACGGGGCGACAGATAGACCGTGGGCCGGCCCAGCGGCTCGGCCATGCGGACGACAGGCGACATCGAAGGCGCCCAGGCCGAGTGCGCCTTCGCTGCGGGGAAGCGGGAGAGGGCGAACCCGCCTCCACTTGCCAGAGTGGCCCGGTGGCTGGGCCACTGACGAGCGGGGCCCGCCTGCAGGTTCTTCCTCCACCTCCCGTGCGGGTGCGAAGGGAGACAGAGGAGGCGTTCGACGCCGGCCGCCGGCGCTACAGGGCGTCTCTGGCGATGCTCCGCCCACCGGCGTGCTCAGGGAGCTGCGACGCATCCGTCTAGGTGCTTCACGCACGCCGAGGATGGCCGTAGTGGCGACGGCTTGGATGGTGGCGGAGGAGGCCGTCGGCCATCTTTGGCCGTGAGCGCCTGGCCTTCTCGGGGGCGAACGCAGGCGATGGAGGGCCTTGCGGTGGAGGTATGAGGGCGTTGGAGTGGCTAGGGGGTGAACGAGAGCTTGGGTTAGCTCGAATTTAGGCGTAGCCCGACGGCGATGCTCCGGCCATTGTGGTGGATGGAGGGCACGGGGAGAGGGATGGCCGGGTCTGGGTGACGTACGGGAGGGAGAGAGGGCGAAAGGGCTCAAGAGAGAGGCCTCGGGCGGCCTTATATAGCGAGGCCGTGGCCTACGGGCACCCGCGGAAATGGCCGCAGTGGCCACGGGAGGAGGCTCGGGGCTGTCTGCGGCGCTCGTGGGCGAGGCCCAAGTCGAGGGAGAAGGAGAGAGAGAGCGGGGGAGTGGCAGAGCGCCGCGCGTGTGGGCTTGACCATTGGGGCTCTCGGGCGGCTCTGGCGCGCGTGCTGCTGGAGGTGAGAGAGAGGGAGAGAGGAGGGGGCCAGCACGGTGGCGTGATGCGGACCTCGATGCACCTCGACTAGCGTGAGGGTGAGGCTCGAGGTGGTGGGGGAGCACGGCGTCAACGGTCGGGAGCATGCTGACGTGCTCCAGAGCGCGTCTTTGGCCGGCATGGCATGCCTTTTTGCGGAATGGGCGCGGCCACTTGTGTCTGGAAGCTGCAGGGGGGAGTAAACAATGTGGCAATGACATAGGATGCCCTGGGGAGCCAATAGAGTAGAGGAGAGGTGGAGAGAGAGTGAAAATTGCTGCTGTCCAGAGAAGAAAAGTGGATCCTTGCCCCCCTTCATCATTGCCTCTCGGGCAGGGAAGCACACCAGAGGTAGAGGGGGACTAGGGGGGGTTGTGGTAAAGAGGAGAACTCATGGAGATTAGTGGAAGTGGTCAAATTGGTGTTTTTAGAAAAATGGCAGAAGGTGTTTGTTGTTGATTTGGGCAAGAAGATGAACTCCTCTTGTCATAAGTCTTGACAGGGCCAAATGGCATGAGAAAACAAGTGGTTCCACCAAGATTGAGTCCATTTGGGCAAAGTTGCCAATGCAACTTTTGTAAACTCTAGAAATCAACAGAAATGGACTTCCCAAGATTTAGTCATGCAAATCTGTTCTCCTTGATGCACCACTTGGTGTAGTTTCATCATTAGAGGTTCTGAACATGTCCACAAAACATGAGATCAAAAGGAGAAAGTTGCCAATGTAAAGTTGTTCAAATTTGGTTCTGGACAGAGAGGGTTTTGGGGCACTTTGATCAAGATAACATTCTCTCCAACTTGTGCCATTTGGTCTAGATGCATTATTACACCATTTGAGAATGTGCACCAAGTTTGAGAGCATTTGGACATGTTTGACAGTGCAAAGTTGTTCAAACTTGAAAAAGGACAGAAGTGGTTTTGAGAGGATTTCATGGAGTTATACTATTCTCCATGACATGAGAATTGTCAAGATCATCAAACATGTCATATGTGACATGCTAGAATTTTCTTGGAATGTTTGGGGAATATTTCCCTTGTAAATATTTCAAAAGCTTGAAATATCCAGAAAGGGTCTTTGAGGGATTTGACCAATATTTTGAACATGACCATGTGTTCAGACTCATATATATGGACAATATATGTCCACTGAGTTTCCCTAGGTTTTTCCCAAATATTTTTAAAGCATTAAAATAATTTTAACCTATTAAAGACCATTCTGGACTTAAGAAAAAGCTTTTAAATAAAATAGAAAAAATAACTTTTAAAATTATATTTTTGTGGTTTCTGGGTGTCCTATATCTAATAGGAGTCAAATATATTTTTGGAAAGATTTTACTGCCCTTAATTAAGTAGTTGCAGTGCAAATCTCAATTCAGGGGTTTTTGGAAAACTAATTTTTGAAAATACTTTTTGGCCAAATTATTTTTGTAAGAAAATTCTATAAGGTACTATACACATGGCATGATCATTGGTTCAAGAGTTTGGAGCAAGGATAAGGAGTATAAGAGTTGTAGGATTTATTTGATTTTTAGAGCACTAGCAAACAACAGTCAAACATTCAATCAAAGCAAAGACAAAAACACTCAAAAGTTTTTGTCAAACCACATTTTAGCATGATTTATTGACTTCAGTGTTGTGGCATGAAAATCAGGGTGTGAGAGATGCATTACGAAATGAGTAAAGAGACTTGCCGGTAACGAGATTGAACCAGGTATGAATATACTGACGTTCGAATCTCGGACAAATAACATACCGATGACAAAGGGAATAACGTATGTTGTCATTATGATACGACTGATAAAGATCTTCATAGAATATGTAGGAACCAATATGAGCATCTAGGTTCTGCTTTGGTTATTGACCGGAGAGGTGTCTCGGTCATATCCACATAGTTCTCGAACCCGCAGGGTCCGCACGCTTAACGTTCGATGAAGATTTTGTATTATATGAGTTATGTGATTTGGTGACCGAATGTTGTTTGAAGTCCCGGATGAGATCACGGACATGACGAGGAGTCTCGAAATGGTCGAGTGGTAAAGATTGATATATATGACGATAGTATTCGGACATCGCAAGTGTTCCGGAGGGTACCGGGTACATATCGGGTCACCGGAAGGGGTTCCGGGCACCCCCGGCAAAAGATATGGGCCTTATGGGCCAAGAGGGGAAACACACCAGCCACAAGGGGCTGGTGCACCCCCCATATGGGCCGGCCTAAGTGGAGAAAGGAAAAGGGGAGGAGGAAAGGAAATAGAGGGAATAGGATTCCCCCTTCCTTCCTTCCTCCTCTCCCTCTTTCCTTCCCCCCTCCGGAAATAAGGAAAGGAGGAGGCCGAATTGGAGGAGGCCCCCAAGTAGGATTCCTCCTACTTGGAGCACCCCAAGGCTGCTCCCCTCCCCCTCCCACCTATATATACATGGGGAGGGGGCGCCTAGAACACACACCAACAATTGTTAGCCGTGTGCGGCGCCCCCCTCCACAGTTTATGCATCCGGTCATATCTTCGTAGTGCTTAGACGAAGCCATGCGCGGATCACTTCACCATCACCGTCACCACGCCGTCATGCTGACGAAACTCTCCCTCGGCACTTTGCTGGATCCAGAGTTCAAGGGACGTCATCGAGCTGAACGTGTGCCGAACTCGGAGGTGCATGCGTTCGGTGCTTGATCGGTCGGAACGAGAAGAAGTTCGACTACATCAACCGCGTTGTCAAACGCTTCAGCTTTCGGTCTACGAGGGTACACGGACACACTCTCCCCCTCTCGTTGCTATGCATCTCCTAGATAGATCTTGCGTGAGCGTAGGATTTTTTGTTGAAATTGCATGTCACGTTTCCCAACAGTGGCATCCGAGCCAGGTCTATGCGTAGATGATATGCACGAGTAGAACGCAAAGAGTTGTGGGCGGTGATAGTCATACTACTTACCACCAACATCTTATTTTGATTCGGCGGTATTGTTGGATGAAGCGGCCCAGACCAACCTTACATGACCACGTTCATGAGACCGGTTCCACCGACAGACATGCAACTAATTTTGCATAAAGGTGGCTGGCAGGTGTCTATTTCTCCAACTTTAGTTGAATCAAATTTGACTACGGCCGGTCCTTGGAAGGTTAAAACAGCAAACTTGACAAAACACAGTTGTGGTTTTGATGCGTAGGTAAGAACGGTTCTTGCTAGAAGCCTGTAGCAGCCACGTAAAACTTGCAACAACAAAGTAGATGACGTCTAACTTGTTTTTGCAAGGCATGTTGTGATGTGATATGGTCAAGACATGATGTGATATACGTTGTTGTATGAGAAGATCATGTTTTGTAAAAGTTATCAGCAACTGGCAGGAGCCTTATGGTTGTCGCTTTGTTGTATGAAATGCAAACGCCATGTAATTGCTTTACTTTATCACTATGCATTAGCGATAGTTGTAGAAGCAATAGTTGGCGAGACGACCACGATGCTACGATGGAGATCAAGGTGTCAAGCCGGTGACGATGGAGATCACGACGGTGATTTGGAGATGGAGATCAAAATCACAAGATGATGATGGCCATATCATGTCACATATTTTGATTGCTTGTGATGTTTATCTTTTATATGCATCTTATTTTGCTTAGTACGACAGTAGCATTATAAGATGATCCCTTAACTAAATTTCAAGGTGTAAGTGTTCTCCCTGTGTATGCACTGTTGCGAAAGTTCTTCGTGCTGAGACACCACATGATGATAGGGTGTGATAAGCTCTACATTCACATTCAACGGGTGCAAGAAAGTTTTGCACATGCGGAATACTCAGGTTAAACTTGACGAGGCTAACAAGTACAGACATGGCCTCGGAACACTGGAGACTGAAAGGTCGAACATGAATCATATAGTAGATATGATCAACATAGAGATGTTCACTATTGAAGACTACTCCATCTCACGTGATGATCGGACATTGTTTAGTTGATTTGGATCACGTATCATTTAGATTACTTGAGGGATGTCTATCTAAGTGGGAGTTCTTAAGTAATTTGTTTAATTGAACTTAATTTATCATGAACTTAGTCCTGACAGTATTTGCAAATTATGTTGTAGATCAATAGCTCGCGATGTAGCTCCCCGTTTATTTTTGATATGTTCCTAGAGAAAAATAAGTTGAAAGATGATATAGCAATGATGCGGACTGGGTCCGTGATCTGAGGATTATCCTCATCGTTGCACAGAAGAATTAAGTCCTTGATGCACCACTAGGTGATAAACCTATTGCAGGAGCAGATGTAGACGTTATGAACGTTTGGCAAGCTCGATATGACGACTACTTGATAGTTTAGTGCAGCATGCTTTACGGCTTAGAACCGGGACTTCAAAAACATTTTGAACGCCACGAAGCACATGAGATGTTCCAAGAGCTGGAATTGGTATTTCAGACTCATGCCCGAGTCGAGAGGTATGAGACCTCTAACAAGTACTTTGTCTACAAGATGGAGCAGAATAGCTCAACCAGTGAGCATGTGCTCAGAATGTCTGAGTACTACAATCGCTTGAATCAAGTGGGAGTTAATCTTCCAGATAAGATAGTGATTGACAGAGTTCTCTAGTCACTATCACCAAGTTACTGGAACTTCGTGATGACCTATAATATGCAAGGGATGACGAAAACGATTCCCGAGCTCTTCGTGATGCTGAAATCGACGAAGGTAGAAATCAAGAAAGAGCATCAATAGTTGATGGTTAACAAGACCACTAGTTTCAAGAAAAGGGCAAAGGGAAAGAAAGGAAACTTCAAGAAGAATGACAAGCAAGTTGCCACTCCCATGAAGAATCCCAAAGCTATACCTAAGCCTGAAACTGAGTGCTTCTACTGCAAAGGGAATGGTCACCAGAAGCGGAACTACCCCAAATACTTGGTGGATAAGAAGGATGGCAAACTGAACAAAGGTATATTTGATATACATGTTATTGATGTGTACTTTACTAGTGTTCATAGTAACCCCAGGGTATTTGATACCGGTTCAGTTGCTAAGATTAGTAACTCGAAACAGGAGTTGCAAAATGAACAGAGACTAGTTAAGGGAGAGGTGATGATGTGTGTTGGAAGTGATTCCAAGGTCGATAATATCACCATCGCACACTCCCTCTACCTTCGGGATTAGTGTTGGACCTAAAATAAATGTTATTTGGTGTTTGCGTTAAGCATGAATATGATTGGATCATGTTTATTGCGATACGGTTATTCATTTAAGTCAGAGAATAATTGTTGTTCTGTTTACATGAATAAAACCTTCTATGGTCA
Source organism: Triticum aestivum (assembly GCF_018294505.1). Classification (NCBI taxonomy): domain Eukaryota; kingdom Viridiplantae; phylum Streptophyta; class Magnoliopsida; order Poales; family Poaceae; genus Triticum; species Triticum aestivum. The sequence continues at coordinate 47,848,904 of NC_057799.1, read as the reverse complement.
TACACCCAATGTAAATGGTTTATTGAATCTCGATTGTAGTGATACACATATTCATAATATTGATGCCAAAAGATGCAAAGTTGATAATGATAGTGCACCATATTTGTGGCACTGCCGTTTAGGTCATATTGGTGTAAAACGCATGAAGAAACTCCATGCAGATGGGCTTTTGGAATCACTTGATTATGAATCATTTGATACTTGCGAACCATGCCTCATGGGCAAGATGACTAAAACTCCGTTCTCCGGAACAACGGAGCGAGCTAATGACTTATTGGAAATAATACATACCGATGTATGCGGTCCAATGAGTGTTGAGGCTCGCGGTGGGTATCGTTATTTTCTAACCTTCACAGATGATTTAACCAGATATAGGTATATCTACTTGATGAAACACAAGTCTGAAACATTTGAAAAGTTCAAAGAATTTTAGAGTGAAGTGGAGAATCATCATAACAAGAAAATAAAGTTTCTACGATCTCATCGTGGAGGCGAATATTTGAGTTACGAGTTTGGCCTTCATTTAAAAAAATGTTGAATAGTTTCACAACTCATGCCACATGGAACACCACAGCGTAATGGTGTGTCCGAACGTCGTAACCGTACTTTGTTCGATATGGTGCGATCTATGAGGTCTCTTACCGATTTACCACTATCGTTTTGGGGTTATGCATTAGAGACAACTGCATTCACGTTAAATAGGGCACTGTCAAAATCCGTTGAGATGACACCGTATGAATTATGGTTTGGGAAGAAACCTAAGCTGGCGTTTCTTAAAGTTTGGGGTTGCGACACTTATGTCAAAAGGCTTTAGCCTGATAAGCTCGAACCCAAATCGGAGAAGTGCATCTTTATAAGATACCCTAAGGAAACAATAGGGTACACCTTCTACCACAGATCCGAAGGCAAGGTCTTTGTTGCCAAGAGTGGAAACTTTCTAGAGGAGTTTCTCTCGAAAGAAGTGAGTGGGAGGAAAGTAGAACTAGATGAGATAATTGTACCTTCTCTCGAATTGGAAAGTAGCTCATCACAGAAAACCATTCCCGTGATGCCTACACCAACTAGAGAGGAAGCCAATGATGATGATCATGAAACTTCAGATCAAGCTACTACCGAACCTCGTAGGTCAACCAGAGAACCAGAGCACGTTCCGCACCAGAGTGGTACGGTAATCCTGTTCTGGAAGTCATGTTACTAGACCATGATGAACCTACGAACTATGAAGAAGCTATGATGAGCCCAGATTCTGATAAATGGCTTGAGGCCATGAAATCTGAGATAAGATCCATATATAAGAACAAAGTGTGGACTTTGGTAGACTTACCCGATGATTGGCAAGCCATTGAGAATAAATGGATATTCAAGAGGAAGACGGACGCTGATGGTAGTGTTACTATCTACAAAGCTCGAATTGTCGCAAAAGGTTTTCGACAAGTTCAAGGTGTTGACTACGATGAGATTTTCTCACTCGTATCGATGCTTAAGTCTGTCCGAATCATGTTAGCAATTGCCGCATTTTATGAAATCTGGCAAATGGATATCAAAACTGCATTCCTTAATGGATTTATTAAAGAAGAGTTGTATATGCTGCAACCAGAAGGTTTTGTCAATCCTAAAGGTGCTAACAAAATGTGCAAGCTCCAGTGATCCATCTATGGACTGGTGCAAGCATCTCGGAGTTGGAATATACACTTTGATGAGTTGATCAAAGCATATAGTTTTATACAGACTTGCAGTGAAGCCTGTATTTACAAGAAAGTGAGTGGGAGCACTACAGCCTTTCTGATAAGTATATGTGAATGACATATTGTTGATCGGAAATGATGTAGAATTTTCTGAAAAGCATAAAGGAGTGTTTGAAAGGAGTTTTACAAAGAAAGACCTCTGTGAAGCTGCTTACATATTGGGCATCAAGATCTCTAGAGGTAGATCAAGATGCTTGATAAGACTTTCGATGAGTACATACCTTGATAAGAGTTTGAAGGAGTTCAAAAATGGATCAGTCAAGGAAGGAGTTCTTGCCTGAGTTGTAAGGTATGAAGTTGAGTAAGACTCAAAACCCGACCATGGCAGAAGATAGAGAGAGAATGAAAGTCATTCCCTATGCCTCAGTCATAGGTTCTATAAAGTATGCCATGCTGTATACCAGAAATATTGTGTGCCTTGCCATGAGTTTGGCAATGGGGCACAACAGTGATCCAGGAGTAGATCACTGGACAGCGGTCAAAATTATCCTAAGGTACCTAAAGAGGACTAAGGAAATGTTTCTCGGTTATGGAGGTGATAAAGAGTTTATCGTAAAGAGTTACGTCAATGCAAGCTTTGACATTGATCTAGATGACTCTAAGTCTCAAATCTAGATCCGTATTGAACGTGGGAGCAGTTAGCTAGAGTAGCTCCATGCAGAGCATTGTAGACATAGAAATTTGCAAAATACATACAGATCTGAATGTGGCAGACCCGTTGACTAAAACTTCTCTCACAAGCAAAACATGATCACACCTTAGTACTCTATGGGAGTTAATCACATAGCGATGTGAACTAGATTATTGACTCTAGTAAAACCCTTTGGGTGTTGGTCACATGGCAATATGAACTATGGGTGTTAATCACATAAAGATGTGAACTATTGGTGTTAAATCACATGGCGATGTGAACTAGATTATTGACTCTAGTGCAAGTGTGAGACTGAAGGAAATATGCCCTAGAGGCAATAATAAAGTTGTTATTTTATATTTCCTTATATCATGATAAGTGTTTATTATTCATACTAGAATTGTATTAATCGGAAATTTGATACATGTGTGGAAACATAGACAAAACACTGTGTCCCTAGCAAGCCTCTACTAGACTAGCTCGTTAATTAAAGATGGTTAAGTTTCCTAACCATAGACATGTGTTGTCATTTGATGAACGGGATCACATCATTAGGAGAATGGTGTGATGGACAAGACCCACCCGTTAGCATATCATATTGATCGTTCAGTTTTATTGCTATTGCTTTCTTCATGTCAAATACATATTCCTTCGAATATGAGATTATGCAACTCCCGGATACTGGAGGAATGTGTTGTATGCTATCAAACGTCACAACATAACTGGGTGATTATAAAGATGCTCTACAGGTATCTCCGAAGGTGTTTGTTGGGTCGGGATAGATCGAGATTAGGATTTGTCACTCCGAGTATCAGAGAGGTATCTCTGGGCCCTCTCGGTAATGCACATCATAAGAAGCCTTGCAAGCAAAGTGACTAATAAGTTAGTTGTGGGATGATGCATTACGGAACGAGTAAAGAGACATGCCGGTAACAAGATTGGACTAGGTACGAAGATACCGACGATCGAATCTCGGGCAAGTAACATACGAATGACAAAGGGAATAACGTATGTTGTCATCACGGTACGACCGATAAAGATCTTCATAGAATATGTAGGAACCAATATGAGCATCCAGGTTCCGCTGTTGGTTATTAACCGGAGAGGTGTCTCGGTCATGTCTAAATAGTTCTCGAACCCGTAGGGTCGCACGCTTAACGTTCAATGACGATTTTGTATTATATGAGTTATGTGATTTGGTGACCGGATGTTGTTCAGAGTCCCGGATGAGATAACAGACGTGACGAGGAGTCTCGAAATGGTCGAGAGGTAAAGATTGATATATAGGACGATAGTATTCGGACACCGGAAGTGTTCCGGAGGGTATTGGGTACATATCGGGTCATTGGAAGGGGTTCCGGGCAGCCCAGGCAAAAGATATGGGCCTTATGGGCCAAGAGGGGAAACGCACCAGCCACAAGGGGCTGGTGCGCCCCCCATATGGGCCAGCCTAAGTGGAGAAATGAAAAGGGGAGGAGGAAAGGAAATAGAGGGAATAGGATTCCCCCTTCCTTCCCCCTGTCCCCTCTTTCCTTCCCCCCCTCCGGAAATAAGGAAAGGAGGAGGCCGAAATGGAGGAGGCCCCCAAGTAGGATTCCTCCTACTTGGAGCGCCCCAAGGCTGCTCCCCTCCCCCTCTCACCTATATATATATGGGGAGGGGGCGCCTCGAACACACACCAACAATTGTTAGCCGTGTGCGGTGCCCCCCTCCACAGTTTACGCCTCCGGTCATATCTTCGTAGTGCTTAGGCGAAGCCCTGTGCGGATCACTTTACCATCAGCGTTACCATGCCATCATGCTGACGGAACTCTCCCTCGTCACTTTGCCGGAGCAAGAGTTCGAGGGACGTCATCGAGCTGAACGTGTGCAAAACTCGGAGGTGTCGTATGTTCGGTGCTTGATCGCTCGGAACGAGAAGAAGTTCGACTACATCAACCGTGTTGTCAAACGCTTCTGCTTTCGGTCTACGAGGGTACATGGACACACTCGCCCCCTCTCGTTGCTATGCATCTCCTAGATAGATCTTGCGTGAGCGCAGGAATTTTTTTGAAATTGCATGCTACGTTTCCCAACAAAGTGTTCTCCCTGAGTATGCACCGTTGCGGCAGTTCGTGGTGCTGAGACACCACGTGATCATTGGGTGTGATAAGCTCTACGTTCACATACAACGGGTGCAAGACAGCTTTGCACATGCGGAATACTCAGGTTAAACTTGACGAGCCTAGCATGTACAGACATGGCCTCAGAACACTGGAGACCGAAAGGTCGAGCGTGAATCATATAGTAGATATGATCAACATAGAGATGTTCACCATTGAAAGCTACTCCATCTCACGTGATGATCGGACATGGTTTAGTTGATTTGGTTCACGTGATCATTGAGATGAATCAAGGGATGTCTATGTAAGTGGGAGTTCTTAAGTAATATGATTAATTGAACTTAATTTATCATGAACTTAGTCTTGATAGTTTTTGCATATCTATGTTGCAGATCAATGGCCCGTGCTACCGTTCCCTTTAATTTTAATGCGTTCCTAGAGAAAGCTAAGTTGAAAGATGATCGTAGCAACTACACGGACTGGGTCCGTAACTTGTGGGTTATCCTCATTGCTGCACATAAGAATTATGTCCTTGATGCACCGCTAGGTGAAAGGCCTACTGCAGGAGTAGATGCTGATGTTATGAACGTCTGGCAAGCTCGATCTGATGACTACTCGATAGTTCAGTGTGCCATGCTTTACGGCTTAGAATCGGGACTTCAAAGACGTTTTGAACGTCATGGAGCATATGAGATGTTCCAGGAGTTGAAGTTAATATTTCAAGCAAATGCCCAAGTTGAGAGATATGAAGTCTCCAACAAGTTCTATAGCTGCAAGATGGAGGAGAACAGTTCTGTCAGTGAACAAATACTCAGAATGTCTGGGTATCATAACCACTTGACTCAGCTGGGAGTTAATCTTCCAGATGATTGTGTTATTGACAGAGTTCTTCAATCACTGCCAGCAAGCTATAAAGGCTTCGTGGTGAACTATAATATGCAAGGGATGGAAAAGACTATTCTCGAGCTCTTCGCAATGCTCAAAGCTGCGGAGGTAGAAATCAAGAAGGAGCATCAAGTGTTGATGGTTAACAAGACCACTAATTTCAAGAAAAAGGGCAAAGGAAAGAAGGGGAACTTCAAGAAGAATGGCAAGCAAGTTTCCACTCCCGGGAAGAAGCCCAAGTTTGGACCTAAGCCTAAAACTGAGTGCTTCTACTGCAAAGGGATTGGTCACTGGAAGAGGAACTACCCCAAGTATTTGGCGGATAAGAAGGATGGCAAAGTGAACAAAGGTATATTTGATATACATGTTATTGATGCTCGTAGTAGTGCCTGGGTATTTGATACCGGTTCGGTTGCTCATATTTGTAAGTCGAAATAGGGACTACAGATTAAACGAAGATTGGCTAAGGACGAGGTGACGATGCGCGTCGGGAATGGTTCCAAGGTCGATGTGATCGCCGTCGGCATGCTACCTCTACATCTACCTTCGGGATTAGTTTTAGACCTGAATAATTGTTATTTGGTGCCAGCGTTGAGCATGCACATTATATCTGGATCTTGTTTAATGCGAGACGGTTATTCATTTAAATCGGAGAATAATGGTTGTTCTATTTATATGAGTAATGTCTTTGATGGTCATGCACCCTTGAAGAGTGGTCTATTTTTGTTGAATGTCGATCGTGGTGATACACATATTCATAATATTGATGCCAAAAGATGCAAAGTTGATAATGATAGGGCAACATATTTGCGGCACTGCCGTTTAGGTCATATTGGTGTAAAGCGCATGAAGAAACTCCATGCGGATGGAATTTTGGAATCATTTGATGCTTGCGAACCATGCCTCATGGGAAAGATGACTAAAACTCCGTTCTCTGGAACAATGGAGCGAGCTACTGACTTATTGGAAATACTACATACCAATGTATGCGGTCCAATGAGTGTTGAGGCTCGCGACGGGTATCGTTATTTTCTGACCTTCACAGACGATTTGAGCAGATATGGGTATATCTACCTAATGAAACACAAGTCTGAAACATTTGAAAAGTTCAAAGAATTTCAGAGTGAAGTGGAGAATCATCGTAACAAGAAAATAAAGTTTCTATGATCTGATCATGGAGGCGAATATTTGAGTTATGAGTTTGGCCTTCATTTAAAACAATGTGGAATAGTTTCACAAATCACGCCACCTGGAACACCACAGCGTAATGGTGTGTCCGAACGTCGTAACTGTGCTTTATTAGATATGGTGCGATCTATGATGTCTCTTACCGATTTACCACTATCGTTTTGGGGTTATGCATTAGAGACAGCTGCATTCACTTTAAATAGGGCACCGTCTAAATCCGTTGAGATGACACCGTATGAACTGTGGTATGGCAAGAAACCTAAGCTGTCATTTCTTAAAGTTTGGGGTTGCGATGCTTATGTGAAAAAGCTTCAGCCTGATAAGCTTGAATCCAAATCGGAGAAGTGCGTCTTCATAGGATACCCAAAAGAGACTGTTGGGTACACCTTCTATCACAGATCCGAAGGCAAGATCTTTGTTGCTAAGCATGGTTCCTTTCTAGAGAAGGAGTTTCTCTCGAAAGAAGTGAGTGGGAGGAAAGTAGAACTTGATGAGGTAATAGTACCTTCTCTCGAATTGGAAAGTAGCTCATCACAGGAAACTGTTCCTGTGATGCCTACACCAAATAGTGAGGAAACTAATGATAATGATCATGAAACTTCAGATCAAGTTACTACCGAACCTCGTAGGTCAACTAGAGCATTTTCCGCACCAGAGTGGTACGGTAATCCTGTTCTGGAAGTCATGTTAGTAGTCCATAACGAACCTACGAACTATGAGGAAGCAATGATGAGACCAGATTCCGCAAAATGGCTTGAGGCCATGAAATCTGAGATGGGATCCATGTATGAGAACAAAGTATGGACTTTGGTTGACTTGCCCGATGATCGGCAAGCCATAGAGAATAAATGGATCTTCAAGAAGAAGACTGACGCTGATGGTAATGTTACTGTCTATAAAGCTCGACTTGTCGCGAAAGGTTTTTGACAAGTTCAAGGAGTTGACTACAATGAGACCTTCTCACCCGTACCGATGCTTAAGTCTGTTTGAATCATGTTAGCAATTGCCACATTTATGATTATGAAATCTAGCAAATGGACGTCAAAACTGCATTCCTTATTGGATTTCTTAAAGAAGAGTTGTATATGATGCAACCAGAAGGTTTTGTCGATCCTAAAGGTGCTAACAAAGTGTGCAAGCTCCAGCGATCTATTTATGGACTGGTGCAAGCATCTCGGAGTTGGAATATACACTTTGATGAGGTGATCAAAGCATATGGTTTTATACAGACTTTTGGAGAATCCTGTATTTACAAGAAAGTGAGTGGGAGCTCTGTGGCATTTCTAATATTATATGTGGATGACATGTTGTTGATTGGAAATGATATAGAATTTCTGGATAGCATAAAAGGATACTTGGATAAAAGTTTTTCAATGAAAGACCTCGGTGAAGCTGCTTATATATTGGGCATCAAGATCTATAGAGATAGATCAAGACGCTTAATTGGACTTTCACAAAGCACATACCTTGATAAAGTTTTGAAGAAGTTCAAAATGGATCGGTCAAAGAATAGGTTCTTTCCTTTATTACAAGGTGTGAAGTTGAGTTAGACTCAATGCCCAACCACTGTAGAAGATAGAGAGAAAATGAAAGTCATACCCTATGCCTCAGCCATAGGTTCTATCATGTATGCTATGCTGTGTACCAGACCTGATGTGCGCCTTGCTATAAGTCTAGCAGGGAGGTACCAAAGTAATCCATAAGTGGATCACTGGACAGCGGTCAAGAACATCCTGAAGTACCTGAAAAGGACTAAGGATATGTTTCGTGTTTATGGAGGTAACAAAGAGCTCGTCGTAAATGTTTACGTCGATGCTAGCTTTGACACTGATCCGGATGACTCTAAGTCACAAACCGGATACGTATTTATATTGAATGGTGGAGCTGTCAGTTGGTGCAGTTCCAAGCAAAGTGTTATGGCGGGATCTACGTGTGAAGCGGAGTACATAGCTGCTTCGGAAGCAGCGAATGAAGGAGTCTGGATGAAGGAGTTCATATCCGATCTAGGTGTAATACCTAGTGCATCGGGTCTGAACGTGCAACTATCCCTGGGTGGTTTTGGTAATTACTAACAACATATAGCTCATTGAACCAACGCTCTTTCAAGATATCATTTCAAAAAGTTCAATGATTGGCATGGCATGGATTAGGAATGTGGACCCCTCAAAATGCTAAGGACACATATTGGCTCAAGCTCAAGACTCTACATTTTCATTTTAGTGATCCAACATCACATTGAGTCCATAGGAAAAACCAATACTATTAAAAGGGGATGAGGTGTTGCTTAATGGCTTACTTGCTCAAAATGCTTAGTGGTATGCTCCAAAAACCCTCAACCACTTTCTCATATCCACATATGTCCCAAACCAAAAGTCAAACTCGGCCGTACTGATTTGATCTATCCGGCGCCACCGAGTTCTCTTGACATAGCCACTGCCAGAAACCCTAGTCACTTCGGTCTCACCGATAGGGATCTCGATCTCACCGAGATGGGATTGCAAACTCTCTATTTCCCTTCGTAACGTTTCAGTCTAACCGCGATGAGCGATCGATCCGACCGAGTTCGCAATGCAAACTCTCTGTTTCCCCTTCGTAACATTTCGGTCTCACCGAAATGAGCGATTCGGTCCCACTGAGTTTGCCTCACCAACTCTCTGGTTAGCTTATTACCAAAGTTGGTCCAACCGAGTTTGTGTAATCGGTCTCACCGAGATTACGTTATGCCCTAACCCTAATGAAATCGGTCCCACCGAGTTAGCATGTCGGTCCCACCAAAAAGCCTAACGTTCACATTTTGAACTGAATCGGTCTAACCGAGTTTTCTGGTTCGGCCCCACCGAGTTTGGAGAATTGTGTGTAACGGTTAGATTTTGTGTGGAGGCTATATATACCCCTCCACCCACTCTTCATTCGTGAGGAGAGCCATCAAAACGTGCCTACACTTCCAGCATACATTTTTTGAGAGAGAACCACCTACTCATGTGTTGAGACTAAGATATTCCATTCCAACCACAAGAATCTTGATCTCTAGCCTTCGCCAAGTTGCTTTCCACTCAAATCATCTTTCCACCAAATCCAAATCTGTGAGAGAGAGAGTTGAGTGTTGGGGAAACTATCATTTGAAGCATAAGAGAGCAAGGAGCTCATCATCAACTCACCATCTATTAACTTTTGGAGAGTGGTGTCTCCTAGATTGGTTAGGTGTCACTTGGGAGCCTCCGACAAGATTGTGGAGTTGAACCAAGGAGTTTGTACGGGCAAGGAGATCGCCTACTTCGTGAAGATCTACCCTAGTGAGGCAAGTCCTTCGTGGGCAATGGCCATGGTGGGATAGACAAGGTTGCTTCTTCGTGGAACCTTCGTGGGTGGAGCCCTCCGTGGACTCGCGCAATCGTTACCCTTTGTGGGTTGAAGTCTCCATCAACGTGGATGTACGATAGCACCACCTATCGGAACCATGGAAAAAATCTCCGCGTCTACATTGCGTTTGCTCCCTCCAAACTCATCCATTTACCTTCATGTGCAATGTTTTACATTCCGCTGCTATACTCTTAGACTTGCATGTGTAGGTTGATTGATTGACTTGTGCTAAGTTGCTAAAATCTGCCAAGACTTAAAATTGGGAAAAGGCTAGATTTTTATTTGGTCAAGTAGTCTAATCACCCCCCTCTAGACATACTATCGATCCTACAAGTGGTATCAGAGCTTTGGTCTCCATTTGCCTTGATTTCCATAGCTTTTGGTGATCATAGCCTTGGTTTCACAACCTTGGAGAGTATGGCGTCTAGCGAGGGAAATTACCACCATGGAGGTCCTTACTTTGATGGTACTAATTTTGCTAGTTGGAAGTATAAGATGAAAATGCATATTCTTGAACATAACCCCGACGTTTGAGCTATTGTGTGTATTGGCTTGCAAGGTGAATTCTTTGATGGGAGAGAACCGAACCGTAAAGCTACCGCGAAAGAGTTGAAGATGCTGCAATACAATGCTCAAGCTTGCGATATCCTCTTCAATGGATTGTGCCCCGAAGAATTCAACAAAATCAGCCATCTTGAGAATGCAAAGGAAATTTGGGATACTTGGATTGATATGCATGAGGGTACCGACTCCGTCAAGGAATCCAAGTTGGATGTGCTTCAAAGTCAACTTGACAAGTTCAAAATGAAGGATGGTGAAGGTGTCGCTGAAATGTACTCTAGGCTTGCTCTCATCACAAATGAGATTTGCTGGTTTAGGAAGTGAAGGAATGACCGATAGATTCATCATCAAGAAGATCCTAAGAGCCTTGGATGGAAAATATGATACCGTGTGCACATTGATCCAAATGATGCCAAATTACAAAGATCTCAAGCCCGCGGAAGTCATTGGAAGAATTATTACTCATGAGATGTCACTCAAGGATAAGGAAGAGCTTCACAACAAGTCAAGTGGTGCATACAAAGCCTCATGTGATGCTCCTACATCATCAAGTGAGAAACAATCCTTCAACGAGGAATTGAGCCTAATGGTGAAGAACTTCAACAAGTTCTACAAGAGTAGAAGTAAGGAAAGAAGTTCCAAGTCAAGGTCCTACAATGACAAAAAATCTTCGAGTCATGAGTGTAATTGCTATAATTGTGGAAGACCCAGACACTACTCCAATGAGTGTACGGCTCCCTACAAAAGAAGAGAAGATTCACCCAAAAGGAGAAGTAGAAGAGAAGAATCACCACCAAGAGAGAGAAGGAGTAGAGATGATTTTTATGAAGGAAGAACCTCTCAGAGAAGCAAGGATTCAGAAAAGAAGGAAAAATCATCAAAGCTCATGTTGGTGAATGGGTATCCGGCTCCGACTCCGACCATCACTCCGAAAGAAGTTATCACTCTGACTCCGAATATACTCAAGATGAAGGTGTTGCCGGTCTAGCACTTGTGTCAACCAATTCCTACGACATATTTGACTCACCAAATGAAGAATTAGAAGATGCTTCATGGCTAAAGGCCCAAAGGGATCACACCCCGAGTATGTTGATTTCAATAGTGATGAAGATGATTTGCTAGGTGATGATGATTTACTTGTTGACAAATCTAGTGATGAAAACTATGATGAACTTGCTATTAATCATGATAATCAAGATAAAACGAATGATGATGATAATAAGGAGATTGAGCGTCTAACTAAAGAACTAAACACTCTTAAGTTAGCTCATGAAACTACCTTGGAACACCATTCAGAACTTTTAAAGACTCATGAAAATCTACGCTTTGAAAAGCTCAACCTTGAGCAAGAGCATGTGTTCTTAAAAGCTATCAATGATGATCTTTGCAAGAAAAGTTCTTCTTACATTGCCAAGTGTTTACTCTTGCCTACTTACATGCCACAAGTTAAATCTAGCAACAAGAGTAAGAAAGATTCTTCATCTAGCAGTAACAATAATCATGCTAAATCCAATGTTGTTGCTTCTAGTAGTTCTGTTGATTCCACTAACGATTCTCTTAGCCAAGTTACACTTGAGCAAGAAAATAGCTTATTGAAGGGAATTATAGCGAGAGATGTTTACAAGAGCCTTGCCGGAAGTAAGCAATTTGAGGAAATTGTACGCAAGCAAGGAAGGCACCGGAAGAATCAAGGTGTTGGTTTTGAATGAAAGTTCAATGCGAATGGAGTTGAGTGGGGGAAGAAGATGAATACCCCAAGACGAAGTTTGTTCCTCAACAAGAGAAGTATGATCCTACTTCCTTCCAAGGGACACAAGCTCAAGATGATCTTCCACCACAAGACCGCAAGCAAAAAGGCAAGGACAAGCTTCAAGAGGAGATTGATGCATTTGAAGAAGCTCCCAAGGCCTTGGTCAAGTGGGTTCCCAAGACTAAATCAAGTTCTACTTCATCAAGTACGACTACAACTCCAAGGATTCCCATCAAGTTGATGTGGATCCCGAAGAAGAAGAACTAGAGAGTTCTTGAGGGTGACTCCACCAACATACTTCACTCATATTATCTTGGCAAGGACAAGTGCAAACAACTTCCACATCTTGCACTAGTTCAAGGAGTCACAAACCCTCTTGTTGGTAAGACAAGGGATAAGGTAACCTAATGCTTCCATGGACATCATCTTGTGTGAATTTCACTCTATGTCTATGGATATCCTTGTTTGTTCCTTGTGGGACTAACCCGTGCAGGTATTTAAAGGCAACTCACTCCAATGGATTGCTCCAAATGATCCACATCAACATTGAGCATCCACATCTTCAACATCTACATGAAGTCATCAGCGACAAAACCCAAGGTTAGTTCATCCCTCTTAGGGGGGATATCACATCTAGGGGGAGCTTTACTCTAATCAATTGAGCTAAAGCAGCTCTAATGGTGTGAACACAACAATGCTTTATGTAAAAGTGGTAACCCCACTTGTGCTTAAACGATGAGTATGACCTATGATCAAATGTTCTCATTTGACTCCTAAGTCAATATACTCATATATAAATGACCTAGTCATCGCCAATTGCTTGATAGATGCTAGAGTGTTTGAGCATGCTTTGTCACATATTTCATTTGCCATTTTATTGTGTGAGCATGTTGACTGCATATTTTACTCATTCAAGGACATCCACTTGTTGTTTTGATTGTTTGGCTTTTTCTCTTTTGCCAAGTGGATGGACAAGAATGCCTAAGAACCTCCTCTAGCTATCTATGTTTTTCTCGTCTCAAACTCTATTCATGCTACATCATAAAGTTTGATCAAGTCAGATTCGAACCACTCTGTGTGAGGAGTACTCGGAGTCCCCGATTCATCATAGACTTAAACTTCCAAAACCTCTCTGTGCATTTCAGTCTGACCGATTCATCCACTTCAGTCACACCGAGTTCACTGAGTTGATGTAGGTTTTCAATCTCGGTGCAACCGATTTGAACTTTTTGGTCACACCAAGTTGCAGTAACCGCTTGCGATTCTGCATCTCGGTGCCACCGAGTTGTTCCACTCGGTCACACCGACAGGGTCAGGATATATATACCGACGGGTGAGATTTTGGGAATTTCTTCAAAACCCTCCATCCCGCGCGTGTCCTTCTCTGCCGCCTCGGGTCTCCGGATCATCTTCTCTTTGCTAGCGACCTCCCGCCGCTGGTTTCCATCACCGTCAACGGGATTCTGCTCCGCCGTTGCCGCCGTAGCAAACTCACCGTCGAACTAGGGTATGAGTTCGATCTTTGTGCTAAATTCCTTACTCCGATTCCTAGCACATTGCTTTGCCATGATCTTTACCAAGTATGAAATCAATCTATCCAGAGAAAACTTCCTTTAGTTTAGGTTTGATTCAAAAATTTAGGGTTAGGTTTCCGCCGAACTCATCTCGGACCGACCGAGTTGTAGAAATCGGTATCACCGATTTAGCTTAGGCCATTGCACATGCGCTTTTCGGTCTGACCGAAAATTGCAAATCGGTGTGACCGAGTCCAACTCTCTGTGAAACCCTAGCAATCTCGGAGTCACCGAACTGTGACTCAGTATGACCGAGTTCACTAGTTTAGACTCCAAAAGTTGCTTTGGTGTCACCGAGTTTATCAAATCGGTAGCTCCGAAATGCTTTCTGTGGAGAACTAAAACTAAGTTGTTGTCTCATCTGTTTTGCAAAAACTCTGCACTTTGTGATGCTCATCTACTCTACCTCATCTATATCTATTCACAGGGTCTACTGTCAGTTTGCTTGCCAGAACGATTCCAGATTTCATGGCATGAGCTTCATTCATTGATTTATTCGGGTGCATTCCTTTCGCACCCCGGTTATGAAATTCCGTACTTGTCGTGGAATTGTCACGGCAGATGTCCTAGGGTGAGGACTTAGTCGTGAGGCCAGCGCATCTATGTAGTAGCTTGAGAGGGGTTGAGCGGAATCGAGAGACGCAACACAAGACGAGGATTTAGACAGCTTCGGGCCCCGGGAAACATCATCCGGTAATAACCCTACATGCTATTTGAGGCTAGATCTCATTACGCTCATGAGGGAGTCACCATAAACCGGCTCTTTGTGTCTAGCCCTAGAGATTGTTTCTTCTTGCTTATCGCTTGTCCCTCTTTGGGGAGCCCTGCCCCTCCTTATATAGTCGTGGAGTCCTATTAGGATTAGGACTAGTCTACCTTCTAATACAAACCGGATACAAGTCCTGGTCTTAACTCCTTGTAAGGTAAAATATTCCTCACGCCTTTCCTCTTAAACCAGCCCACCATAATCATGAACCGACCTTTTGGGCCTTGGGCCTTGTCACTGTCTGTCCCGCCCGCCGGGTTACCAGTGAATCATAATGTCCAGGAGGGTTGCTTGTAAACCGCCAGGCCAGGACGGGTCGCCAGTGAATCGCCAAGTGTCAGCAGGATCTCAAATAAACCGCCAAGTCCGGCCGAGTTATACTTCCAGCCGGTTTATGCCGCGGGGTATATCCCCGACATTAGCCCCGAGTTTAATTTGGATTTATCCATGTTAAACTGATCCTGTAAAACAAACACAAGAACAATTTTGACAGATTATGCTCCGGTTTAAGAATTCTTGTAAACCGGCATCTGATCATCCTTAAGTCCTTGTCATTTCCTCCTTCTGGAAAATCCAGGTCAACAAGCCAGCTTCATACTCAATTTGCTGACATTGGTTTCTCACAGAGAAATATTGTGAAGAATAATCCACTTGAATCGGCTTCCAAAGCGCCGGTTTAAGAAATATGGGTCTTGAAATACTTATCTGATATTCAGCCAGTTTGAAGATGTAAAACTTGCCGGTTTAATATTACCAAAATTACTGGTTTATAAATATGGATGGCACTGAGTCATAATTGTTACCGGGTCAATCTGCTTTGCTCAGAACTGAGAATTTGAAGATTTTTCTCCGTTATATCCATATTACTTGTAGCCCCCAAGTCTTGAGCAGAACAAAGTGATGGCTTAAGACTTGTTTCCATATAATTACTGCCACTTTGAAGAAATCCGTGTTGTTCATCTCAGCCACTATTAAAAACTGAATACTCCATATACGTCAGTGTAGCCCCCAAGGGCCGGGTCATTGTGCAATAATGAGCAGGGACTTTGTAAATATAATCATGTAGACTTGAGCAGTAATGTGTAGCCCCCAAGGGCCGGCTTAGTAAGATAATACTAAACCGGGACTTCATATATACTTAATGAAAATAACATCTTATAATGTAGCTTCCATCGTAGGGCTTGAACCCACGTCCACAAGGTTAAGAGATTTGTGCTTTACCAACTGAGCAGTGGATCTTCAATATAATGGACGAAAACTTGTGTACCTTGAATTGTTGACAGGAGCAATTGGTAGCCCCCAAGGGCCGGCTCATTATGATGTGATGAGTCGGGCCTTTAATAAGGCCAATAAAAATGGCTTTGCATTAGCCCCCAAGTGTCATGGTGCATGCTGGCAGTGACATGGGACTTGCATATTTGATGTAATCTCAATTTGAATAATGTAGCCCCCAAGCGCCGGGTCGTGAGCCTGCAGCGACTCGGGACTATTCCCTCCATTGTAAAAATAAATCACGTCTATTAATAAAATAATAACCATTGCGCTGAAGCGACTTTGAAGACCTCCATCATAATATTGGCTGTTGATAACCATAATAAAAATCCAGCCATGTTGGCTATTAAAAATTTGAATAATATAATCCAATGATTTATAAGCGCATGATTCCAATGGCGCAATCCAAATATATACTGGCGACTTATAGTCAAAAGCCAGGCCGGGTTAATATACACCGGATTATAACTGATCATGTACTGACAACTTGTAGTTGAAAGTCAAGCCGGTTTAATGAACACCGGTTTATCAAAACATTATAAATGTCACCAAAAGAGAAAAAACTTGGCAAACAAAAGCATATGAAAAACTTGTAGTCGAGGCTTTTCACGGGCTGCCAGGCCCCAAATTCGAGGCTTTTCATGGGCTGCCAGGCCACTGAGTTAAACCATTTCACAAAGCCTTTTAAGATGGTCCTCCAACTTTAACCAATCGCTTCGTCGGTCTATCATTGACAAGTTCAGGGTCATATGCGATTGACTTGTCAAGTTGGCGGGTCATACCAGGCTTACCTGGGTGGAGTGACTTACTTAATGAAGGCAGGTTAACCCGGGGTGCCTATGTTTGAGTTGTTCTTGACAACACTCTTTGGCCCCCATGTAATGGCATTGCGCCAGCCAAAAGGTGTAGCTATGGTTTGTACACAACCAAGCCAAGTGGTGTAGCTATGGTTTGAATACAACCAAGCCCCCAAGTGACTTTTCTTTCGTGGCCTTGAGCCAGCCAAGAGGTGTAGCTATGGTTCGAATATAACCAAGCCCCCAAGTGATTTACTGTCGTGGCTTTTGAGCCAGCCAAGAGGTGTAGCTATGGTTCGAATACAACCAAGCCCCCAAGTGACTTTGTGGCATTGCGCCGACCAAGAGGTGTAGCTATGGTTCGGATACGACCAAGCCCCCAAGTGATCAATAATATGATAAGCCAATAAGGCAGGATACCCATGTTTGAACCACGCATCATGGCAGCAGGTCCTCTTCGGCAACCTTTAACTTTTTGCAAGAGATAAATTATTCTTGAACCGGGATTTTAAACCGGATATTGAGAGCTTCAAAGCTTTGTGAGAGACATCTTTCACTTGAACCGGATTTTAAACCGGAATCTTTATTTTCAGCCGGAAATTTTTCTGACGGCATTTAAACTCGAACTTGCGAGAGATTAATTCTTTTTTGAACCGGACATTTTCAAACCGGATTTGAGAGCTTCAGAGCTTTGTGGGAGAACAGATTTCCCTTGAACCGGATTGTAAACCGGATATTTGAGAGCTTCAGTGAGACTGACTTCCCTTGAGCCAGATTTTAAACAGGAATCCTTTCTGATGACCCGGAACTTCTTCATTGAGCCGGGATTTGTAACTGGTATATATACTTTCTAAGCCGAAAATTTTCTGACAGCCTTTAGATTTTATAACAGTAGCCTCCGGGACCGGGTTATCTTTCCCTCCATCGTCCTGGGGTTCTTAAATTTGCTGAAACTGGCAAGATTTGCTGAATCATGTCATCGTAGCCCCCGAGTCTCAAAGGTGACTCGAGGAGTCGGCTTGAGACTCTCCATATTTGACTGTGATATAAAACCGGCATAACTTGTATATTATTGGTGTTGATAGCATGATGTGAATCCACAGAAGGTTGAGGTGACTGCGGCGGGCTATAAATGATCCGTATGAGCCGTGTCAGCAACTCGGCCAATGGTTCCTTCCAACTGGCGATTTGAAGTTAACAAAACTATAGTGGCGGCGATTTGTGCGCCTGCTCATTGAGCCATCCAGTGCAAACGACGGTTGATGATAATTTGCCTCCAATTTGAAAGAAAACCGGGCTACCCAAGCTGTGACTTGCTCATACTCAATAAACAGCTCATGCAGACAGGTGCGGCCCGGTATGTTAATGTGGACCAGGCCGCGAGAGACGGACAACCTGTGCATGCTTTATTGGGTAATTCGCACGGTCCTGATGAGTTGATGCGGACTGGACCGTGATATAAACCGGCATGGGTTATCCAATAGCTCAGCGATATAATAATCCCTTTTGCAGTAGACAATTTGTCCTGCATTGGAAAACTTGCAAGCCAGAGTAATTGCTCTTTTTAAAGAAAGCAATACATAATATGAAAATATAATGGATGAATTTCACCTGATATGTTAAGCCAGAAAACATCCACCGCGGAGTTGATGATCACCACGTTGAAACTGAAATCAATCATGGGCGAGTCGGCCATGCGAGAAGACGGATGAATCGGCCGCGGCATCTGTACAACGGTACAGACGAGCAAGTTGTCCTTCGCGTTGTAAACCGGCGCGGACACATGAACTGGCGGCGAGGGCGGACGGGCGAGTCGTCCGTGGCATTGTAAGGCGGCGCGGACGGGCGATTCAGCCGACATGTTGATGCAAATTGAACCGCAACACACTCGTCCGTGAAGCTGATGTTTGTGAATGACACATGATCTGTGCATAAAGCCCATTAGTTAACCCGGCACTTTGGATAGGCCGGACCGCAGGGCGGACAGTAACGACCGCAGCATCAGAGGCGGCACAGACAGATGAATCAGCCACAGTGTTGTAAGCCGGTTCGGGCGGGAGAGTCAGCCACGACGTTGTAAGCTGGTGCGGACACGTGAACCGCCACGAGGGCAGATGAGCGAGTCGTCCGTGGCGCTGTGCCGATTGATGTTGGCACGCCTCCATCTCCTCGGTATAATGCCACGTTGTAATGAATAATTCTCCTGCATATAAAAAATACCGTAGAGCAAAGTAGTTGTGCTCAGAGTAATTAAAGTATACTAAGAAAATGTATAGGAGAAATAACACCTGATTTATTTTTTGGACGCATGAACGCGGATGCTGATGATAAAAGCATAGCAAATGTCTGATGTGACCCTAGCACCGTGGCCTCATAAAAAGGGCATTTGACCACCTCTTGGGTTTGATCTCAAAAGCTTTTAACTGCTGCCTTTTAGCTGTTTCAATAAAAAGTTTGGCGGGTTCCCAGTAGCAGAAACCGCGGCGGTAACAGGCTGCTCAGATGCCGGGCAGAGCAGCGCAGGATGGCTGCAGCAACAGAAGGCGTGCGGGCAGTTCGTGGTGGTCGGCGGCTCGATCCGTGGCTGCAACCATGCAGCAGTAGTAGGAGTCCGAGCTGTGTGCCATGACTGATTTGACCAAAAGAATAATCAAAAAATGAATCAGGACCTTGTTGTATAGATTATCCTTTCCCAAAACCTGAGTCTTCACGTGGATAATACTCAAGTACTTGGTGGACCCTTTATGCGAACTGTAGCAGCGGAGTCACGCAAGCAGCGACAAAGGAGTCCAAGCCCATCTCCGGGTCCGGGTCGTGGCCGCTCTGGCCAATTTTTTTTCTTTGAGTCATGATCTGACTTGAGTCCACAAGTCACAGAGTAAACATGAGCAGCTATTGTTCATTACCTCGGGACTTGGAACCTACTGATCTGCCGTGGAGTAAATCACCATTACTTTATCCAAAATATCTTGACTCTGGGATGATTAGATAGCTTGATTCCGACTTGTCTTCCTGCGTTGAAGTGATTTGTGTAGTTGGTATTACCATCGGACCCGGTGATCAGAACGAAGACCCAAACCATGCTGATTCTGGCGACTTACAGATCGGATTTGATGTGGTGACGAAACTGGCTGTAGCGGAAAAACAATGATCTCGGCGACTTGCGTCGGCGACTCACGGCAACGAAAAAATTGTAACCCTAAGTTCTTTTGAACCTTAAATCCCAGATCTTAAACCTGGACTGATGAACTTGAAGCTGATATAAATCTTTCTGAACCGGCTTTCTTCATCAGGAAAAACTGCAAACTTTTCGATCCCTGAGAGAGATCCCTTCAAGAACTAAACACCACCGTGCGCATGGCCCCATGGTGGGCGCCAACTGTCGTGGAATTGTCACGGCAGATGTCCTAGGGTGAGGACTTAGTCGTGAGGCCAGCGCATCTATGTAGTAGCTTGAGAGGGGTTGAGCGGAATCGAGAGACACAACACAAGACGAGGATTTAGACAGCTTCGGGCCTCGGGAAACATCATCCGGTAATAACCCTACATGCTGTTCGAGGCTAGATCTCATTACACTCATGAGGGAGTCGCCGTAAACCGGCTCTTTGTGTCTAGCCCTAGAGATTGTTTCTTCTTGCTTGTCGCTTGTCCCTCTTTGGGGAGCCCTGCCCCTCCTTATATAAGTTAGAGGGGCGGGTTACATGTGGAGTCCTATTAGGATTAGGACTAGTCTACCTTCTAATACAAACCGGATACAAGTCCTGGTCTTAACTCCTTGTAAGGTAAAATATTCCTCACGCCTTTCCTCTTAAACCGGTCCACCATAATCATGAACCGACCTTCTGGGCCTTGGGCCTTGTCACCGTCTGTCCCGCCCGCCGGGTTACCAGTGAATCATAATGTCCAGGAGGGTTGCTTGTAAACCGCCAGGCTAGGGCGGGTCGCCAGTGAATCGCCAAGTGTCAGCAGGATCTCAAATAAACCGCCAAGTCCGGCCGAGTTATAGTTCCGGCAGGTTTATGCCGCGGGGTATATCCCCGACAGTACTCATTAAGTGCTGGCCCCCTTCATCGTCAGATTTAGGTTCACCGCTAGCATAGCATTCTCAAATGCAGATTGCTCCCCGCTTGAGCTAGCCATTTCCAGTTGAAGTCATAAGGTACCATCCTGTTCCAGCCAGGAAGACAGCTCTATCTCACAAGTTAGATGGATCTTTTATGTTCCAAAGAAGCAATATTACATTTTATGTGTCTTCCATTGTCAGCACTATGGAAGAATGAAGTATTTTCATCTCCATCAAAAACCAATCGAAGTCCAGCTTTATCCCGAGCATCTGTTGTTTGCCCCGATTGAAGATCTGCCAGCCCATAAGTAAATTCAAGAGAATTTCTTCATCTTCCAAAGTATGTGAGTGAGGTAAAAAATCCTTTTGTTATGGGGTGGTGGTTCCTGTCTATCAACTAAGGTTATAAATTGATTATATAAGAATCTAGTAGATCACACACCTATTGTATTTAGTGTGATCTTGTGGGAGATGAGGAGGCCGAGTAAGAAACCACTAAGCGGAGAGCAAACAGATCAATCTCTATCTATGAGTTTCTCAACCAAGATCCAATCCACCTACTTTGATAGCATAAAATCGTTCGGGGATCTTAATGTAAAAACACCTGTGTAGAGCTTGGAGAGAAGTTCGGATGGAGTCCAAATGCTTGCATCTTGGGCTGAAGAATGACCCAATTCCTGAGCTTCCCTGCGGAAGCGAAATCACACTAATCTAGTTGGCCAAAGCAAGGGAAGTTCATCTCTTTCTTATTTTGCCTACGGCGCCTTTTGTTTGGCTTCACGAAGGCGCCGCCTAGACTAGGATCCCCACACAGCTACGTGCTGGCACTCAATCAAGTAGTAGCGCTGGCACGTCAATCGGTGGCAATTTCTCCTTAGGCGCATGTCTCAGCAACACAAAATGAGGGGGGGTTTCTTGGGGCTCGAGAGATTGAATAGATAGGGCTCCACAAGTTGTTAATTCGCTGCTGGGGAATTCACACAAAAGGGAAGGACTTATTCTCAACGGAAAAAGATGAATCACTTCGTGCTGACCTGTTGCCCATAAACTTTCTTGCCTCATATGAGAATGGAAAACTGGAAGATTTTCTGCATCAGTGGATGAAGAATCACGAAAAGTAAGAGTTATACGAAATACTCTAATTCAATGTACGAGTGACTCAATCCCAAAGGTCAATCCAGCCAGCCGATTTTCAACAACAAAGGAGTTCACTGTGGAAAGATAAAGTCTAATGACAGACACTGGTAATTCTCTCACTGGGTCAGCCACTAGAATCAGTCAATGAAAAAGCAAGCAATAGTTGCAGGATCCTGGGTTCGGTATGATCGTTCTTCCAATTCATACTGCTTAATGCCCTATTTATATCGATCTAGCTTATAGCTGGGATTTCTAGAAAGATAAGCTGATGCAGCCCTCAGGGATGGAGTGCCTAAACTAACCTTCCTGAACAGAAGTAGCAGAGGTAGAAGAAATGTAAATCGTACCATCAAGGGGAAATGGAAGCCGAGTATCTTTTGTCTTGAAGAGTCAGGCCAATCCAACCGCTTGCTCCTGCCCAACTCAGTCTCAGTCGTACCATAATGCGCCTGGACTCAACACTTTTCTTGCTCCAAGACCACCCTCTAGCCCTCATGCGATGCCTGTGCCCACAAGAAATCTCGAAGCCACCCATTAATCGTAATGGAACTCTATGCAAAGTTTCCCCCTGTAATATGAGTTACTTCGTTAGGATTGAAGAATTGCATCAATTCTTCCTGAATAGACTCGATTCTCCCATCGAGAGTTTCTTTGGAACTCTTACCTAAACTCTTCCGACTGAACGGGGTGCTTTATCTAAACTAGGCAGGATAACTTGGCTAACTTTCCTACTCTGATAGCATCTCTGAACGGCAGGTACCCTCAACCGCCGTAACGAATGTCTGACCAGAGTGATAGCCAGAACAAATCAGAAGAGGAAGTGCACATGAGTGAGGGCACTAGTCCCTCTAGCAACTATGATGAAGGCAGCAGGAGCACTCCCAGTAACTTGCCAAAGGCAGCCACCAGGACAAGAAAGAAGAGAACCTCAAATTCTGAGGATGATGACTATGTGGCCGTTGAGGATGAGGCCACCTCAAAGAAGAAAGTCTTGAAGAAGGAATATGGTACTGCTGCTGCAACAAAGCCTGGTATGCATAAGAAGGCACGTGCCAAGAGAGTGCCAACATCCAAGCCAAGGAAAGCTGCCATAGAAGAAACCATGGAGTTCACACTTGAACCCAAGGAGTCTGGTGAAGGCAAGAAAAGGAAAGAGAGGGTCAGGAAGACCATTGCCAGAGTCGTTGGGAAGCCCTCCATGATGAGAGATCCATCTGTTGAGGATGAATAAGAAGAAGAGGATGCTGCTCCAGCACCCAAGTCCCAGAAGCTTATGGGAGATGCAATCATGTCAGGGGCTACTCCATCAAAGCCCAAGACTGCCCCCAAAGCTGCTGCTCAAGCCACAAAGTCTGCACCCAAGAGAAGCACAAGGAACATTCCAGCTGAAGAGAAGAACAAGGTCCCAGTGCTTGAAGTTGAAGAAGAAGATGATGAAGCCCAAGTGCTGAGAAAACTCAAACCAAAGATTCCAGACCACAATGACACTCATCCAGTGGCAGAGGACATGAACATCAGGAGGAAGCAGAGGAGATGAGAGGACAGGGTACTACAGATGCTTTTCAGCGAGTGCCAAGAGGTCAGAGGCCAGCTGCAGTGCCAGTGCCAGATACTAGAGCTACTTCATCTGCACCAGTAGCAACAGCCTCAGTGCCACCTCCAACAGCCACTCCACCAACTCCAGCTACATCAACTGATGCCTTCGTCCTTGGAGTTCTCTACACCACCTCCCGAAGACCAAGCCTGAGAGACGCATAGCACTATGCATTTTCAAACTTTTTGGTAATTTGTTGCCAAAGGGGGAGAGATGTATAGATCATAGGCTTTGAGAGAAAGTGTTGCTTTCTTTGTCTCTCTTGCATTTTGGTTGGACTTTTTTGTGTGCTCGTTTGATACATTATGTCTATGTGTGAGATACCTATATGATCATGTGCTTGATCATATCATACTTTATGTTTGCTTGGATGATTGTCTATTATATCCCTTATATGATCATTCACTTTGCTTGGTGATGAGTGCAAGTTTTAATTCCTATCTTTTTTGAGCGCCCCACCAAGATGTATGTGACATGGAAGAGTAACCCATGATCCTAATCGATTGTGCATTTGCATTCAAAAGCAAATTTTAAATAATGCAAAAATTTAGGGGGAGCTCTTCCTTATCACATACTTCTCAAAGCGACGATGTATTTTAAATCTTATTATCATTTGTCGAAGCTTTGATGTATATGTTGTCATCAATTACCAAAAAGGGGGAGATTGAAAGTGCAACTATCCCTCGGTGGTTTTGGTAATTACTAACAACAGATAGTTCATTGAACTAATGCTCTTTCAAGAAGATCATTTTAGAAAGTTCAATGATTGGCATGGCATGGATTAGGAATGTGGACCCCTCAAAATGCTACGGACACATATTGGCTAAAGCTCAATACTCTACATTTTCATTTTAGTGATCCAAGATCACATTGAGTCCATAGGAAAAGCAAATACTATTAAAAGGGGATGAGGTGTTGCTTAATGGCTTACTTGCTCAAAATGCTCAGTGATATGCTCGAAAAACCCTCAACCACTTTCTCATATCCACATATGTCCCAAACCAAAAGTCAAACTCGGCCCTACCGATTTGATCTATCCAGCGCCACCGAGTTCTCTTGACATAGCCACTGCCAGAAACCCTAGTTACTTCGGTCTCACCGATAGGGATCTCGGTCTCACCAAGATGGGATTGCAAACTCTATGTTTCCCTTCGTAACGTTTCGGTCTAACCGAGATGAGCGATCGGTCCCACCGACTTCGCAATGCAAACTCCCTGTTTCCCCTTCGTAACATTTCGGTCTCACCGAATGAGCGAATCGGTCCCACCGAGTTTGCCTGACCAACTCTCTGGTTAGCTTATTACCAAAGTCGGTCCAACCGAGTTTGTGTAATTGGTCTCACCGAGATTACGTTATGCCCTAATCCTAATGCAATCGGTCCCACCGAGTTGACATGTCGGTCCCACCGAAAAGCCTAATGTTCACATTTTGAACTGAATCGGTCTGACCGAGTTGTCTGATTCGGTCCCACCGAGTTGGTTGAATTGTGTGTAACGGTTAGATTTTGTGTGGAGGCTATATATACCCCTCCACACACTCTTCATTCATGAGGAGAGCTATCAGAACGTGCCTACACTTCCAGCATACATTTTCTGAGAGAGAACCACCTAATCATGTGTTGAGACCAAGATATTCCATTCCAACGAAAAGAATCTTGATCTCTAGCCTTCCCCAAGTTGCTTTCCACTCAAACCATCTTTCCACCAAATCCAAATATGTGAAAGAGAGTTGAGTGTTGGGGAGACTATCATTTGAAGCAAAAGAGCAAGGAGTTCATCATCAACACACCATCTATTACCTTTTGGAGAGTGGTGTCTCCTAGATTGGTTAGGTGTCACTTGGGAGCCTCCGACAAGATTGTGGAGTTGAACCAATGAGTTTGTACGGGCAAGGAGATCGCCTACTTCATGAAGATCTACCCTAGTGAGGAAAGTCCTTCGTGGGCGATGGCCATGGTGGGATAGATAAGGTGACTTCTTTGTGGACCCTTCGTGGGTGGAGCCCTCCATGGAGTCGCGCAACCGTTACCCTTCATGGATTGAAGTCTCCATCAACATGGATGTACGATAGCACCACCTATCGGAACCGCGGAAAAAATCTCTGCGTCTAGATTGCGTTTGCTCCCTCCAAACTCCTCCATTTACCTTCATGTGCAATGTTTTACATTCCGCTGCTATACTCTTAGACTTGCATGTGTAGGTTGATTCCTTGACTTGTGCTAAGTTGCTAAAATCTTCCAAGACTTAAAATTGGGAAAAGGATAGATTTTTATTTGGTCAAGTAGTCTAATCACCCCCCCTCTAGACATACTTTTGATCCTACAGGGCCCAATGAAAATCTTTTGTGACAATACTGGAGCAATTGCCTTGGCGAAGGAATCCATATTTCACAAAAGAACCAAACACATCAAGAGATGCTTCAACTCCATCAATGATCAAGTCAAGGAGGGAGACATAGAGATTTGCAAAATACATACGGATCTGAATGTGGCAGAACCGTTGACTAAGCCTCTTCCACGAGCAAAACATGATCAACACCAAGACTCCATGGGTGTTAGAATCATTACATTGTAATCTAGATTATTGACTCCAGTGCAAGTGGGAGACTAAAGGAAATATGCCCTAGAGGCAATAATAAAGTTGTTATTTACATTTCCTTATATCATGATAAATGTTTATTATTCATGCTAGAATTGTATTAACCGGAAACTTGATACATGCGTGGATACATAGACAAAACACAGTGTCCCTAGTAAGCCTCTACTAGACTAGATCGTTAACCAAAGATGGTTAAGTTTCCTAACCATAGACATATGTTGTCATTTGATGAACATGATCAAATCATTAGGAGAATGATGTGATGAACAAGACTCATCCTTAGCTTAGCATAATGATCGTTAAGTTTTATTCCTATTGCTTTCTTCATGACATGTACATATTCCTTTGACTATGAGATTATGCAACTCCCGTATACCAGAGGAATACCTTGTGTGCTATCAAACATCACAACGTAACCGGGTGATTATAAAGATGCTCTACAGGTATCTCCGAAGATGTTTGTTGGGTTGGCATAGATCGAGATTAGGATTTGTCACTCCGAGTATCGGGGAGGTATCTCTAGGCTCTCTCGGTAATGCACATTATAATAAGCCTTGCAAGCAATGTGACTAATGAGTTAGTTGTGGGATGATGCATTACCGAACGAGTAACGAGACTTGCCGGTAACGAGATTGAACTAGGTATGAAGATACCGACGATCGAATCTCGGGCAAGTAACATACCGATGACAAAGGGAATAACGTAAGTTGTCATAATGGTTCGACCAATAAAGATCTTCGTAGAATATGTGGGAGCCAATATGAGCATCCAGGTTCCGCTATTGGTTATTGACCGGAGAGGTGTCTCGGTCATGTCTACATAGTTCTCGAACCCATAGGGTCCGCACGCTTAACGTTAGAAGACGATTTGTATTATATGAGTTATGTGATTTGGTGACCGAATGTTGTTCAGAGTCCCGGATGTGATCACGGACGTGACGAGGAGTCTCGAAATGGTTGAGAGATAAAGATTGATATATTGGACGATAGTATTCGGACACCGGAAGTGTTCCAAAATGAATCGGGTACATATCGGAGTACCGGGTGTTGGGGAACGTAGTAATTTCAAAAAATTTCCTACGCACACGCAAGATCATGGTGATGCATAGCAACAAGAGGGGAGAGTGTTGTCCACGTACGTTAGCACAACGCGGTTGATGTAGTCGTACGTCTTCACGATCCGACCGATCAAGTACCGAAAGCACGACACCTCTGAGTTCAGCACACGTTCAGCCCGATGACGTCCCTCGAACTCCGATCCAGCAGAGTGTTGAGGGAGAGTTTCGTTAACACGACGGCGTGGTGATGATGATGATGTTCTACCAACACAGGGCTTTGCTTAAGCACCACTACAGTATTATCGAGGTGGACTATGGTGGAGGGGGCATCGCACACGGCTAAAAGATGAACAGATCAATTGTTGTGTCTTTGGGGTGCCCCCCTGCCCTCGAAACTTTAAGCGTGCGTACCCTACGGGTTCGAGAACTACGTAGACACGACCGAGACACGTCTCCGGTCAATAACCAATAGTGGAACCTGGATGCTCATATTGTCTCCCACATATTCTACGAAGATCTTTATCGGTCAGACCGCATAACACCATACGTTGTTCCCTTTGTCATCGGTATGTTACTTGCCCGAGATTCGATCGTCGGCATCTCAATACCTAGTTCAATCTCGTTACCGGCAAGTCTCTTTACTCGTTCTGTAATACATCATCCCGCAACTAACTCATTAGTTGCAATGCTTGCAAGGCTTAAGTGATGTGCATTACCGAGTGGGCCCGGAGATACCTCTCCGACAATCGGAGTGACAAATCCTAATGTCGAAATACGCCAACCCAACAAGTACCTTCGGAGACACCTGTAGAGCACCTTTATAATCACCCAGTTACGTTGTGACGTTTGGTAGCACACAAAGTGTTCCTCCGGTAAATGGGAGTTGCATAATCTCATAGTCATAGGAACATGTATAAGTCATGAAGAAAGCAATAGCAGAATACTAAACGATAGTGTGCTAAGCTAACGGAATGGGTCAAGTCAATCACATCATTCTCCTAATGATGTGATCCCGTTAATCAAATGACAACTCATGTCAATGGCTAGGAAACATAACCATCTTTGATCAATGAGCTAGTCAAGTAGAGGCATACTAGTGACACTCTGTTTGTTTATGTATTCACACAAGTATTATGTTTCCGGTTAATACAACTCTAGCATGAATAATAAACATTTATCATGATATAAGGAAATGAATAATAACTTTATTATTGCCTCTAGGGCATATTTCCTTCAGTCTCCCACTTGCACTAGAGTCAATAATCTAGATTACACTGTAATGATTCTAACACCCATGGAGCCTTGGTGCTGATCATGTTTTGCTCGTGGAAGAGGCATAGTCAACGGGTCTGCAACATTCAGATCCGTATGTATCTTGCAAATTTCTATGTCTCCCACCTGGACTAATTCCCGGATGGAATTGAAGCGTCTCTTGATGTGCTTGGTTCTCTTGTGAAATCTGGATTCCTTCACCAAAGCAATTGCACCAGTATTGTCAAAAAAGATTTTCATTGGACCCGATGCACTAGGTATGACACCTAGATCGGATATGAACTCCTTCATCTAGACTCCTTCATTTGCTGCTTCCGAAGCAGCTATGTACTCTGCTTCACACGTAGATCCCGCCATGACGCTTTGTTTAGAACTGCACCAACTGACAGCTCCACTGTTCAATGTAAACACGTATACGGTTTGCGATTTAGAATCGTCCGGATCAGTGTCAAAGCTTGCATCAATGTAACCATTTATGATGAGCTCTTTGTCACCTCCATAAACGAGAAACATATCCTTAGTCCTTTTCAGGTATTTCAGGATGTTCTTGACCGCTGTCCAGTGATCCACTCATGGATTACTTTGATACCTCCCTGCTAAACTTATGGCAAGGCACACATCAGGTCTGGTACACAGCATTGCATACATGATAGAGCCAATGGCTGAAGCATAGGGAACATCTTTCATCTTCTCTCTATCTTCTGCAGTGGTTGGGCATTGAGTCTTACTCAACTTCACACCTTGTAACACAGGCAAGAACCCTTTCTTTGCTTGATCCATTTTGAACTTCTTCAAAACTTTGTCAAGGTATGTGCTTTGTGAAAGTCCAATTAAGCGTCTTGATCTATCTCTATAGATCTTGATGCCCAATATATAAGCAGCTTCACCGAGGTCTTTCATCGAAAAACTCTTATTCAAGTATCCCTTTATGCTATCCAGAAATTCTATATCTTTTCCAATCAGCAATATGTCATCCACATATAATATTAGAAATGCTACAGAGCTCCCACTCACTTTCTTGTAAATACAGGCTTCTCCAAAAGTCTGTATAAAACCAAATGCTTTGATCACACTATCAAAGCGTTTATTCCAACTCCGAGAGGCTTGCACCAGTCCATAAATGGATCGCTGGAGCTTGCACACTTTGTTAGCTCCCTTTGGATCGACAAAACCTTCCGGTTGCAGCATATACAACTCTTCTTCCAGAAATCCATTCAGGAATGCAGTTTTTACATCCATTTGCCAAATTTCATAATCATAAAATGTGGCAATTGCTAACATGATTCAGACAGACTTAAGCATCGCTACGGGTGAGAAGGTCTCATCGTAGTCAATCCCTTGAACTTGTCGAAAACCTTTCGCAACAAGTCGAGCTTTATAGACAGTAACATTACCGTCAGCGTCAGTCTTCTTCTTGAAGATCCATTTATTCTCAATGGCTTGCCGATCATTGGGCAAGTCAACCAAAGTCCACACTTTGTTTTCATTGCATCAAGCCATTTTGCGGAATCTGGGCTCACCATCGCTTCTTCATAGTTCGTAGGTTCGTCATGGTCTGGCAACATAACTTCCAGAACAGGATTACCGTACCACTCTGGTGCGAATCTTACTCTCGTTGACCTACGAGGTTCAGTAACAACTTGATCTGAAGTTTCATGATCATCATCATTAACTTCCTCACTAATTGGTGTAGGTATCGCAGAAACCGGTTCGTGTGATGAACTACTTTCCAATAAGGGAGCAGGTAGAGTTACATCATCAAGTTCTACTTTCCTCCCACTCACTTCTTTCGAGAGAAACTCTTTCTCTAGAAAGATTCCAAATTTAGCAACAAAAGTCTTGCCTTCGGATCTGTGATAGAAGGTGTACCCAACAGTCTCTTTTGGGTATCCTATGAAGACACATTTTTCCGATTTGGGTTCGAGCTTATCAGGTTGAAGCTTTTTTACATAAGCATCGCAGCCCCAAACTTTAAGAAACGACAACTTTGGTTTCTTGCCAAACCACAGTTCATAAGGCGTCGTCTCAACGGATTTTGATGGTGTCCTATTTAACGTGAATGCAGCCGTCTTTAAAGCATAACCCCAAAACGATAGCGGTAAATCAGTAAGAGACATCATAGATGGCACCATATCAAGTAAAGTACGATTACGATGTTCGGATACACCATTACGCCATGGTGTTCCGGGTGGCGTGAGTTGCGAAACTATTCCGCATTTTTTCAAATGAAGACCAAACTCGTAACTCAAATATTCTCCTTCACGATCAGATCGTAGAAACTTTATTTTCTTGTTACGATGATTTTCAACTTCACTCTGAAATTCTTTGAACTTTTCAAATGTTTCAGACTTATGTTTCATTAAGTAGATATACCCATATCTGCTCAAATCATCTATGAAGGTGAGAAAATAACGATATCCGCCTCGAGCCTCAATATTCATCGGACCACATACATCTGTATGTATGATTTCCAACAAATCTGTTGCTCGCTCCATAGTTCCGGAGAACGGCGTTTTAGTCATCTTGCCCATGAGGCACGGTTCGCAAGTACCAAGTGATTCATAATCAAGTGGTTCCAAAAGTCCATCAGTATGGAGTTTCTTCATGCGCTTTACACCGATATGACCTAAACGGCAGTGCCACAAATAAGTTGCACTATCATTATCAACTCTGCATCTTTTGGCTTCAATATTATGAATATGTGTATCACTACTATCGAGATTCAACAAAAATAGACCACTCTTCAAGGGTGCATGACCATAAAAGATATTACTCATATAAATAGAACAACCATTATTCTCTGATTTAAATGAATAACCGTCTCGCATCAAACAAGATCCAGATATAATGTTCATGCTCAACGCTGGCACCAAATAACAATTATTCAGGTCTAAAACTAATCCCGAAGGTAGATGTAGAGGTAGCGTGCCGACCGCGATCACATCGACTTTGGAACCATTTCCCACGCGCATCGTCACCTCGTCCTTAGCCAATCTTCGCTTAATCCGTAGTCCCTGTTTCGAGTTGCAAATATTAGCAACAGAACCAGTATCAAATACCCAGGTGCTACTGCGAGCATTAGTAAGGTACACATCAATAACATGTATATCACATATACCTTTGTTCACCTTGCCATCCTTCTTATCCGCCAAGTACTTGGGGCAGTTCCGCTTCCAGTGACCAGTCTGCTTGCAGTAGAAGCACTCAGTCTCAGGCTTAGGTCCAGACTTGGGTTTCTTCTCCTGTACAGCAACTTGCTTGCTATTCTTCTTGAAGTTCCCCTTCTTCTTCCCTTTGCCCTTTTTCTTGAAACTGGTGGTCTTATTGACCATCAACACTTGATGCTCCTTTTTGATTTCTACCTCCGCAGCCTTTAGCATTGCGAAGAGCTCGGGAATCGTCTTATCCATCCCTTGCATGTTATAGTTCATCACGAAGCTCTTGTAGCTTGGTGGCAGTGATTGAAGAATTCTGTCAATGACGCTATCATCCGGAAGATTAACTCCCAGTTGAATCAAGTGATTGTTATACCCAGACATTTTGAGTATATGCTCACTGACAGAACTATTCTCCTCCATCTTGCAGCTGTAGAACTTATTGGAGACTTCATATCTCTCAATCCGGGCATTTGCTTGAAATATTAACTTCAACTCCTGGAACATCTCATATGCTCCATGACGTTCAAAACGTCGTTGAAGACCCGGTTCTAAGCCGTAAAGCATGGCACACTGAACTATCGAGTAGTCATCAGCTTTGCTCTGCCAGACGTTCATAACATCTGGTGTTGCTCCTGCAGCAGGTCTGGCACCCAGCGGTGCTTCCAGGACGTAATTCTTCTGTGCAGCAATGAGGATAATCCTCAAGTTACGGACCCAGTCCGTGTAATTGCTACCATCATCTTTCAACTTTGCTTTCTCAAGGAACGCATTAAAATTCAACGGAACAACAGCACGGGCCATCTATCTACAATCAACATAGACAAGCAAAATACTATCAGGTACTAAGTTCATGATAAATTTAAGTTCAATTAATCATATTACTTAAGAACTCCCACTTAGATAGACATCCCTCTAATCCTCTAAGTGATCACGTGATCCAAATCAACTAAACCATGTCCGATCATCACGTGAGATGGAGTAGTTTCAATGGTGAACATCACTATGTTGATCATATCTACTATATGATTCACGCTCGACCTTTCGGTCTCCGTGTTCCGAGGCCATATCTGTTATATGCTAGGCTCGTCAAGTTTAACCTGAGTATTCCGCGTGTGCAACTGTTTTGCACCCGTTGTATTTGAACGTAGAGCCTATCACACCCGATCATCACGTGGTGTCTCAGCACGAAGAACTTTCGCAACGGTGCATACTCAGGGAGAACACTTATACTTTGATAATTTAGTGAGAGATCATCTTAAAATGCTACCGTCAATCAAAGCAAGATAAGATGCATAAAAGATAAACATCACATGCAATCAATATAAGTGATATGATATGGCCATCATCATCTTGTGCTTGTGATCTCCATCTCCGAAGCACCGTCACGATCACCATCGTCACCGGTGCGACACCTTGATCTCCATCATAGCATCGTTGTCGTCTCGCCAATCTTATGCTTCTATGACTATCGCTACCGCTTAGTGATAAAGTAAAGCATTACAGGGCGATTGCATTGCATACAATAAAGCGACAACCATATGGCTCCTGCCAGTTGCCGATAACTCGGTTACAAAACATGATCATCTCATACAATAAAATTTAGCATCATGTCTTGACCATATCACATCACAACATGCCCTGCAAAAATAAGTTAGACGTCCTCTACTTTGTTGTTACAAATTTTACGTGGCTGCTACGGGCTTAGGAAGAGCCGTTCTTACCTACGCATCAAAACCACAACGATAGTTTGTCAAGTTGGTGTTGTTTTAACCTTCGCAAGGACCGGGCGTAGCCACACTCGGTTCAACTAAAGTTGGAGAAACTGACACCCGCCAGCCACCTGTGTGCAAAGCACGTCGGTAGAACCAGTCTCGCGTAAGCGTACGCGTAATGTCGGTCCAGGCCGCTTCATCCAACAATACTGCCGAACCAAAGTATGACATGCTGGTAAGCAGTATGACTTATATCGCCCACAACTCACTTGTCTTCTACTCGTGCATATGACATCTACGCATAAAACCTGGCTCGGATGCCACTGTTGGGGAACGTAGTAATTTCAAAAAATTTCCTACGCAGACTCAAGATCATGGTGATCCATAGCAACAAGAGGGGAGAGTGTTGTCCACGTACCCTCGTAGACCGAAAGCGGAAGCGTTAGCACAACGTGGTTAATGTAGTCGTACGTCTTCATGATCCGACCGATCAAGTACCGAACGCACGGCACCTCCGAGTTCAGCACACGTTCAGCCCGATGACGTCCCTCGAACTCCGATCCAGCCGAGTGTTGAGGGAGAGTTTCGTCAGCACGAAGGCGTGGTGACGATGATGATGTTCTACCGACGCAGGGCTTTGCCTAAGCACCGCTATAGTATTATCGAGGTGGACTATGGTGGAGGGGGGCACCGCACACGGCTAAAAGATCAAGAGATCAATTGTTGTGTCTTTGGGGTGCCCCTGCCCCCGTATATAAAGGAGCAAGGGGGGAGGCGGCCGGCCAGGAGAGGGGCGCGCCAGGAGGAGTCCTACTCCCACCAGGAGTAGGACTCCCTCCCTTCCTTGTTGGATTAGGAGAAGGGGGGAAAGAGGAGGAGGAGGAGAAGAAGGAAAGGGGGGCGCCACCCCCCTCCTTGTCCAATTCGGACTAGAGGGGGAGGGGGCGCGCCGCCTGCCTTAGCCGCCCGCCCTCTTCTCCACTAAGGCCCATATAGGCCCATTAATCCCCCCCGGGGGGGTTCCGGTAACCCCCCCGGTACTCCGGTATATATCCGATAACCCCCGGAACCATTCCGGTGTCCGAATATAGTTGTCCAATATATCAATCTTCATGTCTCGACCATTTCGAGACTCCTCGTTATGTCCATGATCACATCCGGGACTCCGAACAACCTTCGGTACATCAAAACATATAAACTCATAATATAACTGTCATCAAAACTTTAAGCGTGCGGACCCTACGGGTTCGAGAACTATGTAGACATGACCGAGACACGTCTCCGGTCAATAACCAATAGCGGAACCTGGATGCTCATATTGGCTCCCACATATTCTACGAAGATCTTTATCGGTCAGACCGCATAACAACATACGTTGTTCCCTTTGTCATCGGTATGTTACTTGCCCGAGATTCGATCGTCGATATCTCAATACCTAGTTCAATCTCGTTACCGGCAAGTCTCTTTACTCGTTCTGTAATACATCATCCCGCAACTAACTCATTAGTTGCAATGCTTGCAAGGCTTAAGTGATGTGCATTACCGAGTGGGCCCAGAGATACCTCTCCGACAATCGGAGTGACAAATCCTAATCTCGAAATACGCCAACCCAACAAGTACCTTCGGAGACACCTGTAGAGCACCTTTATAATCACCCAGTTACGTTGTGACGTTTGGTAGCACACAAAGTGTTCCTCCGGTAAACGGGAGTTGCATAATCTCATAGTCATAGGAACATGTATAAGTCATGAAGAAAGCAATAGCAGAATACTAAACGATCGTGTGCAAAGATAACGGAATGGGTCAAGTCAATCACATCATTCTCCTAATGATGTGATCCCGTTAATCAAATGACAACTCATGTCAATGGCTAGGAAACATAACCATCTTTGATCAACGAGCTAGTCAAGTAGAGGCATACTAGTGACACTCTGTTTGTCTATGTATTCACACAAGTATTATGTTTCCGGTTAATACAATTCTAGCATGAATAATAAACATTTATCATGATATAAGGAAATAAATAATAACTTTATTGTTGCCTCTAGGGCATATTTCCTTCACTGGGAGGGTTGCTGGAACCCCCCGGGGGAAGATATGGGCCATAGGAGGGAGGCACACCAGCCCACAAGGGGTGCCCCCCAAGGAAGGAGGCCGAATAGGATTAGGGGAGGGGGCGGCGCCCCCCTCTTTCCTCCTCCCCCTCTCTCTCATCCCCTCTTCCCCCCTCCGGTAAAAGGAAAGGGGGGCCGAATCCCACTAGGAGCCCAAGTAGGATTCCTCCTACTTGGGCGCGCCTAGAGCTGGCTCCCTCCCCCTCCCTCCTTTATATACATGGGGATGGGGCACCTAGAACACACATCAACTATTCCTAGCCGTGTGCGGCGCCCCCCTCCACAATTTATGCCTCCGGTCGTATTCACGTAGTGCTTAGGCGAAGCCCTGCGCGGATCACTTCACCATCACCGTCACCACGCCGCATTGCTGACGGAACTCTCCCTCGACACTTTGCTGGATCAAGAGTTTGAGGGACGTCATCGAGCTGCACGTGTGCAGAACTTAGAGGTGCCGTACGTTCGGTGCTTGATCGGCCGGAACGAGAAGAAGTTCGACTACATCAACCGCGTTAACGAACGCTTCCGCTTTCGGTCTACGAGGGTATGTGGACACACTCTCCCCCTTCGTTGCTATGCATCTCCTAGATAGATCTTGCGTGAGCGTAGGAATTTTTTTGAAATTGCATGCCACGTTTCCCAACAGTAGATCCGCCGTAGCGGTACTACCGCGCGCCTCTGCGGTACTACCCTAAGGCAGGTATCAACTGGCACTGGAAATGCACGGAAGTAATAAATTACTTCCATAATAACTTCCTCTGAGGTTGGAATAGTGCAAAAGTCCGGCACGGTACTACCGCTCACAAGGAATGGTACTACCGCGTAAGGGCAGATGTAAAAAATTACATCCGCGCCTACTTCTGCATGCATCAGCGTCAGGGCTGGAGGCAGCGGTACTACCACTCACAAGGAGCGGTACTACCGGTGGCCCCTGCGGTACTACCGCTCCCTTGAGCAGTACTACCGCACGCCACATAGGCTTTAGTACTTGGCTGCCTTCATATCGCAGAGACAGGGATGCAATAAAAACCAGAACTGCCATAACTTCTGCAAATGAGCTCCGAATTGAGCAAACTCAAGCTTGTTGGAAAGAAGACGACGAGTAGTAAGAAGAGGCAGGGGAGGTATGCCTAACATATAGAGGAGTGAATCCTCCAACAGAGAAGAACCGGCATAACCTCCAACCTCGAAAACATCATAGAAGATGCAAGTGAACTCCGTTTTCGATGACCTCGAGGTTGTCCTCAAGATGACCATAAGCTTTAAGACCCACAAAGATAACCAAACAAGAACCAAGAAAGATGATGCAAGGATGCAATGGTTTGAGCTCTCTACGAATGATACGATCAAGCTACTCATCGGGAGACCCCCTTGATAGTACGGCAATCGATCCTGTAACCCGGTCTCCCAACTACCACCATGAGACCGGTAAAATAGAAAACCTATCAAGGGCAAACCTTTGCTTTGCACATAGTCCACTTGAGCTAGATGATGACGATATTGACTCCCTAAAGTTGGACCACCTTTCTTGATTGCGTTGGCTCGATGAAGACTAGTTGATTGCCCCCCATACTCCACTATGGGTGAGCCACTCTTCGACACGTCTTCACAAGTCCATTGTCACCACAACGGACGACAAGATTCAAGCACTTGATCTCTTCGTGATGCTCCACTTGACCTTGCACACCGCAATCTTGATGATGATCACCAGTTGATGACATCCTCTCCATGGTTTGTATGATATCTTCCTCTTGACGCAAGCCCATGGAAACAAACCTAACCCCACATAGAACTCTCACGTAGATCATGGGTTAGTACACAAAGCACAATGGACAATGCTTACCATACCATGGAATCACTTGATACCTCTCGGTACATCTTGTACGCTTTGTGTGTTGATCAACTTGAGTCACGCTTGACTTAGTCTTGATCAACCTTGAAACTTTCCAACTCTCTTCATTTGGATGATGTCTTGAAGGTAAACATGAATGATCATACAATCTTCTTATTTAAGACATGCTTGCAATAATCTCAACACTCACATGACCAATATTTGGATAATTCATTAATAGCACCTTGATCAACTCATAAACTCCTTGAGACCAACACATTGACTTCAAGAAAAGCCTATGGGCAAATCCTTCAAATATATTTAATGAAACCATTAGTCCATACAGAATGTCATCAATTACCAAAACCGCACATGGGGGCACCGCATGTCCTTTCACCTGGAAAATGAAGTTCTGCTTCTGCGAAGCCGGCAAACGGCTAATCGGCCAACGATGATGAGCCTGCCAGGCTTAGCTTCAACAGGAGGGGAGGGGCGGTAGCCTTCGTGGGAGCCGAGCACCGGTGGCCTCACATGTTCTATTCTTCCTCGCTGTCGGTAACACCCGCGGACGTGCCGGGTTTCATCGTCGTGGCAGCGGGGCACGACTTGCTGGGAGCTAGCGACGTCGCTCTCGTCCTTGTTGTAAACTTAATCCGTCACCTCGTAAATCTCCTTGAAGGCGGATTCTAACTCCGCCTGATGGACACGGTACCGCCAGCGATCACGAAGGGAGTGGTACGATAGGAGCAGTGCCTCCTGCTTGTCGGCGTCGAGTTGCTCCTCCGCGTGGCGGAGCTCGTCGAGAAGGTGGAGGTTGTAGGCCTGGTCCGCCTACGCCTACTAGAGCACGGCCTCCCACTCTACCAACACATTGTCGATGTAGTGAGCATGGGCCTCGCCCATGGTGATGCCGACGTGGGCCGACAAGGGCGGCGGCGTCGGCTAATCGGCGTCCTCCTCTACCATTGGGGCATCCACAGTGCTAGCCTCTGATGAGCTCGTCAATCTGCCAGCCAGCCAGTCAGCTGCAATGACGGCGATCTCCTTCTTCTGTTCAGACGAAAGGCTGTCCTCGAGGGCTTTGGAGCTTGAGGAGGCCATGAAGGGTGTCGTGTCGACAGGAGATATGGAGCAGAGAAGGTTAGATGCGGCTGTTGTCGGGCGTGAAGTTTAAATAACGGGTCGACGACAGTCCATGCGACGAGGTGATTAATGGTGGGCGACAGACGAACGGGCGGGTGGTGCCAGAGTAGCTTCCTCGGCAACCGCACATGTTTAATTGAGGGGGCGGACGGATGGGTCGTCATTTGAATGCGAAGAAGGCGCATGCACCGGGAAGCGGTGCGAGCCGCCGGCGCGCCGCTTCAATCCCAGAGCAAAGTAAGAGGTGGTGTCCACTCTTGGACAACATGAGTGCATCACTGATGCTCTGGAGCACGCTGGCCACTGATCGTTTCGAGCGGAGAAGGGCGCGTGTGAGGGAGAGAGTTTCGGGTGGGACAGGGTTGTCGGATGCATGTGTACCAGAGGTCCGGGCTCCCGCAAAGCCCCCCTCCCCGTCTTGCTTCCGGTTTGCAGGAAAAATGATGACCAGACCGTGGAGCAGACCGATACAGGACCACATTGGATGGAAAAACACATACGAACCGGGCGGTCCGGACAGTTGCAAACGGTTTTAGGGTCCGTGTTGGAGATTCCCTTATTTATCTTAACAGACAGGCTATGCACCTCATCACCCACACATACCATCTCACATTCAAATGCACATGCAATTCATCCACATCATCGATTGATGCTACCAATCAACTTTGAATTTTCACTTTTCACCACATGCACGCCCTCCACATTATCAAGCGCCATTCAACTTTTCAATTTTCACTTTCCACTACATGCAACGCCCCAACATCATCAAGTAATCAAGCATTCGAAAGCCCTCCACATCATTATTTTTTTATTTCAATAATAAATACTTGAACTTGAATGTCACGAGACAGTATAACATGCACCCACCTTCATTTACCTCTAGTTTGAATGTGGCACGGTACTACTCTTATGTCTTCTAATTTTTTTGGTAAGTTCATTGCTAAAAATTTCCGTAGCAACGAGCGGGGCGTTATCTAGTTTATACAAGGAGTGTGTACAACGTAGAACAATGAAAGGAAAGAAAGGAAAACCTTTTTTGAAGAAAAACAATTCGACTTCATTAATAAACTAATAATTGTACATTAGAACAAACAAAAAAATACACTTAGAATAAAGATCCTTGGAAGAACTAGAGGTTATTAGGAAGACCTTCAAAGTCATCATTTCAATCTAAGCCTTTTGCAGTTTAAAGTTCTTTGAAAACTCCAGCGAAGAAATGACACAAAGCCAAACATGCACAAGATGAATGAGAACATAAACCCACCTTTTCCACTAGATTAATATGTTAGTCCAATAAAAATAAGAAAATGCACCAAAGCTACATAGTATAATTGATGTGAATATAGCATTAATACTTCAAATATTATAGATACATTGGAGACATAACCACTGCCTTACATCTATCTTTAGCTATAAATTCCAATATTTTCTGAAACCCTTCGTACCATTTTTTCGCGATTTTTCCCACCGCCGCAAGTTCCCGTTCAGGGGAGATACAATCTGGATGCCTGTTCCAGCATGCTGCCAGAGGGGAATCCATCACCGGAGCATATTCATCAACTTTGTTGCCACCTTGACCATGTGTGAGTACTTTCGTTAGGACATTGGGCTCATAGCAGTAGCTAGATGACATACTCTCTCCCTTTTGATTCAATACAAAGTTCCCGTGATCTGCATCACATGATCGGGGTCCATATGATGTACTCGGTGTTATATTTTTGGGATATGATAAATTATCGCTTTATGATTAGATTGTCCATTGAATTATATTGAATCCCTTATGATTTCTTTACTGGATAATTAAGTAGTCATATATGCTCTCCGATATATTTGCCTACTTTGGGTTTGGTGCGTAGATCTTCACACAAAGTCTTGTATTGTTGCTACTAAGGACAAAACGACGGTTTCTTTATTACACTTGGATGATAATTTTACTGTCCATATTATGTCATGTTGCTTATTGCAATGCTTTGTTCGTTATGAACCTAATACCCCGAGTTGCATGCCGGATAGCGGTCTTTGGATGGAATATTAGTTGTAGATGTAGTTGAATAACAATCTACATGTCACAGAAGTAATGCCTATACAAGATTATGCCATGAATGATCACAGTCATAAATAAAAATATTGCAATTTAATCGCTGCCCAATTGTGATTTGTTGACCACAACACATTTATCTTGGTTGGAGAGATGCCTCTCGTGATTGTATGGCCCCGGGTCAATTTCCTTATTGCTACAATCAATGTTATTATTTACTTTCTTTGTTGTACACTTTTTTTTCTATCAATCAATTTCTACCATATCATACAATCTGCCCTTGTAACTAGTAGGATAAGAAGCTTGACATCCTTCTTGAAATGTTGGGGGCAAGACTGTTTTGTATTTGGTGTGCAGGTTCCAAGGATGAGTTGTTGCAGCAGAAATTCCTACTGGTTCGACAAACCTTTCTTCTCAATTGTGGGAAATACTTATTTCTACGTTACATCTCCCTTATACTGGGGGATTACCAACCACAATTACAAGAGAGCAAGTAGCGCCGTCTGGCGGCGGACGAATGGCAACATTCCTGGTTGGGGCATCTGGTGACAGCGTTGTCGGTTGGGAATGACGGCGGGGTGATAACCCACAAGTGTAGGGGATCGCAACAGTTTTCGAGGGTAGAGTATTCAACCCAAATTTATTGATTCGACACAAGGGGAGCCAAAGAATATCAACTCCCCCAAAATTAGAGTCCAAAACAAGGGCAAAAGAGTTTATTGATTCGACACAAGGGGATCAATTGTAGCCTCTTTCGATAAGTAAGAGTGCCGAACCCAACAAGGAGCTAAAGGTAGAACAAATATTCCCTCAAGTTTCATCGACCACCGATACAACTCTACGCA
Source organism: Triticum aestivum (assembly GCF_018294505.1). NCBI lineage: Eukaryota > Viridiplantae > Streptophyta > Magnoliopsida > Poales > Poaceae > Triticum > Triticum aestivum. The sequence continues at coordinate 47,807,712 of NC_057799.1, read as the reverse complement.
CGCTTGACGTTCGCTTTACCGGAAACAAGTATGAAACTAGTTTGTAGGAGTGATGCTAGAACTACTTTGCAAGAATAAAACAAGAAGTACTTTTCAAGATAATAAAAGCTAGGTGTTTAGTAAAAGGGTTTGTGTCAATGAGAAAGTTATTTGTCCCTAGGCACTCGATAACAAGTACCGGTAATCATTCTTGTAATTTTATATGAGGGAGAGGCATGAGCTAACATACTTTCTCTGCTTGGATCATATGCACTTATGATTGGAACTCTAGCAAGCATCTGCAACTACTAAAGATCATTAAGGTCGTGAAACCCAACCATAGCATTAAATATCAAGTCTTCTTTACTCCCATACGTCATACCCCACCTAATCGGGTTTAAGTTTCTGTCACTCTCGCAACCCACCGTAAGCAAACCATGAACATATTGCAACACCCTACAGCGGGGACCCCCCACGTTTGTGCGAGAACGGAGGGGATCACGACTAACCCACATGACAAAACGGATCTACTCAAACATCATAGGATAACCATAGATCGTTGGGAAATAATATATGGAGTTGAGCACCATGTTTAAGTAGAGATTACAGCGGGGGGAAGAGGTGTTACACCGCTGCATAGAGGGGGAGAGAGTTGGTGTTGACGATACAAGATTGTTGATGTAGATCGCCGTCCCGATCGTTGCCCCGGTGGCACTCCGGCGCCACCGGAAGCGAGGGGGAGAGAGCCACCCTCCTTCTTCTTCTTCCTTGGTCTCCTCCCTAGGTGGGAGAAGGGTTTCCCCTCTGGTCCTTGGCTTCCATGGCATGGGAGGGGCGAGAGCCCCTCCAATATTGAATCTGTCTCTCTGTCCTCTTCTGTTTCGCGTTCCCCACATCTGGCCCTTCACGGTTTCTTAAATTCCCAGAGATCCGTAACTCCGGTTGCGCTGAAATTTTTACACGATTTTTTCCATAAATTATCTTTCTTGCACCAGAAGAAGGGCTCTAACCGACGTTCGAGGAGGGCACAAGACACCAGGGCGCGCCTAGGCCCTGGTGGTGCGCCTTGGTGGGTTGTGGTCACCGTGGGCCCCCGTTTGCGTTAATTCCAACTCCTAAAAATCACATATATTCCAAAATAATTCTCCGTAATTTTTTATCGTGTTTGGACTTTGTTTGATATGGATTTTCTGCAAAACAAAAATATGCAACAAACATGAACTGGCACTGGGCACTGGATAAGTAAGTTAGTCCAAATAAATCATATAAAAAGTTGCCAAAAGTATGTCAAAGTTGAATAATATAGGCGTGAAACAATCAAAAATTATAGATACGACGGAGAACGTATCAGCATCCCCAAGCTTAATTCCTACTCATCCTCGAGTAGGTAAATGATAAAAAAGATAATTTTTGATGTGGAATGCCACCTAGCATAAACATGATCATATATCTAATCATGGCATGAATATTAAGACATAAGTGATTCAAAGCAATAGTCTATAATTTGACATAAATACATCAATACTCAGGCATCCCAACAAACAATCATGTCTTTCAGAATATCAAATGCTAAAGAACATTATCCCTAGAAAATCATATAGCCTTGTCATGCTCTGTCTTCCTAACACAAAATATAAATCATGTACTACCCCGGTGTCAGCCAAGCAATTGGTTCATACTTTTTAGCGCGCTTCAGCATTTTCACTCTCACGCAATACATGAGTGCAAGCCATGGATATAGCACTACGGGTGGAATAGAGTATGATGATAAGGGTAAATATAGAGAAGACAAAAAACAAGAAAGTCTCACATCGACGCGGCTAACCAACGGGCTATGGAGATGCCCATCAATTGATATCAATGCGAGGAGTAGGGATTTCCATGCAACGAATGCACTAAGAGCTATAAGTGTATGAGAGCTCAACATGAAAACTAAGTGGGTGTGCATCTAATCCTATAATGAAAAATTCCCACTAGTATATGAAAGTGACAATATAGGAGACTCTCCATATGAAAAACATGGTGCTACTTTGAAGCACAAGTGTGGTATTTGCATGCCCCTTTTTTCATTCATTTTTTCTTTCCTTTTAGTCCGGAGTCTCATCCCGACTTGTGGGGGAATCATGGTCTCCATCATCCTTTCATCACTTGGGCAATGCTCTAATAATGAATAATGATGATCATCACACTTCTATTTACTTATAACTCAATATGACAAAATATGACTTTGTATGAATACCTTTGGCAATGATCTAGCGTAACATGTATGAAAATGATGAACGGTGGCTGAGCCACAAATGCTATGTCAGCTATATGATCATGCAAAGCAATATGAAAATGAATGCTCAAGTCAAACGGAAGCGGTGGAAGTTGCATGGCAATATATCTCGGAATGGCCATGGAAAAGCCATAATAGGTAGGTATGGTGGCTATTTTGAGGAAGATATAATAAGGCTTATGTGTGATAGAGTGTATCATATCACGGGGTGCACCGGCGAAGTTTGCACCGACTCTCAAGGTGAGAAAGAAAAATGCACGGTACCATAGAGGCTAGCAAATTGCGGAAAGGTAAGAGTGCGTATAATCCATGGACTCACATTAGTCATAAAGAACTCATATACTTATTGCAAAAGTTTATTATCCCTTGAAGCAAAGTAATACTACGCATGCTCCTAGGAGGGAGGTTGGTAGGAGTTAACCATCGCGCGCCCCCGACCTTCACAGAAAGGTAGACAATCAAGAATAAATTGTGCTCCAACTTTCATAGCATAACGAGAGACTATACGTGCATGCTTCGGGAATTACAAACCTTAACACCAATATTCTTACTAACCACAACCATTTACTAGTACCTCCCATATATTATCATCTCTATGTCACAAAACAATTGCAAGGAATCAAACATATCATATTCAATGATCCATAAGTTTTATGTAGGATTTTATGACTAACCATGCATTTGACCAATCCTTTTGACTCTCTAAATAGATACAAGTGAAGCATGAGAGTTTAATTCTTTCTACAAAATACCATGCTCTAACAAATATAAGTGAAGCAAAAGAGCATTCTACGAACATCGGTTTTCTATGTGAAGAGAAACAGGCAATCCAAACTTCAAATGATATAAGTGAAGCACAAGAAGCATTCTATAAAGCCACACTCAAAAGATATAAGTGAAGTGCAATGAGAATTCTATAAATCAAACATGGACTATCTCATAACAGCACCATGCATAAAAGAAAAGTGAACACTAAAAGCAAAAGACGCTCCAAGATTTGCACATATCACGCGAACGAAACAAAACCGAAAACATACCGATACTTGTTGAAGAAAGATGGGATGCCTTCTGGGGAATCCCCAAGCTTAGACGCTTGAGTCTCCTTGAATATTTACTTGGGGTGCCTTGGGCATCCCCAAGCTTGAGCTCTTGCCCCTCCTCCTTCTCCTCACATCGAGACCTCCTCGGTCTTCGAACACTTCATCCACACAAAACTTAACCGAACTTTTAGTGGCGGGGTTAGTGAATATGGCAATGAAATCCCATCATGTACTGCTGTAACATTATTGTATAATTATAGACAAACATTACCCACTGTATGCTATCACAATTCTATGGCCCCAAGTCAAGGAGGCTTCAAAAAGAATTCAAACATACGCAAATAATGAAGCTATAACAGCAATCTGTGAAAACATGACAGTCTGTAAAGATTTGAACATCCACCATACTTCTGTAACTCAAACAATTCTGAAACAATTAGGAAAAATAAACAATTTGTAGAGCAAGAAAGTGCAAAATGATTCAGAACCGTTTGACGTTCCAGTAAAAAATGTAAAATCGAGCACTACAGCCAAAGTTTCTGTTTTGCACCGCACAAACCAACAAGCAATCTAATCATCCTAAAGGCAAACCTTGGCACATTATTTTTATAATACAATGGAATTGTACAAGGGGATAATTATTTTTGTTGAAAAGTTTCTGTAATTAAGATTCACAAAGTTTCCGTGAGCATGAACAAAGTTCAAGGAGCTCCCCCACTCAATAGTGCTTGTCTCTCTCACTTTCACTTTCCTTTTTGAAAAGTTTTGGGTTGCCCTCTATATTTTTTGTTTTTAAACTTTATAAAAGCACTCAACAGAAATAAATGACTCTCTAAAACTTCCGGGTTGTCTCCCTGGCAGTGCTTTCTTTAAAGCCATTAAGCTGGGCATAAAGTGCTCAAGTAATGGATCCACCCGGATCCCAAGGTATATCAAAGCCAATTTTAATTAACAATGATTTGGCATTTAGTAGTGAGCACAAAGCAACATATATCAAGCACTGACGAAGTCTAACTCTCTTCCTATGCATCGGCATGTCATACAAAAACAATTCATGAACATCAAGTAAAGGCCAATACATAGCATAAGCAGTTTCTCGCAATTCTATCGTGTTGGAAACATAGAGAGGCGAAGATGTAGTTCCTCTCATAATAATTGCAAGTGGGAGCAACAAGCACATGGATATTACATTCATCAAAATTATCATGTGCAATTGCAAAATGCAACCCATCAATATATCCTTAATAAGAGCAAACTTCTCCGATATAGTGTAGTTTGGAGAATTCAAAAAGATAACAGGACTATGATGTATGGGCGCAATAGAAACAATTTCATTCTTAACATATGGGACTATAGCAAGTTCATCTTCATAAGCATAATTCATATTGCCATCTTGGCCACAATCATAGAAAACATCATCAAAAAGGGATATTTCAAAAGAATTGATAGGATCATAGCTATCATCATAGCATTCATCCTTCGGTAAGCATGAAGGGAAATTAAACAATGTACGAGTTGAGGGGTTACTCTCATTAGAAGGTGGGAACGGGTGATCAATCCGCTCTTCCTCCGTTTCTTCTTCGCTCTCCTCCTCATCTTTTTCATCCAATAAGCTCATAATGTCAATAATTTCTTCTTCCATAGACTGCTGCAAAATATTAGTCTCTTCTTGGACAACGGAGACTTTCTCAAGAAATGCATCAATATCGGCATTATTTGCATAGTTCACATAGCAATATTCAAATATAGCAAAATTTTGAGATCTATAAACATCATCATCACAATCTTCATACCCTAGAAACAAACATTCAATTTCATAAGCACCCTTAAAAGCAACAAATTATTCTATTCGTTCCACATCATAATAATCATATATACCTCTAGCATAAGAAGCCAAGGTTTCATTATCATTAAATTCACATGAAAAGGGAAGATGTGGAGCGTTCATCCTAGAGCAACAAGTATAATCATATCTCTGGCATAAGTCCCAAGCATACCAATGCAACGTAGAAATTTGATCCCATAAAAGTTCCCCTTTTTGTGTCAAGCGATAATCCCTAAAGTATTCACGTTTATCCAATGTTACTCCCATTATATAGTTGAATGGGGTTTTCTCAGTATTATCAAAGTAGTGCATAATGTCTTTTACATAACGAGCATCGAGGGTTTTAGGAGGTTCCCCATCTCCATGAGCAACAAGTACCACTAATTTTTTCGGTGTTTCGTGTTCCATATCCATAACTAAAGATAGAGAACAACTTAGAACAGGAAATAAAAACTACTTAGTGATAAAGCAAACAAGCACACACGAGAATATTCACCCCACGCTATTGCTCCCCGGCAATGGCGCCAGAAAAAGGTCTTGATAACCCACACGTATAGGGGATCAATTGTAGCCTCTTTCGGTAAGTAAGAGTGTCGAACCCAACGAGGAGCTAAAGGTAGAACAAATATTCCCTCAAGTTCTATCCACCACCGATACAACTCTACGCACGCTTGACGTTCGCTTTACCGGAAACAAGTATGAAACTAGTTTGTAGGAGTGATGCTAGAACTACTTTGCAAGAATAAAAATAGAAGTACTTTGCAAGATAATAAAAGCTACTCCCTCTGTCCCAAAATATAAGAACGTTTTTAACACTATATTAGTGTCGAAAACGTTCTTATATTATGGGACGGAGGGAGTATGTGTTTAGTAAAAGGGTTTGTGTCAACAAGAAAGTTATTTGTCCCTAGGCAATCGATAACAAGTACTGGTAATGACTGTGAGGCTGTTGCCTTGCAGTATATAGTAAAAAAAAACAAGTACTGGTAATCATTCTTGTAATTTTATATGAGGGAGAGGCATGAGCTAACATACTTTCTCTACTTGGATCATATGCACTTATGATTGGAACTCTAGCAAGCATCCGCAACTACTAAAGATCATTAAGGTCGTGAAACCCAACCATAGCATTAAGTATCAAGTCCTCTTTACTCCTATACGTCATACCCCACCTACTCGGGTTTAAGTTTCTGTCACTCTCGCAACACACCGGAAGCGAACCATGAACATATTGCAACACCCTACAGCGGGGACCCCCCACGTTTGTGCGAGAACGGAGGGCACCGTAGGACAACACTATAAATAAAATATACAATCATACCAACCAAGATCACGATTAACCCACAGGACAAAACAGATCTACTCAAACATCATAGGATAACCATAGATCATTGGGAAATAATATATGGAGTTGAGCACCATGTTTAAGTAGAGATTACAGCGGGGGAAGAGGTGTTACACCGCTGCATAGAGGGGGAGAGAGAGTTGGTGTTGACGGTAGCAAGATTGTTGATGTAGATCGCCGTCCCGATCGTTGCCCCGGCGGCACTCCGGCGCCACCGGAAGCGAGGAGGAGAGAGGCCCCCTCCTTCTTCTTCCTTGGCCTCCTCCCTAGGTGGGAGAAGGGTTTCCCCTCTGGTCCTTGGCTTCCATGGCATGGGAGGGGTGAGAGCCCCTCCGAGATTGAATATGTCTCTTTGTCCTCTTCTGTTTCCCGTTCCCCAGATTTGGCCCTTCACGGTTTCTTAAATTCCCGGAGATCCGTAACTCCGATTGTGCTGAAATTTTTACACGATTTTTTCCATAAATTATCTTTCTTGCGCAAGAAGAAGGGCTCCAACCGACGTTCGAGGAGGGCACAAGACACCAGGGCGTGCCTGGGTGTAACATCCCAAATTTTCAATTTGGAATGTTATACACTAGATCATCATTGCATAGCATATTTTATTGCATTTTGGCTAATCGTCGAAATCCTAAGCAGCTCAAGGACCCTCGGAGAGAGTTGGGGATTTCCTGGTTTTCATATTTGATTTTCATCAAATTATGAAACGAGGATTTTGGTTTTAATTATTTTTCACTCCGAAAAATATTTCATATAAAAGTATATGAGAGGAGAAAATATGACTTCTCCAAAATAATTGAAATATTGGAGGAAAAATATTAAAATCAAATATTTGATTTTATTTGGATTTTATTGCATTTTATTTGCATTAGAAAAATTTGCATGTTTTCAAAATTGCATTTTAGGGCCAAGAAAATGTTCATCGCGTTCTAATTATTTTAATTAGACGGTGAAAATTTGTTTTGGAATTTTTAGATTTTTATTTATTTTTCTAGGATTTATTTTAGTTCGGCGTAATTTAAAAAAACAAAAAAATCGCCCGCGGACCGAACTGGGCCGAAGGCCCAGCCGGCCCACCGGGCGCGCCGCCTCGCCCGAATCGTGGCCGAGCCGGCCTTCCGCCGGAGTCCGGGACGACGCCGCCGCCGCCGCCCGGGTCGCCCCCTTCTCCAAGTCGGACGCCGCCCCCCCCGAACCTATAAGTACCCCGCCCCGCCATCTTGTTCCCCACCCCGACCCCGCCGCCCGCGCCACCAACCGCCGCCGCCGTCGCCGAACGCCGCCGCCCGACGCCTCCCGTCGACCCCGCCGCCACCCGCCGCCCAGACCCGCAGCCCCGCCGCCCCACGCCGCCTCCCGAACCCCGCCGGATCCCGTCGGACCCGAGGTAGCCGGCACGCCGGTTTTTGCCGGAAAACCGTGCAGTTTTTTTAGAAACCCCGGTTTTTTATAGATCGGTTTGGTTTTTTTTCGGTTTAGTCTTTTTAGCGAGCGTTCGCTCGTTCGTTCGTTTTAACGAACGCGTTCATCTTTTAGTTACAGTTAACGAACGTTCGTTCGATAAACTGTTCGTCAGTTTTTCTTTTTCTCGGATTTTTCCGCGATTATTCCAGATCGCGATTTCTAATCCGATTTCTAATCCGATTTTCGTTCTAGTATGACTTTCGTTGCTTCGTTTGATTTGATTCTTTTTGCAAACCGGAGTTCTTAAGTTGAACTTTCTGGTTAGATCTTTTATTTGAGTTTTACCTGTGCATTATATGAGTGCTTATTGTATGCTTGTTTGTTTGCGATAGAGTACCCGGAGTGCGCCGCTTGCTACTTCGAATCTCTAGGTTTCACGGATCATCAGCAAGGAAAGTAACACTTTGATCATACCTCTTTACTACCCAGTTTTATTGCATTAGACCAATCCTCAAACATTGCATGATTAGGATCTGATTAAATTGTGGGTATCGGGAAGTAGATGAGGTAGTACCTATTACCTGTTTTGTTATCAAACCTTTGGGAGTTACTTCTACGTTTGCTCATATTGCTATGCTATGCTAGTAGACGTGGATTGGGTTTGAGAGATCTTTCCATGACAGTTGTGAGATTGTTAATTAATGGTTAAACTTAAGGTGGCAACTTAAACTCACATCTGGGTGGATTGAGGCACCTGGAGAATCCAGTGTTGCCTGTATTTTTGGAAATCCCGGGGTTCCGTGTGATTATCCTATGGACCGCCACCCAGGCTCAAAGGGATCATAAGATTATTCGTGCTAGAAACTTCCGTGTGCGGCCAGAAGCTATTATGGGCTCTAGCATAGTTGAGTAGGTTGCATGACCTCTTCCAGTGGTAGGCTAGCAGATGTAGGGGATGTAGGTTGGTACTGTCTGCCCAGGGTTAGAGTTAATGCTTCTGAAAGACTGTGTCTCGGTCATCCATTTCTCAAACACCATGTAGTGCGAGAATCCCAACGGAGGAGATCGAGTCTTGTGGGGAAAAGTGCACAAACCTCTGCAAAGTGTACAAACTAATCATGGTTCGCCGTGTCCCCGGTTATGGACATCTTGAGTATCTAGTTCTCGGATTATCATGTGAATCTCATCACCATGTTACTTAAGTTAATTTGATTGGGTTAATCACGTTCTTAATTGGGATTGAGATGCTGTCAACCATCTCAATGTTTAACAACCACCATGATAGTAAAATAAAATTTTATTCCTTTGGAGTAGGGAAAAATTGGCTTTTCGCAAAAACTATAACCATAGAGCTTTCCACCAGCCAAATATGCATGTAGTATAGCCTTATTCTGTTCATTACTCTCTATGTGTTACATTGCCAGCATATTCCATGTGCTGACCCGTTTTCGGGCTGCAACGTTTCATGTTGCAGACTTTTCAGACGATGAGTAAGGTGCCTTAGGTCGTGGTCTTATACTCAGTGATGCCGTTGGAGTTGATGGACTCACTTATCTTCCAAGTCTTTCGCTGTTATCGTTTTTAGATGGCCTTAAGCCATATTTATCATACTTAGCTCTCTTTTGAGACACTCGATGTAATAAGTGTGTGATTGCTACTTTGTTATAAATCCTTCGAGTACTGTGCGTGTCAGCATTACTGATCCAGGGATGACACTGGTGCACAGTAGATCAGACCGTATGAGGTCTGGTCGCTACACTAGGCCCTGGTGGCGTGCCCTGGTGGGTTTGTGTCACTAGGGGCCCCCGTTTACGTTGATTCCAACTCCTAAAAATCACATATATTAAAAAATAATTCTCCGTAAATTTTTATCGTGTTTGGACTTCGTTTGATATGGATTTTCTGTGAAACAAAAACATGCAACAAACAGGAACTGGCACTGGGCACTGGATAAGTAAGTTAATCCAAATAAATCATATAAAAAGTTGCCAAAAGTATATAAAAGTTGAAGAATATTGGCATGAAACAATAAAAAATTATAGATACGACGGAGACGTATCAGAGGGAAGCAGCGATTTGCAGAGGTGCCAGAGCTCGAGTTTTGAAATAGAGATAAATAATATTTTGAGCGGTATGCTTTCATTGTCAACATAACAACCAAGAGATCTCGGTATCTTCCATGCTACATATATTATAGGCGGTTCCCAAACATAATGGTAAAGTTTATACTCCCCCTCCACCAACAAACACATTCCACGGCTAGTCCGAAACAACGGGTACCGTCCAACTAACAACAATCATGGGGGAGTTTTGTTTGATATAATTTTGATTTGATTTGAGCATGGGACTGGGCATCCCGGATACCAGCCATTTTCTCGTGAATGATGAGCGGAGTCCACTCATCCTAAGAATAACCCACCTAGCATGGAAGATATTGATAGCCCTAGTTGCTACATGAGCGATTCGAGCATACAAAACAGATTATCATTGAAGGTTTAGAGTTTGGCACATGCAAATTTACTTGGAACGACAGGTAAATACAGCATATAGGAAGGTATGGTGGACTCATATGGAACAACTTTGGGTTTATGGAAGTCGATGCACAAGCAGTATTCCCGCTTAGTACAAGTGAAGGATAGAAAAAGACTGGGAAGCGACCAACTAGAGCGCGACAACAGTCATAAACATGCATTGAGATTAACCAACATTGAATGCAAGCATGAGTAGGATATAAATCACCATGAACATAAATATAGTGGAGGCTAGGTTGATTTTTTTTCAACTACATGCATGAACATGTGCCAAGTCAAGCCACTCGAATCATTCAAAGGAGGATACCATCCTATCATACTACATCACAACCATTTTAAAAGCATGTTGGCATGCAAGGTAAACCATTATAAGCTCCTAGGTAATTTAAGCATGGCATGAGTAACTATAATCTCTAATTTTCATTGCAAACATGTTTCATTCATAATAGGTTGAGTCAGGAACGATGAACTAATCATATTTACAAAAACAAGATAGGTCGAGTTCATACCAGCTTCTCCTCATCTCAATCATTTCATCATATATCGTCATTATTGCCTTTCACTTGCATGACCGAACGGTGTGAATAATAATAATAATAATAGTGCACGTGCAATGGACTAAGCTGGAATCTGCAAACATTTATTCAAAGGAGAAGACAAGGTAATATGGGCTCTTTGTTAGATCAACAATAATGCATATGAGAGCCACTCAACATTTTCATCGTGGTCTTCTCCTCTTGGCCCCCATAGAAAAGAAAAGAATTTCAAAGAAACACACTGAAATATTTTTGGAGTTTTTGTTTCTCTGAAGAAGTAAAACAAGAATGAGAAAAACTATTTACACGGGAAAGCTCCCAACAAGCAAAATAAGAACGGGAAATCTTTTTGGATTCTCTTTCAATACTACTACTAAGCATGCATATAAAGGAAATAAACTACAACTAATTTTTATTTGATTTTCTCAAAGGTTTTTCAAACACACAAGAAGAAAGCGGAAAAAAAGAAATAAACTAACATGGATAATACAATAAAAAGTATGAACACCGACAACTAGAATGAGTGTGTAAACATGAATGTAATGTCGGTGAGAAATACGTACTCCCCCAAGCTTTAGGCTTTTAGCCTAAGTTGGTCTACGGCCACGACTGGCCCGGATGATATCCGAAATCATAGTTGGGGTCGTATTGTGCTACGGCAGCTACCGCTTGGCGAGCTGCCTCCTAAAGCCGAGCGGCCTCTGCTGTTCTCTCATACTCGTTTGCCTCCTCTCTAGTTATAAAATATCTCCCATTTACCTGAAAGTTAAAAAAGGCAGGAGCAGGAAGGGTAATATGGATGGCACGCCGTCTATCAAAGATCAATCTGTACTGGAGGGATGTTCGTTCCTCTCAAGAAACTGATAGCGCACCAAAGCATTATAATCGAGAAAAGCAGGTGGCAACTTGATGTCTAGTACGCAACTTTATTCTTGTAGACTCCTGTTGGGCCTCCAAGCGCAGAGTTTTGTAGGACAGTAGCAATTTTCCCTCAAGTGGATGACCTAAGGTTTATCAATCCGTGGGAGGTGTAGGATGAAGATGGTCTCTCTCGAACAACCCTGCAACCAAATACAAGAAATCTCTTGTGTCCCCAACACACCCAATACAATGGCAAATTGCATAGGTGCACTAGTTCGGCGAAGAGATGGTGATAAAACTGTAATATTGATGGCATAAATATATTTTTATAATCTGAATAAATAAAAACAGCAATGTAGCAAATAGTAAACGGGCACAAAAACAGTATTCTAATGCTTGAAAACAAGGCTTAGGGTCCGTACTTTCACTAGTGTGATCTCCCAACAGTGTTGACATAGTTGAATCATATGTAAATATCCCTCAAGTGTGGCGTAGAGTTCACTCCAAAATTACTTGTTATATAGAAATTGTTGTCGGGCACGAAACCACCACAAAGCTATTCTTTAGAATAACACCTTAAGATGCAAATGAACCAAAGCCCTAATGTCACCTAGATATCCCAATGTCACCGCGAATATCCATGGGTTTGATTATACGATAAGCATCACACAATTTCAGATTTATCTATTTGATTCCCAAGGAGTGCCCCAAAGTATCTATCGGAAAGTCAAGATAAGAACGTGTGCCAACCTCTATGCATAGGCCCTAAAGTCACAGAACCCGCAAGTTGATCACAATAATACACATCAAGTAACTCAATTGGATAACCCAATGTCACTACAGATATCCTCATGAAAAACACGTATTAAGTGCTCTCAAATCCTTAAAGACTCAATCCGATAAGACAACTTCAAAGGGAAAACTCAATACAAGTTAGAGAGGGAAATACCCCATATGATTCATCTATGTCAACAAAGCCCGTGTTACATCAAGATTGTTCCATCTCAAGAACACGAGAGAGAGAGAGATACAACACATAGCTACTGGTACATACCCTCAGCCCTGAGGGAGAACTACTCTCTTCTCATCGTGGTGGCCGCCGAGATGATGAAGATGGCCACCGGAGATGATTCCCCCCTCCGGCAGGGTGCCGGAACGGGCTCTAGATTGGTTTTTGGGTGGCAACAGAGCCTTGTGGCGGCGGAACTTCTGATCTAGGGCTGCCCCAAAGGGTTTCAGGATATTTGAGAATTTATAGTGCAAAGAGGGGGTGCGGGAGGTGACCGAGGTGGGCACAACCCACCTCGGCGCGCTAGGGGGCCCTGGCACGCTCTGGTGGGTTGTGCCCCCTTGAGGCACCCCCCGGATGCTGGTCCAAAAAATCTCCGTAAAGTTTCGTTGCATTTGGACTCTGTTTGATATTGATTTCCTGCGATGTAAAAAACAAGCAAAAAAACAACAACTGGCACTGGGCACTGGGTCAATAGGTTAGTCCCAAAAAATGATATAAAGTTGCCATAAAATGATTGTAAAACACCCACGAAAGATAAAATAACAGCATGAATACTTCATAAATTATAGATACGTTGGAGACGTATCAGCATCCCCAAGCTTAATTCCTACTCATCCTCGAGTAAGTAAATGATAAAAGAAATAATTTATGAAGTGTGAATGCTAGCAAAGTGCATAAGTTTGATCAATTATAATTTCGGTCACTTTTTCTAGCATCATAACAACAATTCTTTCTTATAAAACTTCTCATGTTATAGTAGCAACCAACTCACATGTTAAGGTTCAAACAATGACTCTCTTGAAACTCAACAACCTATGTTCTCAGTCACCAAGCAATTGCAATTCAACTTATTCAATAGAGTTTAAGTAAGAGCTCCACATACTCAACCATCATATAGTCTTCTATGATTGCTAACACTCACCGCATACACATGAGAAAAACCTTTCAACCGGACACACAGAAAGATAGGGGCTTATTGTTTTGCCTCCCAACGTATTCACCTCAAGGGTGATGTCAACAATAATAACTCATGCTACCCATATTCAACTGGACATATGCGCCTAGATCTTTCCTCACCACATGATGCTTGCCAAAGGAGAAACATAAAAAGGAATAGAGAGAATTTTTTTGACTCTTTGCATAAAAGTAAATACTGAAAATTAAAAGATAGGCCCTTCGCAGAGAGAAGCAGAGGTTGCCATGCGCTTATTTGTTTGTATGCTCAACCCCTTAGTGCAAAAGAACGTCACGTTATATTTCCCCTTATGATAGCAACCTTTATTATGCAGTCCGTCGCTTTTATTGCTTTGCCATCATAAGTTCGTACAACACTCAATTTTCTCTTACACTAAATGATCTAACACTTTTAGAAGCAATTTTTATTGCCTTATTGCACCAATGACAACTTACTTGAAGGATCATGCCCAATCCTTAGGTAGGTATGGTGGACTCTTGAAGATAAGTTTTGGGTTTAAGAGTTTTTGGATGCACAAGTAGTATCTCTACTTGGTGCGGAATTTTTGGCTAGCAAAGATGGGGGGCAAGCACCACATGGTGAAGGATCTATGACAATATAACTTCTATGTGAATAAGGGCAAACATAAATCATTATGTTGTCTTCCTTCTCCAACGTCAACGATTTTGGCATATAATATTTTGATGGGGGCTCACAATCACAAAAGATTTCCATGATAGTGTATTTGCATGTGAAAGTTCTCTTCCTTATACTAATTATTCGTGACTTGCTTGTATGACCAATATTGTGATTGTCAAGCGTCAAAAGATTTCACTTTCTAAACCCAATGTAAAGCCACCACTAGGCATGATATGATCTCAACTTCATGACATTCAATTTATTCAACAATTTACTCATAGGATATAAGTGAAGCACACGAGTGAATGACAAACTACTCCTAAAAGATATAAGTGAAGATAATGCGAGTAGTTAAGTAAATAGATAGCTATGTGAGGACTCTCTCTTATGTAAAAGTTTCAGATCTAAGTATTTTATTAAAACAGCAAGAAAAACTAAATAAAATGACATTCCAAGAATATCACACATCATGTGAAGAAGCAAAAACTTAGGTTCAACCGATACTAACCGATAATCATTGAAGAAGAAAGGTTAGATGCTTGAGACTTCTTGGAATATTAGCTTGGGACGCCTTGGGCATCCCCAAGATTGAGCTTTTGTGTCTCCTTAATTCCTCCCATATCACGGTTTTCCTAAATCTAAAAAACTTCATCCACACAAAACTCAACAAGAACTCATGAGATAAGTTAGTATAAATCAATGCAAAAACCTTATCATTCTCGACTGTAGCAAATCACTAAAATTATTATTCAACATTGCATACTAAATGCCTCTGCATATGTAATACTCCTATCCTCAAATAGAATCATTAAACAAGCAAACATATGCAAACAATGCAAACATAACAGCAATCTCCCAAAACAGTACAGTTTGTAAAGAATGCAAGATTCATCATACTTCCCTAAATCCAAAAATTATGAAAATTTACCACACTGTAGAAAATTTTTCAGAGCTCACTGTGCAAAAAGTTTCAACATTTTATCATATTCTGACTTTTCTAGGGATTTTTTGCAAAAGTGGTAAACTTTCTGTTTTGAAACAGCAACATGTATACTTGAAAAATAAGCATGGTAAAGGCTATCCTTGACATTTTTATTAAGTAAAGATGCAAAACATTGTTCTAAATAACAGAAAGCAAATCCTAACAAAATAAATTGATGCTCCAAGTAAAACTCATAGCATGTGACGAATGAAAACATAGCTCCAAGTGAGGTTACCGACAATGTTGGAGACGAAAGAGGGGATGCCTTCCGGGGCATCCCCAAGATTAGTTGCTTGGATCCTCCTTGAATATTACCTTGGGGTGCCTTGGGCATCCCCAATCTTAGGGTGTTGTCACTCTCACCCAAAAACTTGAAAACTTCAATCAGACAAACCTTAACAGAACTTCGTTAGATAGGTTAGTATGTTAAACAACAAACCATTTCACTTTGGTACTGTCGAAGACAAGGTTCATAATTGTTTCCACACAATGCCTACTGTAGCATATCATTTCTCCAATTTATATTGAGCAATATAAGCTACAGAAACTAGAAAACAAGCAAACTATGCATTGAAAACAGAATCTGTCAACCACAGAATAGTCTGTAGTAATCTGTACTCCAACCATACTTCTGCTACTCCAAAAATTCTGAAAAATTAGGACAACGTAGAGAATTTGTATATATATCACCTGTAAAAATTTCATATCAAAAGCACGTTCCAGTGAATTTTCAAATTTCCTGGACTGAGCGCAAAAGTTTCTGTTTTTGCACAAATTCAAGTCAACTATCATCCACACTATCCCAAAGGCTTTACTTGGCACTTTATTGAAAGAAAAGCTATAAAACATGATCACTACAATAGCATAATCATGTGAACACACAAAAACAGTAGGTAAAAGTGTTGGTTGTCTCCCAACAAGCACTTTTCTTTAATGCCTTTTAAGCTAGGCATGGTGATTTCAATGATGCTCACATAAAAGATAAGGATTGAAACACAAAGAGAGCATCATGAAGCATATGACTAGCACATTTAAGCCTAACCCACTTCCTATGCATAGGGATTTTGTGGGCAAATAACTTTTTGGAGCAAGAATCAACTAGCATAGGAAGGCAAAACAAGTGTAACTTCAAGATTTTCAACACATAGAGAGGAAACTTGATATTATTGCAATACCTACAAGCATATGTTCCTCTCTCATAATAATTTTCAGTAGCATCATGAATGAATTCAACAATATAAATATCACATAAAGCATTATTTTCATGATGCATAAGCATAGAAATTTTGCTACTCTCCACATAAGCAAATTTATTCTCATCAATAGTAGTGGGAGCAAAGTCAACAAAATAACTATCATGTGATTGAAAATTGAAATCATCATGACAAGTTTTATGGTTATTATTATTCAATATAGCATACATAACATCACCATAACCAACATAGATAGCAACTTTGTTCTCATAATCAATTGTCACCTCTTCCAAAATAGTGGAATCATCATTAAATAAAGTCATGACCTCTCCAAATCCACTTTCATCAATATAATCATCATAAATAGGAGGCATGCTATCATCATAATAATTTTTCTCATCAAAACTTGGGGGACAAAAAAATATCATAATCATCAAACATAGCATCCCCAAGCTTATGGCTTTGCATATCATAGCATCATGGATATTCAAAGAATTCATACTAACAACATAGCAATCATGCTCATCTTTCAAATATTTTCTGCCAAACATTTTATTGACTTCTTCTTCTAAAAATTGAGCACAATTTTCCGATCCATCATTTTCAAGAAAGATATTATAAAGATGATCAATAATATGATGCAACCTCAATTCTATTTTTTTGTAGTTTTCTTTTATAAACCAAACTAGTGATAAAACAAGAAACTAAAAGATTTGATTGCACGATCTAAAGATATACCTTCAAGCACTCACCTCCCCCGCAATGGCGCCAGAAAAGAGCTTGATGTCTACTACGCAACTTTATTCTTCTAGACTCGTGTTGGGCCTCCAAGCGCGGAGTTTTGTAGGACAGTAATAATTTTCCCTCAAGTGGATGACCTAAGGTTTATCAATCTGTGGGAGGTGTAGGAAGAAATTGGTCTCTCTCGAACAACCCTGCAACCAAATACAAGAAATCTCTTGTGTCCCCAACACACCCAATACAATGGCAAATTGTATAGGTGCACTAGTTCGGCGAAGAGATGGTGATCAAAGTGTAATATTGATGGTAGAAATATATTTTTATAATCCGAATAAATAAAAATAGCAAGGTAGCAAATAGTAAACGGGCACAAAAACAGTATTGCAATGCTTGAAAACAAGGCCTAGGGTCCCTACTATCAATAGTATGATCTCCCAACAGTGTTGACATAGTTGAATCATATGTAAATATCCCTCAAGTGCGGCGTAGAGTTCACTCCAAAATTACTTGTTATATAGAAATTGTTGTCGGGCACGAATCCACCACAAAGCTATTCTTTAGAATAACACCTTAAGATGCAAATCAACCAAATCCCTAATGTCACCTAGATAACCCAATGTCACCGCGAGTATCCGTGGGTTTGATTATACGATAAGCATCACACAACTTCAGATTTATCTTTTTAATTCCCAAGGAGTGCCCCAAAGTATCTACCGGAAAGTCAAGATAAGAACGTGTGCCAACCTCTATGCATAGGCCCTAAAGTCATAGAACCCGCAAGTTGATCACAATATTACACATCAAGTAACTCAATTGGATAACCCAATGTCACTACAGATATCCTCATGCAAAACACGTATTAAGTGCTCTCTAATCCTTAAAGACTCAATCCGATAGGACTACTTCAAAGGGAAAACTCAATACAAGATAGAGAGGGAAATACCCCATATGATTCATCTATGTCAAAAAAGCCCGTGTTACATCAAGATCGTTCCATCTCAAGAACAGCAGAGAGAGAGATACAACACATAGCTACTGGTACATACCCTCAGCCCCGAGGGAGTACTACTCCCTTCTCATCATGGTGGCCGTCGGGATGATGAAGATGGCCACCGGAGATGATTCCTACCTCCGGCAGGGTGCCGGAACATGGTCTAAATTGGTTTTCGGTGGCTACCAAGCCTTGCGGTGGCGGAACTTCTGATCTAGGGCGGCCCCGAAGGGTTTCGGAATATGTGGGAATTTATAGTGCGGGAGGCCACCGAGGTGGGCACAACCCACCTGGGCACGCCAGGGGGCCCTGGCGCGCCCTGGTGGGTTGTGCCCCCTCGGGGCACCCCTCCAGGTGCAGCTCTGGCCCATTGGGTTCCTTCTGGTCCAAAAATAATCTCCGTAAAGTTTTGTTGCGTATGGACTCCGTTTGATATTGATTTCCTGCGATGTAAAAAATAAGCCAAAAAACAGCAACTGGCACTGGACACTGGGTCAATAGGTTAGCCCCAAAAAATGATATAAAGTTGCCATAAAATGATTGTAAAACACCCAAGAATGATAAAATAATAGCATGAATACTTCATAAATTATAGATACGTTGGAGACGTATCACAACTCTATGTCATTCTCCCTTATGGGTACTCCAAGATAATTAGCTAAACGAGTTGCATAAATCCCACCAAATAAATCTCCATCTTTAGCATTAAGATGTAACCTCCTCGCAATAATGTCCCCCCCCCCCCAAGTTATAACGTTCATCACCTAACACCACAGACTTGATGACACTAAGATCTGGAACGCAAAGGTGGCAATGCTCATGCTTGCCATTAATGCGTCTACAAGAGAGCAAAATAATGTATGGCAGGGAAGTGGATGCTCCCTAAGGTAGGTTGTGTGATATTTCTAGTTTCTCCCACAGTGATGCTAGCAAGGAAATCATTGTATTCATATTTGTGAGGCTCACCGTGAATGCCCCACGGTGGGATTTTGCAGGCAGTATTAAAATCTTCAAGGTCCATGGTATATGATTCATCATAAAGATCAAATAAAACCGTATGCGTATTGCTCTTAGATGAAAATTCAAACCTCCGCACAAAGGAATCAGTGAGGTAATAGTATTGTCGGCACTTATCTGATACGAAGTCCTGAAGATCAGCATTCCGTACATACACATCAAATTTATCCTTGAAGCCTGCATGAACCATAAATTCATCCGACGACCATTCACAAGGCCGCACTTGAGCTTCCCTTGGTGGTTCATGGTCCGGCTCACGTATCGCGAGCCTCGGTGCTTGCTTCCTCGAAGAACCACCTTGGTACATTTTCCTAGACATTTTTCTTCCTCTGAAAAATTTCTGAAATTTTAGTGACTGAAAATAAAAGTGTACCAACCTCAACAAAATTGATAGCAACTACTACTGCAAGTGTCTAGAGGCTATATCGTGCATCAAAACCACTTTGGATCATATAAATTTGACATGCAAGCTCAAGAACAAGGTCACCACAGTAGCAAAAATTTGCAATAAATAAAGCACTAGAACAAAAACTAATTGGACCATTGGAGGAGTCACATACCGAAGAACAGTCCCCCAAAGCAGTTTTGTGAATGGAGCTTTGAGCAAGGAGATCGAAAATGGCAGCAAAATGAGCAAGAACACGGGTTTGAGGTATGGGATGATTTTTTCTGGAGGAACACGAAGTGGATGGGTGCTGGAATAAGTGAAGGAGACCCACGTGGGGCCCACAAGACTTGGGGGCGCGCACAGGGGGTAGGGCGCGCCCTCCACCCTTGTGTCCCACTGGTGAGGCTCCCTGGTGTGTTCTCAGTGCCAGAAATTCTCAAATATTCTATAAAAAATCATACTAAATTTCCAGGGCATTTGGAGAACTTTTATTTCAGGTCATTTTTTATTGCACAGATAATTCAGAAAATAGACAGAAAATACTATTTTTGCTTTATTTAATCTAAATAACGGAAAGTAAAAGATAGGTACAGAGAGTCGTGCTTTCTAAATTCAACCATCTCATGCTCATCAAAAGGAATCCATTAACAAGGTTGATCAAGTCTTATTAACAAACTTCTTCCAAATGACATGAACCTGGAAATTTTTCGAATAACACTAGGTTACCTCTATGGGGACATGCATGTCCTGAACAACAAGAATGTCATTTTTCTTTTTGACAGTAGGAAAAGGGAATTCAAAACCTCCAATAGTAATAGTTGAAATTTTTCCAATAGAATTGATACTATGAACTTGAGGTTGTTTCTTCGGAAAGTGTACCGTATGCTCATTACCATTAACATAAAAAGTGAGATTGCCTTTGTTGCAATCTATAACAACCCCTGCAGTATTCAAAAAGGGTCTACCAAGGATGATCGACGTACTCTCGTCCTCGGGAATATCAAGAATAACAAAGTCCGTTAAGATAGTAACGCTTGCAACCACAACAGGCACATCCTCACAAATACTGATGGGTATAGCAGTTGATTTATCAGCCATTTGCAAAGAGATTTCAATTGGTGTCAACTTAGTCAATTCAAGTCTACGATATAAAGAGAAAGGCATAACACTAACACCGGCTCCAAGATCACATAAAGCAGTTTTAACATAGTTTCTTTTAATAGAGAATGGTATAGTTGGTACCCCTGGATCTCCAAGTTTCTTTGGTATTCCACCCTTAAAAGTATAGTTAGCATGCATGGTGGAAATTTCAGCTTCTGGTATGTTTCTTTTATTTGTAACAATATCTTTCATATACTTAGCATAAGAAGGCATTTTAAGCATATCAATCAAACACATACGCAAAAAGATAGGTCTAATCATTTCAGCAAAGCGCACAAAATCCTCATCATCCTTTTTCTTGGATGGCTTAGGAGGAAAGGGCATGGGTTTCTGAACCCATGGTTCTCTTTCTTTACCATGTTTCCTAGCAACAAAGTCTCTCTTGTCATAACGTTGCTTCTTTGATTGTGGGTTATCAAGATCAATAGCAGGTTCAATCTCTACATCATTATCATTATTAGGTTGAGCATCAACATGAACATCATCATTAACATTATCACTAGGTTCATGTGTTCATCAACAGATTGTGTCTCAGCATCAGAAATTGAAATATCATTTGGATTCTCAGGTGTGTCTATAGCAGGTTCACTAGCATGCAAAGTCCTATCAATTTTCTTTTTCTTTTTATTAGAAGGACTAGGTGCATCAGTATTAATTCTTTGAGAATCTTGCTCAACTCTCTTAGGATGGCCCTAAGGATACAAAGGTTCCTGGGTCATTTTACCACCTCTAGTCATGACCCTAACAGCATTGTCATTATTCTTACTATTCAACTCATTGAGAAAATCATCCTGGGCTCTAAGTACTTGTTCTACTTGAGGTGTAACCATGGAAGCATGTTTACTAATAAGCTTAAGATCATTAACAGTTCTACTCATATAATCACCCAAGTGGTCAAGCATGTAAGCATTACGTTTCAATTGTCTACTAACATAAGCATTGAAATTTTATTGTTTAACAATAAAATTATCAAACTCATCCAAGCATTGACTAGCAGACTTATTATGAGGAATATCACCTTCATCAAATCTATGGAGAGAGTTTACCTCTACTACCTGTGTCGGGTTATCAAGACCATGTATTTCTTCAATAGGCGGTAGATTCTTAACATCTTCAGCTTTAATACCTTTTTCTTTCATAGATTTCTTTGCCTCTTGCATATCTTCAGGACTAAGAAATAGAATACCCCTTTTCCTCGAAGTTGGCTTAGGAATTGGTTCAGGAAGTGTCCAGTCATTATCATTACTCAATATATTATTCAATAGCAATTCAGCTTGCTCAACAGTTCTTTCCCTGAAAACACAACCGGCACAACTATCCAGGTGGTCTCAGGAAGCATCGGTTAGTCCATTATAAAAGATATCAAGTATTTCATTTTTCTTGAGAGGATGATCAGGCAAAGCATTAAGTAATTGGAGAAGCCTCCCCCAAGCTTGTGGTAGACTCTCTTCTTCAATTTGCACAAAGTTAAATATTTCCCTTAGGGCAGCTTGTTTCTTATGAGCGGAGAAATATTTTTCAGAGAACTAGTAAATCATATCCTGGGGACTACGCACACAACCAGGAGCAAGAGAATTAAACCATAACTTAGCATCACCCTTTAACGAGAAAGGAAACAACTTAAGAATATAGTAATAGCGAATTTTTCCTCATGAGCAAATAGAGTGGCTATATCATTCAATTTAGTAAGATGTGCCACAACAGTTTCAGATTCATAACCATAGAAAGGATCAGATTCAACCAAAGTAATTAACTCAGGATCGACAGGGAATTCATAATCCTTATCAATAACAAAGATAGGGGAAGTAGCAAACATATGGTCATATTGCATTCTAGCATTCAAAGACTTTTCCTTCAGCTTAGCTAACAGTTTCTTAAGATCATCTCTATCATTACAAGCAAGAAAGTCTCTAGCAGTTTCCTCATCCATTTTAACCCTCAGGTACAAGAGGCAATTCATATCTAGGGAGAGAATCATAATCTTCAGTTTCAATAATATCATCAGTTTCAGTAATTTCATTCTCCCTAAACCAAGCAAGTTGTTCATCAAGAAATTCACCTAGTGGCACAGTATTATCAAGCAAAGAAGTAGTATCATCATAAGAATCATGCAAAGCAGAAGTGGCATCATCAATAACATGCGACATATCAGAATCAATAGCAGGTGTAGGTGTCGCTAGTTTACTCCAAACAGAAGGTGAATCAAGTGCAGAGCTAGATGGCAGTTCCTTACCTCCCATCATAGTTGAGGGAAAAATCTTGGTTCTTTGATCTTTCAAATTCCTCATAGTGATCAACTGATATAAATCCCAAGTGACTCAGAGAATAGAGCTATGCTCCCTAGCAACGGCTCCAGAAAAAGGTCTTGATAACCCACAAGTATAGGGGATCACAACAGTTTTCGAGGGTAGAGTATTCAACCCAAATTTATTGATTCGACACAAGGGGAGCCAAAGAATATTCTCAAGTATTAGCAACTGAGTTGTCAATTCAACCACACCTGAAAGGCTTAATATCTACAGCAAAATATTTAGTAGCAATGTAGTACGGAAGTAGCGGTAACAATGGCAAAAGTAACAGTAGCAGTTTTGTAGTAATCGTAACAGTGGCAATGGAAAAGTAATTGAGCAAAGATCAATATGAAACGAACTCGTAGGCAATGGACCAATGATGGATAATTATGTCGGATGGCATTCATCTTGCAACAGTTATAATATAGGGTCACACAGAACTAGCTCCAATTCATCAATATAATGTAGGCATGTATTCCGAATATAGTCATACGTGCTTATGGAAAAGAACTTGCATGGCATCTGTTGTCCTACCCTCCCGTGGCAGCGAGGTCCTATTGGAAACTAAGGGATATGAAGGCCTCCTTTTAATAGAGTACCGGACCAAAGCATTAGCACTTAGTGAATACATGAACTCCTCAAACTACGGTCATCACCGGGAAGTGTCCCGACTATTGTCACACCGGGGTTGCTGGATCATAACACGTAGTAGGTGACTATAACTTGCAAGATAGGATCAAGAACACAAATATATTCATGAAAACATAAAGGGTTCAGATTTGAAATCATGGCACTCGGGCCCTAGTGACAAGCATTAGGCATAGCAAAGTTATAGCAACATCAATCTTAGAACATAGTGGATACTAGGGACCAAACCCTAACAAAACTAACTCGATTACATGGTAAATCTCATCAAACCCATCACCGTACAGCAAGCCTACGATGGGATTACTCACGCACGGCGGTGAGCATCATGAAATTGGTGATGGAGGATGGTTGATGATGATGACGCCGACGATTTCCCCTCTCCGGAGCCCAAAACGGACTCCAGATCTGCCCTCCCGAGGAAGAACAGGAGGCAGCGGCGGCTCCGTATCGTACAACGTGATGAATCCTTCTCTCTGATTTTTTTTCTCCCCGAACGTGAATATATGGAGTTGGAGTTGAGGTCGGTGGAGGTATGTGGGACCCACAAGGATAGAGGGCGCGCCCTAGGGGGGTGGGTGCGCCCTCCACCCTTGTGGACAGGATGTGGGTCCCCTTCGGTTGATTCTTTCGCCAATATTTTTTATTTATTCCAAAAATGATCTCCGTGAAGTTTCAGGTCATTCCGAGAACTTTTATTTCTGCACAAAAATAACACCATGGCAATTCTACTGAAAATAGTGTCAGTCCGGGTTAGTTCCATTCAACTCATGCAAATTAGAGTCCAAAACAAGGGCAAAAGAGTTTGGAAAAGTAGATACGATGGAGACGTATCACGGAGCTACGGTGGCAGATGTGCGGACTACGGAGAAAGAGGAGAGGATTAGGGAAGGTTAGACTAGGTCAGGGACGACATGAAGGGAATTGGGATGGGCACCTCCCATCAGATAGATATGGTAGACACGTTCGAGCGTGTCTTGGTGTCCCTTATCCTTCCTAGATATGGGTTGGGTTAGGGAGTTCCGGACAACCCACGTGTATAGGGATGGTTTGAAGGGTCCGGTCCGGTGGCAGTCTCATGACCCCACCGTCCACCTGAACATATAGGGAGGACTAGAGGGTGATGGGCAAACAAGCATGAAAATCAAAAAAATTCCTACGAACACACAAGATCTATCTAGGAGAAGCATAGAAACGAGAGGGGAGAGTGTTTCTATGTACCATCTTAGACCGAAAGAGAAAGCGTATATAACATGGTTGATGTAGTCGTACTCTTCGCGATCTGATCACGGACGACACCTCCGAGTTTAGCACATGTGTGGCTCGATGAAGTTTGCTCCTTCTTGATCCAGCAAGAGAAGGCGGAGAAGTAAATGGGATCACAATGATCATGATGGCGTGGTGGTGGTGGAGCAACGGCAGCGCTTCGCTAAGCGAAAAACTATGGACGAGAACTATGCCGGGAGGGAGAGACGGGGCAGCACCCAAGGCCAATGTGTTGGGGTGCCTTGATGCACTCCTCCCCTATATTTATATGCGTGGGAGGGCTGGGAGTCAAACCCTACTCCTAATAGGAGTTGGCACCAAGGGGGAGAGGAATTGGACTCCAAGTCCAATCCTCTTCCTACTAGGACTCCCCTTTTTCCCCTTCACTAGCCCAATGGGCCTTCGAGGACTTGGTGCGCCTGGCCCAATAAGGCCAGGGCGCCTCCCCTCAGCCCATGCCACCCATTGGGATGTGGTGGACCCACTTGTGGATTTCCCGACCCCTCTGGAATCCTTCGGAACCTTCTGGAAGCTTCCCGGTACAATACCAAAAAAACTGCACTTTTTTCCGGAACCCAAAATATGACTTCCCATATATAAGTCTTTACCTCTCGACCATTCCGAGACTCTTCATGACGTCTGAGATCTCATCTGAGACTCCGAACAACATTCGGTTACCAATCATCAAATATCCCAATACTACTCTAGCGTCAACGAACGTTAAGCGTGCGACCCATACGGGTTCGGGAATCATGTAGTCATGACCGAGACACCTCTCCGGTCAGTAACCAATAGCGGGACCTGGATGCCCATATTGGTTCCTACATATTCCACAAAGATCTTTTATTGGTTGAACCACGATGTCAAAGATTCGGCTAATCTCGTATGCAATTCCCATTGTCCAGCTATATGTTACTTGCTCGAGATTCGATCGTCGGTATCTCCATACCTAGTTCAATCTCATTACCGGCAAGTCTCTTTACTTGTTCCATAATACAAGATCTCATGACTAACTCATTAGGCACATTACTTGCAAGCTCTTTACGATGTTGTATTACTGAGAGGGCCTAGAGATATCTCTCCATAATACGGAGTGACAAATCTCAGTCTCGATCCATGCCAACCCAACAAACACCTTCGGAGATACCTGTAGAGCATATTTATGATCACCGATGAGCCAAAAGTATAGGGGATCAATCGTAGTCCTTTCGATAAGTAAGAGTGTCGAACCAAATGAGGAGCAGAAGGAAATGACAAGCAGTTTTCAGCAAGGTATTTTCTGCAGGAACTGAAAGTACCGGTAACAGATAGTTTGGTGATAAGATAATTCGTAACGGGTAACAAGTAACAAGTGTACCGAAGGTGCAGCAAGGTGGCCCAATCCTTTTTCTAGCAAAGGATAAGCCTGGTTGAACTCTTATATAAGGCAAATCGCTCCCGAGGACACATGGAAATTATTGTCAAGTTAGTTTTCATCATGCTCATATGATTCGCGTTCGTTACTTTGATAATTTGATATGTGGGTGGACCGGTGCTTGGGTGCTCTCCTTACTTGGACAAGCCTCCCACTTATGACTGACCCCTCTCGCAAGCATCCGCAAGTACGAAAGAAGAATTAAGATAAATCTAACCATAGCATGAAACATGTGGATCCAAATCAACCCCTTACGAAGCAACGCATAAACTAGGGTTTACGCTTCCGTCACTCTAGCAACCCATCATCTACTTATTACTTACCAATGCCTTCCCCTAGGCCCAATTCATGGTGAAGTGTCATGTAGTCGCCGTTCACATACCACCACTAGAGGAAAGACAACATACGTCTCATCAAAATATCAAACGAATAACAAATTCACATGATTACTTATAACAAGACTTCTCCCATGTCCTCAGGAACAAACGTAACTACTCACAAAGCTTATTCATGTTCAAGATCAGAGGAGTACTAAATATCATTAAGGATCTTAACATATGATCTTCCACCAAATAAACCAACTACATCAACTACAAGGAGTAATCAACAGTACTAGCAACCCGGCCCACAGGTACCAATCTGAGGTTTTGGGACAAAGATTGAATACAAGAGATGAACTAGGGTTTGAGAGGAGATGGTGCTGGTGAATATGTTGATGAAGATTGACCCTCCCTCGATGAGAGGATCGTTGGTGATGACAATGGCTTAGATTTCCCCCTCACGGAGGAAAGTTTCACCGGCAGAATAGCTCCGCCAGAGCCCTAGGTTGCTTCTTCCCAGGTTCCACCTCGAGACAGCGGTGCTTCGCCCCGAAAGCTTCCTTCTTATTTTTTCTAGCTCAAAACCCTCCATATAGCAGAAGATAGGCACCAGATGATGGCCAGGGGGCCCACAAACCGTAGGGGCGCGCCCCCAGGCTTGTGGTCACCTGGTGAGTCCCCTTCTGTTGTTTCTTCGCCCAATATTTTTATATATTCCAAAACAATTCTCTGTAAAGTTTCAGGACATTTGGAGTTGTGCCGAATAGCTATCTCAGATTTACTCCTTTTCGGTCCAAAATTCCAGCTGCCGACATTCTTCCTCTTTGTGTAAACTTTGTAAATTGAGAGAGAAAAGGCATAAGTATTGTACCATAATGTGAAATAACAGCCCATAATCCAATAAATATAATCATAAAAACATGATGCAAAATGGATGTATCAACTCCCCCATTCTTAGACCTCACTTTTCCTCAAGCGAAAGCCGAAATAGATAATCATGACCACATGTTTAGAGATAGAGGTGTCGACAAAATGAAAAGGGGACATGAGGGCATCATGATCATCTTTTAAAACAACAACATATATTGTCATATAAATTCTTATGCTAAAGTGAAAATTCACTCACAAGGTAAAGTATGAATCAAGAACTTTACTGAAAACCAACAGACTATGATCTCGGTCATTGAAACAATTGCAATTTATCATAACATCGGAAAGAGTCAATGTAAGAGCTTTTTAGCAAGTTCACATATTCAATCATCATTTAGTCTTTCATAATTTCTAACACTCACGTGATACTTATGAGATCAAAGCATCAATCAGACACATAGGAAGATAGGGGCTTATACTTTCGCCTCCCAACCATTTACCGCAAGGGTAACGTCAACAATAATAATTTATGATCACCTACATCCGAGTGGGTATACATGTCTGGGTCATCCCCAACACATAGTGCTTGCCAAAAAGAGAAATATAAAAAGAAGTGTGAAGATCACCATGACTCTTGTATACGGATAGAAGGTGAAAGTAAAAGATAGGCCCTTCGCATAGGGAAGCAGAGGTTGTCATGCGCTTTTATGGTTGGATGCTCAAAATCTTAATGCAAAAACGTCACTTTATATTGCCGCTTGTGATAAAGAACTTTATTATGCATTCCGTCGCTTTTATTTCTTCCATATCACAAGTTCGTATAAAGCTTATTTTCCTCACACTAAAATATCATACATATTTAGAGAGCAATTTTTATTGCTTGCACCGATGACAACTTACTTAAAGGATCTTACTCAATCCATAGGTAGATATGGTGGACTCACATGGCAAAACTGGGTTAAAGGATTTTGGGTGCACAAGTAGTATCTCTACTTGGTGTAGAAGATTTGGTTAGCATAGGATGAGAAGCAAGCTCAACATGTTGGAGGATCCATGACAATATAATTTCTATTCGGATATAGGAAAACATAACCCATTATGTTGTCTTCCTTGTCCAACATAAAACTTTTAGCGTATAATATTTTAATGAGTGCTCACAATCATAAACGATGTCCAAGATATTGTATTTATATGTGAGACCTCTCTTTCTTTATTACTTCCTATTAATTGCAACAATGACCAAAACTATTTTTGTCAACTCTCAACAAATTACATGTGACATACTGATGTCGCTTGAACTACATTGGTATTTCCCCAAAGAGGAAGGGATGATGCAGCACAGCTACGGTGGGTATTTCCCTCAGTTATGAAACCAAGGTATCAATCCAGTAGGAGAACCGAGCAACACTATGTAAACGGTACCTGCACACGAAGAACAAATACTTGCAACTCGACGCGTAAGAGGGGTTGTCAATCCCTCCACGGTACAAAGATAGATAAATTTGTTGTAGATTGGATAAATAGCTCTCGATAAAACGCAAAATAAAATAAGTAATAAAAAGTGCAGCAAGGTATTTGTGGGTTTTTTGAATAATAGATCCGAAAATAAAAGCGAATAAAAATAGATCTCAAAGAAAACATGATAAAGAATAGACCTGTGGGCCGTAGATTTCACTAGTGGTTTCTCTTGAGAAAATAGCATACGGTGGGTAAAAAATTTACTGGCGGGCAACTGATAGAAGATCGAATAATTATGACGATATCCAAGGCAATGATATATATAGGCATCACGTCCAAGATTATTAGACCGACTCCTGCCTGCATCTACTACTATTACTCCACACATCGACCGCTATCCAGTATGCATCTAGTGTATTAAGTTCATGGAGAAATGGAGTAATGCAATAAGAATGATGACATGATGTAGACGAGATCTATTCATGTAGGAATAGCCCCCATCTTGTTATCCTTAATAGCAATGATACATGTTTGTCTTGCTGCCCCTTCTGTCACTGTGAAAGAACACCGGAAGATCGAACCCATCACAAAAGCACCTCTTCCCATGGCAAGAAAAATCGATCTAGTTGGCCTAACTAAACCAAAGGTTAGAAGAAATACGAGGCTATACATAATCATGCATATAAGAGATCAAAGAACACTCAAATAATATTCATGGATATAGATCTGATCATAAACTCAAAGTTCATCGAATCCCAACAAATACACTGCAAAAAGAGTTACATCAAATAGATCTCCAAGAGATCATTGTATTGAGAATCAAAAGAGAGAGAGCAAGCCATCTAGCTACTGCCTACAAACTCGTAGGTCTATGGTGAACTACTCACGCATCATCGGAGAGGCACCAATGAGAGTGATGAACCCCTCCGTGATGGTGTTTAGATTGGATCTCATGGTTCAGGAACTTGCGGCGGCTGGAATTGTTTTTTGCCAACTCCTCTGGTTTCTGGAATATATGGGAATTTATAGGGCGAAGAGGCGGTGCGGGAGGTCACTGAGGGGGGCACAACCCCCTGGGCGCGCCTGGGCCTCCTGGCGTGCCCTGGTGGGTTGTGCCCACCTCGGGCCTCCCCTCTAGTACTTCTTTGGCCCACTGGGTGTCTTCTAGTCCAGAAAAAATCCCCAAAAAGTTTCGCTGTGTTTGGACTCCGTTTGGTACTGATATTCTGCTAAGTAAAAAACAAGCAAAAAATAGCAACTGGCACTGGGCACTATGTCAATAGGTTAGTCCAAAAAAATGATATACAGTTGCTATAAAATGATTGTAAAACATCCAAGAATGATAATCTAACAGCATGGAACAAGCAAAAATTATAGATTTGTTGGAGACGTATTGGCATCCCCAAGCTTAATTCCTGCTCATCCTCGAGTAGGTAAATGACAAAAACGTAATTTTTGATGTGGAATGCTGCCTAACATGTTCATCACATATTCTTTTCTTTGTAGCATGGACATTTGGAATTTCAGATGGTTCAAAGCAATGGTCTAGTTTTGCCATGAAGATTGAAATACTAAAGCATATAAACAAGCAACCATGTATTTCAAAATATCAACACTAAAGAAAGTTATCCCAAGCCCATCTTGCTCAATCATTGATTTATTCGTGAAACACATCCGCATATTAGCTACATCCAATGCTCAAGTATGATCATAGTGCTCCTTAGTTGGTGCTTTATAAGAGAAGATGGAGTCTCAAAAATAAAAATTGCATAAAGTAAATAGATAGGCCCTTCGCAGAGGGAAGTAGGGATTTGTAGAGGTACAAGAGCTCAAAGCTTAAATTGAGAGATAATTTTTTTTGAGAGGCATACTTTTCCCGTCAACGAAAACGACCGAGTAATTCCCAACACTTACCATGCTAGATATATCATAGGTGGCTCCCAAACTGAAAATAAAGTTTATTCCTTTTTCCATAGTTCTTTCACACTCCACGGCTAGCCGTATCCACGGGTAGCGTCCATACCAACACTTTCCAAGGAATTTATTATTTGACAACATAAAATATTTTTTTTCATTTCGGAACTGGGCATCCTCATTACCGCCGTACTCTCATGCAACGGTAAGTGAATAAGCACTCATCTTGAGAATAACACATCTAGCATGGAAAATATTTGCCACCCCTTGCCGCTTCATGAGTGGTACGAGCACACAAAAAGGAAATTCATTTGAAAATTAGAGATGGCACATACAAATTTGCTTAGAACGGCACAGAAATACCGCATATAGGTAGGTATGGTCGACTCATGTCATAAAACTAGGTTTAAGGATTTTGGATGCAAAAGTAGTATTTCTACTTAGTACAAGTGGAGGCTAGAAAAAAGATTGAGAAGCAACCAAACAAGAAACAAAAATTCACATAAGCGAGCATTAAGCATAACTAACACCGAATAATGCACCATAAGTAGGATGTAATTTCATTGCATAACTATTAACTTTCGTGCTTCCATAGGGAATCACAAACCTTAACACGAACATTCTTACTAAAGCATAATTACTCACCAACATGACTCACATATCACTATCATCATATCTCAAAACTATTACAAGGAATCAAGTTTAATTTGTCCAATGATCTTCTTGAAAGTTTTTTTATATCCCTCTTGAATATCAATCACTTTGGGACTAGTTTCATATTGTTGCAATTGCTTTGACAAGCTCAAACAAATTTAAGTGAAGAACATGAGCATACAAATTTTCTTCTCTCAAAATAATATAAGTGAAGCATGAGAGAATTTCTTCAAAAAAAATTTACTAACTCTCACATTAATCTAAGTGAAGCATGAGAGCATTTCTTCAAAAATATTAAAGCACACCATGCTCAAAAAGATATAAGTGAAGCATTAGAGGAATTCCATAGCTCAAACAATTTAAGTGGAGCGTAAAGAGCAATTCTAACAAATCATTGCATAATTTTGGCTCTCTCAAATAGGTGTGTCCAGCAAGGATACTTGAGACAAAATAAAAAACAAAACAAGCAAAGTCTCATATAATACAAGACGCTCCAAGCAAAACTCATGATATGTGATGAATAAAAATATAGCTCCAAGTAAAATAACAATGGTTGTTAGAAGAAAGTGGGGATGCCTTCCGGGGCATCCCCAAGCCTAGTTACTTGTTTCTCCTTGAATATTATCTTGGGGTGCCATGGGCATCCCCAAGCTTAAGCTCTTCTTACTCCTTATTCCTTCATCCATCGCGATCTCACCCAAAACTTGAAAACTTCAATCACACAAAACTTAACAAAATTTTCTGAGATCTGTTAGTATAATAAAGCAAATCACCACTCTAAGTATTGTTGCAAACCTATTTGTATTTTATTATTTCATTATACCTACTGTATTCCAACTTTACCATGGCTTATACCCCCCGATACAATCCATAGATTCATCAAAATAAGCACACAATGCAACGAAAATAGAATCTGTCAAATACAGAACCGTCTGTAGTAATCTGAACTCTAACCATACTTCTGTAAGTTAGAAACTTCTGAAAACTTAGGACGATGTAGACAATTTGTATATCAATCTTGTGTAAAAAATTCAGAAACTTTCATCACTTCTGTGATTTATGAAAATTATTTTACTGGACGCAAAAGTTTTTATTTTCCAACAAGATCAAATCAACTATCACCAAACATAATCCCAAAGGCTTCGCTTGGCTCAAAACCTAACTAAAACATAAAAACACAATCGTAACAGTAAAATAATTGTGCAAACACTGAAGAACAAAAAGGTAAAAGCAAAAATAAAATTTATTTATTGGGTTGCCTCCCAACAAGTGCTATCGTTTTATGCCCCTAGCTAGGCATAATGCATAGATTCAAGTATTGTCATATTTAGTTTTTGATCAATAGGTTGCCCTCATGATTGATTCATATGGTGGCCTAATTCTTGTTATATGGAAGTGTTCCATACCATTCCTTAGTGGAAATTGAATCTTAATATTGCCTTCTTTCATATCAACCACGTCACCTATAGTGCGTAAAAATGGTCTACCAGGCATAATTGGGCAAGACGGATTACAATCAATTTCAAGAACAATAAAATCTATGGGCACATAGTTCCTACTTTCAAGAATAAGAACATCATTAATTCTTCCCAAAGGCTTTTTAAAAGTAGAATCCGCCAAGTGCAAATTAAGAGAACATTCTTCAATATAGGTAAGACAAAGCACATCACATAGAGATTTCAGAATTGTGGAAACACTAGCACCCAAATCACATAAAGCAAAGCAGTCATAATTTTTAATCTTGACTTTGATGGTAGGTTCCCATTCATCATGTAATTTTCTAGTAATTGAAATCTCTAGTTTCAATTTTTCTTCTAAAGCTTTCGTCATAGCATCTACGATATGTTTAGTAAAAGCTTTATTTTGTTCATAAGCATGGGGTGAATTTATCATGGATTGCAACAGAAAAATACATTCAATCAAAGATCAACTATCATAATTAAAGTCATTGTAATCCGAAAGAGTGGGCACATCACTAGTTAAAGTTTTGACCTCTCCAAACCCACTTCTAACAATTTTTTCATCAAGATTTTCACCCCCCGAATCATTGAACGCCCTCTAGCTGAAGTTGACTCTTCTTGAGTCCCTTTATCATCAATTTTAACATTACTAAACAAGGAATCAATAGAGGAAACACCAATCATTTTAATATCTTCATCATTTTTATGGAAGCAATCACTAGAAAACGCTCTTTCCAAAAATTCTCTTTTAGCTCTAAGCATATCGGTTCTTTTCTTACTTTCATCCATAGAAACATATAAAGCTTTAATTGATTCATCAACCTTAATTGGGTGGAAAAGCTTTCAACTTGAGATTTTCTACATCATGGGAAATTCTATCAATGCTTCTAGACATATCATTAATCTTATTCAACTTTTCTTCTCTCATAGTGTTGAAAACTTTTTGAGCATTGAAAAGTTCTTTAATATTATTCTCAAGATCTGAGGGGTTCCTATTATTATTGTAAGAAGAATTACCATAATTATTGGAGGAACTAGCAAAGTGGCCCGCTCGATGCACGGGCTAGTACTTTAGAAAGTTTAGTAATTAATACACATAATTTGATTTTTCCGAAGAAACATTGGGACCAAATGTGTTGACATCTATATATATGACTTTTGCGAATATAGTTTTTTCTTAGGTATATTTTATTTTCTCATTGACATATAAATATATATCCTATCCATTTATCATTTATATGTTTTGTTTTCTTTGGACATTTATACTTCATATCATTATTCTGGCCTTTTTACCATGTTTATTTTCCCTATATTTTCTTTAAACAAATATTTAGTAGTTGTTATTATTTTCATGTAGGCAAAGGTATATTTGCAAACCCAGTTTAAGATTGCCATATTAACCTTTTAGTTGTATAGATGTCTATATACATTAAATTAAACTGTCGTGGTAGATATATGTTTTCGTGATCATTAGCTTTATTAGTCAAGATAAGACACATAGACTGGTAGACGAATGTTAACACATATTTATCGATAAATTCTTTTTGATGTAACATTGTCCCGATTTTGAACCATAAGGTTAGTGTCACACTTTACGTAGTAAATTACTTTTGCTAGAAAAATCAAATATATCTGATTCCTAGAAGTATGAGTAAAGGTATATTTGCAAACCCAGTTTAAGATTGCCATATTAACCTTTTAGTTGTATAGACGTCTATATACATTAAATTAAACTGTCGTGGTAGATATATGTTTTCATGATCATTAGCTTTATTAGTCAAGATAAGACACATAGACTGCTAGACGAATGTTATCACATATTTATCGATAAATTCTTTTTGATGTAACATTGTCCCCATTTTGAACCATAAGGTTAGTATCACACTTTACGTAGTAAATTACTTTGCTAGAAAAATCAAATATGTCTGATTCCTAGAAGTATGAGTGTGTTTTAGTTTCTTAAGTCAGGAAAAACAACGCACACACATAAGTGACATATTTTGAACCATTTTTTTTACAAACTTAAAAGGAAATACATTGTACGGCAAACCATATATCATAATATGAATTCACCTTACCAGTTTATATAAACTATAATGAGTTGGATCCGGAATAGTTGGACTATATAAATAAATTATTACGACAATACCTATAAATATAAGTAGTTATATTGGGTTACCGAAGATAATTCAGTGATGTAGCAAAGTGTTAGAGACTCGCTTTTAACTCGGTAATTTTCACATGAAAAGTAAACATCAAGAAGATGATTTTAGAAAACAATAAATTGAGAAAAATAATGAACACACCTGAAATTATTGCATTTATCACAACTTTGCATCTAAATCACCTCGTAGCAAGTGCGTGCATTAATCGTCCTTCACATTAATGTTATAAAACGAACAAAATATTCTCACCTTCCAGTTAAGAGCAATGAACCCAAAACACAATATGTCAAAGAAGCATAAGTTCCCCATGAAGAGAGCTTAAAAACTAACTTTGGTGGGGCATTCGTGATATGCACATGAAATATAAGGTTCAGTACAAAAATACCAAATATCAATAAGGAAGGACAATTATAGGTCTGGAAGTCCATATATTTCTCTAGCAGGACTACTTCGGCACTCCACTCGTGGATCGTACAGAACTAAAGTCCACATCTTGTTGAAATACTTGTGTTATTGAATATAACTTGTTCTTCTCTATTCTCTAGGCTTCTTCTGTCATTGTGCACTTTAATAATTTTAATTCTATATGTGCTTGCGATAAAGCTATCACTCTAAATACATTCCAGGATGGAGCGTATAGCTGAAAATATAAGGAGTCTTACTAAATACAAAATATAAGAAAGGTGATAAAATATCAAATTCCAAGATGGTGTAGCTATTGGAAAGAAGAACTGACACAACAATAGCTTTGCGGGATGAGCCCAATTTAGTGCATCCGCCTTGTTGTCGAACCTAGAGCTGATATATGTGCGAATTGTGATTCTGAGCAAAAACCACCATCAGATGCATTGAAGTTCCATCGAGCAAAAGTTCTGAAAGTAAGAAATAAGATGGGAGAGCATATAAGGCTGATATCCTAGTATCTCTGTGCAAGATGAGAGCTTATATTTGTATCTCAGGTGTCTAGATAGTTGTAGTATGAAAGTGGAACTAACATAATGGATCAACTAATCAGGAAGTGGATAGAGTTGCGACCCAAAGTTTGATCATTCTTACAAAGCTCACAATGCATATCAGGACAAAATCAGTAGTAATGTTACATGACGGTTAGCTTGACCAGACCAGAAATTTCTAAAGGAAATATGTCTACCATGGAATTATATAATCACCTTCCTTTGTTTCAATTAACAACAGAGGTATACTAACTGCTAGCTTTTGCCTTGAAAACAAAACTGCTTGCTCAAAAATTATATCAAAGATGCTCCATACCTTAGCAACATGAAACCAAGCCCGTCCAGTTCAGGGTTCATTTTACACGACACTATAGTTGGTCAACATGGCATCATTGTGACATATTGCATGGCTGGAAGTGTGTGTCCCCGCCGAGGCTGCTTCGATCTGCATTTAATATGTTCGATTAGTTTCTTAATTTGTATTGGAGAGGACAAATAGAAAACGATTTGGAAGAGTATGCCAAAAACTATCAAGCTAGCCTCTGTACATCCAGACGCTCTGTCTGCTGCAAATCTTCTTGGCATGCTCCTTCACAATTCTGAGCCGTAGAATAATCGACTGGTAAAAGGAGTAACAAAATATAGGAAGCTAAGCCACAAGCAAATGCCACCTCCTTTTTGCTCAGCATCGCACCACAGATGCCATCTAGAACAAATAGCGTGGAAACTTCATATCTCAGAGGAAGGGTCTGTACATGTTTCCTCTCCGTTTCTCTTATCTACCTTTTCTCTCTCCCTCTGCTCCTTTCCAAGAAGGAGTCCTGAGCCTTTGTAAATACACATAAGGGTCACTTATATACCATATGAGTCACCGCAGTTGACCATGATTTACAATGGAACAAAACCATAGAGGTTAATCAAAATAAGCATTTCGGGAACAAATTAACTCTATATAGAAGAAAATAAGTCCATCAATAATCTAGCCGGCAACCAATATTTATTTCTATGCGACATCGTGATACCATTAATTAATTTATTAATCTCTGATGGGGAAAATGGTATTAATGCCTAAAGCTTTTTTCCATGTGCACTATTATGTAAAACATAAATGAAGGCATGTCGATGCAAGAAGCCACTGCACTTATGTGATTTTTTTAGAGTATGTAAGTGAGACATGGATGACTTTAGAATCATTGACTGTGGGTTGCTGCTAACCCCTGTTTAGTTTGCCCTGAAACAGATCGCCAATGTCCCTTGGAAAAACACTTGAACCAAAATTATACGAAAACATCACCCAGCTACATATGTACGTAGACATGGTTAATGCATACACACCTCATCCAGCAATCAATTATAAATCCATGCATCCACACGTGCTTGCAGCTTTGCTATTGTTTGGTATAGATGTTGCAGCCATCACGTGCGTATGCATCCATGCATCTAGGTGCTTGCTTTTGGTTGATAAAGATGAACCCGGCGGCTGCCTCCGGCCATAGCTGCTGCAGCACAGGTTTGGCAATGCATGGTGGAACAGCGAGTATGGTGATGGTCTCCGGTGCTGGCGACTTACAAAATCTTGTGAGCCCATGGAACAGTACATGAATAGCCAATACATGAGTAGCCAGCTTAACGATGTGTCCGATGCCGGCGGCTGTTAAAATCTAGTCAGCGCACGGGAGAGAAGGGAAGAGGACAGTTTGGTACAATACACATATACATTTTCTTTAGTTAGGCCAGCACGCATGGTTTATTTTCTTGGCGTGCTGGTGGGCATAGAGCTTGCTGTGTTGAGCAGATATTAGGAACTGTCTTTGCGGAGAGATTGCCATAGTTTAGCCTGTTCTTTAGATCTCAATGATCCAGTACAGAGACTCGAGCTTGTGCATGTCTAACCTGCTGACGATGAATCTCGATTGCTAGCAGCCTAGCACATAGATCTGGGCGTGTGCGTGCAGCATCGAGTCCGCTTGCCAGATGCTATGTAAGCACATCCACGTAAAATTGAATGGGAGCCCGAGGAGAAGGTTCAGGATCGGCTCGATGAGGCTTTGGGGAGGCAGAATATTGGCATAGGTGGTGGAGAGCGGCTGGAGGAGGCTTCAGCGAGGAGCTTGGCGGCTGAGGAAGAGAAAGAGACACGAGCAGAAATTTGCCTAGGGTTAGGGGAAGAGAGAGACGTGAGTAATTCTTATTTCGGTTTTGTATTGAATAAGCATGCAACATAACCACATCAGGACCCACGTCCATTATGTTATATATATATAATTGATTCTTGTACGAAAGGTTCCACGCCTATTGTGTTTTTTTAATATAATTAGTAACTCTTGTACTAAAGGTTTTTCATTGTAATGGCAATGGTGGGTAATTTTTGCTAAAATCTTATCTAATGGCTATAATATTAGGATGGTAAATAAACGGGCTGATGTTTCTAATTTTTGAGGTAATTTCTTTCTTAATTCTCTTTTTCCTGGTGAGGCCATCAAATACTTTTTATATATAAATAGATTTCCCGGGAAAGGCCTACGATTAAAATTACCTCTATAAGCATTGTTATTAAAATTGTTTCACGAGACAAAGTTCACATCTACGGGATCACTATTTTGCTCAATTAAAGTAGACAAAGACACATCATTAAGATCACTAGAAGCACTTTTACTAGCGACCAGTTTCATCAGAGCATCAACTTTTTCACTCGAAGTACTAATTTCTTCAACCGAATTAACATTTTTACTACTAGGTGCTCTTTCGGTATGCCACTGTGAATATTATCTAGCAATTTAGTAGCTTCACCCAAAGTAGTTTCCATAAAAGTACCACCCGCGACAGAATCTAAAAGATTTCTAGAAACAAAATTCAACCCCGCATAAATTTTTGCGATTTTTAGATCTGTGCCCCCGGTTCCTTAGCCATACTCATCCGTCCCCACGCTCTTAACTTTTGCTCATTTTTGCCCACTCTCTTGTCTAAACCCTCAGAAATGGTCACAAACGGTGGATGTCGTCGGGTCAGTGCTTTGACCGTTAACTCTGATGAGTGGGGTCGCGCTGGACTATGTCGCCCGTTGGACCTGACAAGTGGGTCAGCCTTGGACGGTGCCGCTGTTCGACCGTTGGGCCGTGGTTTCATTGGAATGTTGGGTCGTTGCATGGAACGCCTGCACGCGCCACCACGACAGAAGCCTGCAATGCATGCTAGCATGCTATGCATGCACGCAGCTAGCCTGCCTGCATGCGCTGATGCGTGCCGACCGAGCCGCTTTCATGCACGCCAGCCACCACGGACATAGCGACGGTCGCTGCCTGCACACACCGATGCTTGTCTCCTCGATTTAGAACATCGTTTGATCCTTTTCGATCCACTCGCATCTG
This sequence comes from Triticum aestivum, assembly GCF_018294505.1. Classification (NCBI taxonomy): domain Eukaryota; kingdom Viridiplantae; phylum Streptophyta; class Magnoliopsida; order Poales; family Poaceae; genus Triticum; species Triticum aestivum. Next base: position 47,768,059 of record NC_057799.1, on the reverse strand, counting down.
CACCCGTTTTGCTACGACAAATAAATTGAACAAATATTTTTGTATCATTTTTGGCTGCATGCACTAGGTGGCTACATATCTTAATTCTTTGTGGCTTCCTCGACGTGGTGGTGGCTTCTGTAGCTATGCATGCACTAGGTGCTTACGAACAACGCGAGCTCTCTCAAAAAACAATCAATAATTCAAAAAAAGTACAAACTAGCAAGAACTTAATAATAGGATAGATAGAAAACTTAATAATAGAACTTAATAACATAACATAGATAGGGCCAACAAGCCCAGAGCACGATCATATAGTGCAATTACAACAATAACATAACATAGATTCAAAAAAAGAGAAAAAGATAGAGGGTTCTAAACCCTAGCCGCCGCTTTCTCCACCTCGCTCCTCCTCCACCTCGCTCCTCCGGGTGCCCTTCACTGCTCCTCCGGGGTGTTGTCGATGGGGTACGGCAGAGTGTGCATGCGCGACGCGGTGGGGTAGATTTTGCTGTACTCCGTAAAGATGTTGTGGGTGGTGAAAGCGATGAACTCGCAGCCACACCAAAACACGCGGCCGAGGAGGTAGAAGGCGTCGAAGGGGTTGGTGAAGTGGGCAAGGATAGCAACCACCACCCCGTTTTGGATGACCTCCTCGACGCGGAACATCCTTGGAGATCCACGTGGGAGGTGGCATAGCCGGCCGCGAGGAAGAACTTGGTGAAGCCCCTTGCGGTCCTCCACCTTGATATCGCCCACACACGTAGTGTACGCTCAACGTACACGCCGGTAGGGTAGAGCCTCTTCGGCATGGTGGGTGGGAAGCGCTAGGTTGGTCCGGTGTACTGCATGGCTGAGGGGTGTGAAGAAGAAGGAGAAGGGGTCGAAGAACAAGAAGGGCAGATGGCAGAGGATGTGAGAGGAAGAAGATGATGGGTGGCTTAAATAGCCGTAGTGCGACGTGTTATTTCGCCGTGGCAGTAATGGGTCAAATGTGAACTAGCTCGTTTTCACACCCACCGCGGCATTGGGAACGCAATCTCTGTAGGTGCAATCAAAACAAGGGTCAAGCAAAAAAACAGAGCCAATGCGATGGCCCAACTAGAGTTTGGTTTCATTTTGGGCCCAATAACGACATTTTTTTCGTGGAGTCAATGGTGGGCGATCACAACCAATGGGAGAATATCTCGCGGATCGTCCCACGATCCAACAATGCGGAGCCGTCCATCTGATCCAAAAGCGCGGAGACTGCACACAGCCAGCCCTTCTAGAAGACCACATCTGAGGGATGTCGCTTGGCGCTAGTGTATGATCGGACGGCCGATATTCGGAGCTAGGGTTAGGCGAAACCCCGCGGGGTTTAGAGGGGTTTTCAGGTGGTCAACGGGGTTATCTAGGATTTGACTGAGCATAACTGATTTTTAAAAAATATAAAAATATGAAACCTTCGCCGTTCGTCGTTTCATAGGACACAGTAACGAGGAAAAATACTAAACTTGGTATACGGAAATTCTCAAAAAAAACCTAGGTGGCAGGATCTAGGTCAAATGAGCACCATTAATTTAAAAAAATCAAAAATATATAAAACCTGCGCATAATGTTGTCTAATGTGACATGTTACCAGCCAAAAATCATAAATTTGGTCTATGGACATTTTCATGAAAAAGACTTCACACATATGAGCTGTCACGTACAACTTTGCAGAGAGTTCAAGAAGAGGAGGTAGGGTTCCCTTAGGTTTTTGAAAAATTAAAAAAAATCACAAAATTCAACAAAGCTTGATTTCAAAGTGAATAAGAAGGATCTGAACATAGTTTTCCATTTTCATATTTTAAATGTGTTTTTAATGGTTTTCTATTAATGCATATTTTTTTCCAAAAAAATGTAAAAATATGGAGATTAATTCAATAAATAGTGGGACTTCGAATATACACTATATAGATTGAATAGGTGTCAATAAAAAATATTTGGCTCATTTGGAGTAGGTCCAGAAAAACTTCATTGCAAATGGAGCTCATTTGGAGCACATTTCTCATGACTATAAGTTTTACCACCCAAAAGAGATCGGATTGATCACCTAACGTTTATAATAGTTCAGCAAACTTTGCAACATCATACCACAAGGCATTGGACTTCAAGTGTTGGTTCAAATTCAAATTTTGCCTCAAATTCAAATTGGAATATTTGATCTGTTATTGGAATATTTGATCTGTTATTGGAATACTTGATCAAATGATGGACTATCTTCATTCAAATGTTTTTTTCTCTGTTATTGGAATATTTGATCAAATGATGGACTATCAGCTCTTTTTTGCTTATTCTTTGCAGCATGTCTAATCAGTGAAGCAACACTGAAGCAGCATGTGTGATCATTGCAGCACCTAAACTCATAGCTCACAACATCTAAATAGAACATACCATACACGACAGGCAAATTTAAGGGCAGACAAATATAGAACCCAATATAGATAGCATAATACATTACTACCATAGGTCACACACAAAGTTTAGATACCACCACACAAAGTTTACCAAACAGTCACATTCAGTTTACCAAAAGTAAAATATAAAACATCATCACATCACACCGGAGTCAGGGCCTTCGCGAGTGCAGCATGCTGCCTCTGATCTTGTAGTCCTCCACGCGAATTGCTACATCCTCTGCATGAGACACAAGGTGATCGAAGCGGCCATCCTTTGGCTTTGGCTTGGTGGTGCAGTAGGGGCAGTGCCACTTCTTGATCTTGCGGTTGTAGAAGGAAGCAACTCCCTTGGCCTTGATCTTCTCCACCTCCTTCGTTGTGAAGGATGCGATGTTGCCGTTGTACACATCTTCTCCAGAATCATACTGCACACATGAATGAATTACATTAATACATTATAGATTCATATACACCATGTCAAAGGAACTAAATGAACAATCTAAATTTCAAGTAGGCTTACCTCATATTTTTCATCGTCACTATACTCTGGATCGTACGGGTCAAACCCAGTAAGGCCCAGCTTCCTCTTATTCCCCACAGAATCATCCTCCTGAATATACAATTACATCCATTACTAGTAAATACAGAAGCCAACTGATAATTTCGATATGCACACATGACACATTAATCATATTATCCATACTATGATCATATTTGCATTTTCCATTGTCATGCACACACATTGAAGAACGAAGCTAATATAACTACATATGGTGGACAAATTTATATACTGATGATTCAAGTAAGTTCTTAATCAATTGATAGGTACATAAAAATCAATGCATTCTATTTGGGCATATGACATTCAAAACACCAATCTGTGTAGCATTCAAAAACAAATCTAAGCATACATGCCTGTAGCATTCAAAACCCCAATCTGTGTAGCATTCAAAAATAAATCTAATAATCATGTGTAGAATTTAAGCACATAGATCCTATCTCTCATTAAGATCTGTCTAGCATTTTTGCAACGAATGTAATCCAAAAGAACCCATACAAAAAACCCCAATCCCCCCATACAGAAAACCCCATCCCTCAAACCAACTACTCTAACCATCTGTTCTACCCTACGAATCACAATCCAAGCAATAAAACTAACTCTACAACCCTGTCGGATCACGGGTTCCGGCAAAACCCTTATGGTTCGAACTCTGGGGTGCGCACGAAGATCTCTCCCTCCCTAGCTCACGCCCTCACCGCGATCTCAAAGCTCAGCTCGCCGAACCTGAAGAACAAGAGACACCAGAGTTTATACTGGTTCGGCAACCGTTGCGGTGTAATACCATACTCCAGTGTGTGGTGGTGGATTGCCTTGTAGGCTAAGGATGAACAAGTCCAAGGGATGAACAACCTCCTGAGGAGAGGTGTTCTTGAGCTCTATGAGCTGGTGAGGCGGTCTTGGTGGAATTTGGTCTCTCGGTGGGAATCAGTCTCAATGATCCGTCCCCTTCCTACGGTGGTGGCTAGGCCTATTTATAGAGGCCCTGGTCCTCTTCCCAAATGTAGGCGGGAAGGGATCCAACAACGGCCAATTTTGAAGGGAGACAACTAGTACAAGTTATGATGACTAAAGGTGGTCTTCGCCTGCCAAAGGTTCTGGCGGTGATGCCGTCCTGGGCTCCATGGTGACCTCCGTCCTGCCCTCCTACTGGTCTTGGTCTTGTTGCACCGATATGGAAACCTTTGCCTGATGCCTCGGGACTCCTCGCCTGTGCCTGCTTCTTTAGCACCAAAGAAGAAACCAGTACACTGTGCGCGCTGGCGCCCGCCTGGCACCTTCCTGGCCTTGGTCATCATGGCTTGCATCATGGGAACCTCACGAGGTACCCCTTGCCTTGATCTCTCCGCTCCCCATGAGCCAACCTGGCGAGGCCGCCCCTGAGGATGTCTTGTGTCGTCCGCCTCGCGAGGGTCTTGAGTGTTTGCTAGTGAAGATGGGCCGTACAGGGCCGCTGGTGGAGCCACGCCGTGGGCCGCAGGCAGGCAAGTCTGGGGACCCCCATTCCCAGGACGCCGACAGTAGCCCCCGGGCCCAAGGCGCGCTCGGACTTGGCTTCAAGGCAAAGCCAAAGGGCAAGTGTGGAGCGCCGCGGGCCCCAACAGCCTACGGCCTCGATTGACGCGTGGAGACTGACGGGACGTGGGCGTGTCCGCTTCTCCACGCTGCCTCGGCAACCGCCCGACTTGACGAGTCCCTGCTGCATGCAAAAAGGTCATCATTACCTGTGATCGTGGAGGTCGACGGTTGGTCTCCTCCTGGCTATAAATGGGGAGGTGAGGGGCGGAGCCACTTCTGCTCATCTCTTCCTCAATTCTTCCTGCTTCTTCCTCCTTGCTCCACTGTGATATCCATGGCGCCGATACGACGGCTCTCCGTTGCTGAGAAGGGAAAGTCCCCCCGCGAAGAGCTCGGGCCACTTCCGCCGAAGAAGAGGCTGGCCCGAACTCGCGACGTCGCCTCGAGGCCGGAGGTGAGGAGGCCCTGGCACAAGCGGCCTCCCCCGGCTACCCGCTGCCCTTGTATGCCCAGGCGCAAGGCACCGGAGAGAGAGGCGGCGGCTCGCGCCGCTCGCGCCATGGTCGCGGTTGTCATACTGTGGTGGCGAGCGCTGCCACCCCACGAACCCACGCAGAGGGCCCCTCACGCGAACTCGTGGTGTGGGCGGCGATGCCACCGCGCACCTGGATCCGATTCCCGCAGTTCTTCGCCGCAGAGATGCCGCCGAGGGGGGCACTCGAGCTGTGGTTGCAGCACACTGACTGTGATGCCCCGGCGACGGGAGCGGAGGTTGAGGTCGTTTACCCAGGCAAGATCCTCATGACTCGCGGTTGGGGCGAGGTCGCCCGCGTCTGCCGCGAGGAAGGGGCCCTCGCCATCGACTTGGAGTACGACGGCGCCTCCACGCTATCCTTCAAGGTCTTCCATGGGGAAGGCCGCTGGCTGGGGTGTTGCTCGGGAGGAAGCCACCAAGTCGGTGAGGTGTTCGGCGCCGGTGGCTCCTTCAGTAGCAGTGATGGCGCCCGGGAATCCTGCAGTTCTCCTGAGTCTGACGAGACTCCGGAGACGAGCGACGAGAGCTACGTGCCCCCGAGCTCCCGCCACGCGCGGAGCGCCGCTGATCTGGATGGGGTCGGCGCCAGCCTCCCGCGGCCCACTGTTGATGATGGCATCGGCGGCGACGCCTGTAGATATAGCTTCCGATAGTCTTCTCCTTTGGTTCCCTGCGAGGAATCAGGATGATCCCCACAGGGGTGTGTAAAGATCTTCTAGTGCTTTTGGCTTAATGCAATATAATCCTTTATCCAGTGTGGTGGTCGCGTGTTCCGCTTCAGTTAGTCGCCCCTTTGCGTCCCTTGCGGTAGCTTGGTGCTCTACGCTGACAGGTCCCAGTCCCCAGGCAGGCTGCAGCCGTCGCTGGCATGCCAGGTCGCGATGCTGTGGTCAAGGCCAGGAGGTGAGCGCCCTGAGGTCCGGTGAGAGCTCCCGAGGCACGATGCTCGAGGGGTCCCCTTTAGCGCACAAGCAGCTACCCAAAGGCCGAAAGGGAGGCGAGGTCGCTCAAGCGGAAACGCATTAGTGAGGGTGGTGAAGTTGGATGTCTCGCTTCGTCCTTGTTCCTCCTCCCTTTCATTCTCACGGTATCTTAGCGCTCTACGCCGACAGGTCCCAGTCCCCAGGCAGGCTCAGCCGTCACTGGTATGCCAGGTCGCGATGCCGTAGTCAAGGCCAGGAGGTGAGCAGCCCGAGGTCCGGTAAGAGCTCCTGAGACGCGATGCTCAAGACATCCCCCTTGGCATGCAAGCAGCTTCCTGAGGCTGAAAAGGAGAACGGCACAGCCGAAGCGAGGCAACAGAAGCTGAGGACTCCAAGCCATGGCGCCTCGCCAGCACGCCTATATGACTTATCTTAGCGGGCCTGGGTCTATTCCTGGTGCGGCTTCCCGTCGGCACATCTGTGGGGGTGGTGGTGCTACCAGGTTGGGCTCAAGTTAGATCCTTCCTTCTCCCGTGCCCTCCTGAGTTATCTGCGTTCTCGGGTCCCGACCCTCGAGCGAGGCTTAGTTGCCGCTGGTATGCCAGGTCGCAATGCCGTGGTCAAGGCCAGGGGGTGAGGGCTGGAGAGTCAGTAAGAGGTCCTGAGGCGCGATGCTCAGGAGCCCCCCTTTCACGCGCAAGCGAATCACACAAGTGGAAGAATGAGCTAACAGGGACACCTGCGGCTAGTACTCCGGAGGTTCCTGCAAGATAACCGAAGAGGAACATAGCCTGAGACCGAGCCAGCTACCCAGGGGCAGATCGTCCCACATAGAGTCAGGGGCACTGAGGACCCGATGAGGTGACGTGTGCGGAGCGGGCCACGAGCCAGAGCTCGATCTCTCAGATTTATCAGCGTTGCAGGGACGGACCCGAGCACAAGCACCGTGCCAAAGTGTGTGGCTCTCGCCGCGAGGCAGATAGGAAATTGGTTAGCAATGCGGAATACTGCGAGGTTCAATCAGGCAAGTGATAATCGTAAGTAACTCATGCACAAGGACAAGCTAGCTCAGATAAATGCGAGAACGATACATGCCGCTGGGTCGGACCCGAGCGGCCTAGGGGTGATGCAGCCCGAGGGGCGCCCGGAACAGAGTAAGATAGAGATGCAAAAGGATACATGCCGCAGGGGACAGGCCCGTGCAGCCTGGGAATGATGCAGCCCGAGGGGCGCTCCCAGCTGAGTAAAACCAAAAATGTCACCTGGTACCGTTGTCGAAGGGGTGTTGAAGTAGCCGAAGGCGCGTGATGAAGAAGTCACTCCTCATGAGCCACCAGGACCCTGAGCCTCGGGAGGCTCTGGGGGCCCTGGTGGTTCCTTGAGGACCGTCGTCATCTCCGCCTGGACTGCGTGATGCCTGGCCTCCTGAGCCGCAAGGATGCTCCGTAGGCGGCGCTGGAAGGTGACATCCGCGCTCGGCAGGCCAAATGGCATGCGAACATAGCTGTGAGGTGGACGCTCCCACCGGCCTACTTGCGAATGCCGGAAATGCTCCTGAGATGTGGCTCTGTTGAGCCCTGGAATGTCGACGCAAACGCGCAGCCCGCCGTCCTCGCCGGGATGGGGAGCTGCGCCGGGTGGTTGTCGACGGTCGCCGTATGGCCCTTGCCTCCTGAAGCTCCTGGGTGGCCTTGGTGATGAACTCCTAAGCACCAGGCACTCCTTGCCTAGTGCCTGCTTGGGGGAAGCATGCTGCAAGGCACGCCTCCACATGGTGCCCGAGCGCCTCCCTCGTGTGGTTGGCGAGGTCTGAGGCCCTCCAGAAGAGAGCCCCCGAGCCTGGCCCGAGGAGGGCGCCAGGCGCGCCTTCCTGTGTGAGGGAGGGAGGCGCCCCATCTGAGGGCGTAGGTCTTGAGGCGGCACCGCTGGGGATGCCACTCTCCCAAGGCCCTTGGCGGAGCAGCAGCTTCTTCTTCTTGGGGATGGCCTCAGGAGGGTACATGATTCCTTCATTGTTAGGGTCCTCGATCGTAGCGGCCTGGAAGGCACGCTCGAGGGAGCACACCGCATCCCTCTCCTCACAGGCGACCGCGATGATACCGCCGGTCCCTGGCATATTGCGGACATTGTACCCGTGGTGGGTCGCCGCCATGAACTTGGCCAGAGCTGGATACCCAAGGATGGCATTGTACGGCAGGCGAATGTGGGCGACGTCGAAGTCAATGAGCTCGGTGTGGTAGTTATCGCGTCCACCGAAGGTGACAGGGAGGCGGATCTGCCCTATCGGGGTGGTGGAGCCATCGGTCACTCCTGAGAAGGGCTTGGTTGGTTGTAGCTGATCATAAGGTACTTGGAGGCGATCGAACGTATCGACGGACAGAACATTGAGGCCCGCGCCGCCATCGATGAGGGTCTTGGTGACTTGGACGTTGCTGATGACGGGCGAGCAGAGCATAGGGAGAGCGCCAGTGGTCGTTGTGCGCTTGAGCTGGTCGGACGAGCTGAAAGTAATGGCGTACTTGGACCACCTGAGCGGGCGTGTGGCCTCAAGCCTGGGGAGAGCCGCGTTCACCTCTCGGGCGAACTACTTGAAGATCCGCTGGGAGGCTGGGGCCTGAGCGCCACCCAAGATGCAGGCCACGGCGCGCGGCTCCTTGAAGCCCCCAGCCCCCTCGTCTTGATTGTGGTCGTCGTTTCTCCTTGGCGGTGGCGGCAGCGGAGGGAAGCTCAGCGTTGCCCTGAGGGCGGTCCTCACGAGGAAGCTGGTCCCTCCATGCGCCCTCACGAGGCTGGCCCTACCAGTGGTCCTCCCGAGGTCGGTCGCGCCACTCCTGGCGGGGGCCGCGGTCGTCCCAATGCCCTCCATTTCGTCCTCCTCGTCGGCCATAGCCCCGATCGTTGCGCTCGGGGCACCGGCCAAAGCGCCCATCGCGGATGGCCCTGAGCTCTTGACATTTGTTGGTGTTGTGGGTCGGTAGCTGGGAGCTCGAGGAGGGAGAGGCGCCCCTCCTCAGCTCTAGCGCACTTGGTCGCCAGGTTCAACATCTCCAGTGCAGTGCATAGATCCTCATGGACAGCGAGCTCTTCCTTCATCTTGACATCGCCGACACCATCAGAGAACGCTGAAATGATGGCCTCGTCCGTCACCTTGGGGATCTTGAGGCGGACGCTGTTGAATCGGTAGATGTACTTCTGCAGGGTCTCTCCTGGCTGCTGCTTGATGCGCCGCAGGTCACCACCGGCCGGTGGCCGATCGCGAGTGCTCTGGAAGTTCGCCATGACCTTCTCATCGCCGTTGGCCGCTTCGATGCTCAACTCGTAGAGCTGAAGGAACTCCGCAGGGTCGGGGGTGCTGTCGTAGTGCGGAGATAGGTCGGGCTTGAACTTGCCCGGCCAGGCGATGCTACTTAGCTCTTGAGTGAAGGTGCGGCAGCCGGCCATGGCCACCGGGTCCGTCGTGGGGGCGGAGCTTGGCCTTGGTGCCCTCGCGCCGCTACGGCGAGCGGCGCGCGGTCTTGCCGCGGCAGGCGATCTTGACGTGGCGGTGCTGGTAGCGGTGGAGCGTTTTCTTGTGGTCGGGGAACTTCTTGGCAACTTCCTTTTTCACGCGCGGGCACCTGGCGCGGCGGGTCGCGCCAGGGGGCCGCGCGTCTTGGTGCCAGGGCGCCGTCTTGGTGAGGAGGTGGCGGCGGCGCTCTGTGAGCTACGTCGCCCGCAGCTCGTGGAGGGCGATGCAGCGAGAGGGACGGTGCGGGAGAGCCCCCAGCGGCGCTAACTGTTGGGGAACGTAGTAATTTCAAAAAAAATCCTACGCACACGCTAGATCATGGTGATGCATAGCAACGAGAGGGGAGAGTGTTGTCCACGTACCCTCGTAGATCGAAAGCGGAAGCGTTAGCACAACGCGGTTGATGTAGTCATACGTCTTCACCATCCGACCGATCAAGTACCGAACGCACGGCACCTCCGAGTTCAGCACACGTTCAGCCCGATGACGTCCCTCGAACTCCGATCCAGCCGAGTGTTGAGGGAGAGTTTCGTCAGCACGACGGCGTGGTGACGATGATGATGTTCTACCGACGCAGGGCTTCGCCTAAGCACCGCTCCAGTATTATCGAGGTGGACTATGGTGGAGGGGGGCACCGCACACGGCTAAAAGATAAACAGATCAATTGTTGTGTCTTTGGGGGTCCCCCCTGCCCCTGTATGTAAAGGAGCAAGGTGGGAGAGGCGGCCGGCCAGGAGAGGGGCGTGCCAGGAGGAGTCCTACTCCCACCGGGAGTAGGACACCCTCCCTTCCTTGTTGGATTAGGAGAAGGGGGGAAAGAGGAGGAGGAGAAGAAGGAAAGGGGGGCGCCCCCCCTCCTTGTCCAATTCGGACTAGAGGGGGAGGGGGCGCGTGGCCTGCCCTGGCCGCCCCTCCTCTTCTCCACTAAGGCCCATATAGGCCCATTAATCCCCCGGGGGGTTTCTGGTAACCCCCCGGTACTCCGGTATATATCCGATAACCCCCGGAACCATTCCGGTGTCCGAATATAGTCGTCCAATATATTAATCTTCATGTCTCGACCATTTCGAGACTCCTCGTTATGTCCGTGATCACATCTGGGACTCCGAACAACCTTCGGTACTTCAAAACATATAAACTCATAATATAACTGTCATCGAAACATTAAGCGTGCGGACCCTTCGGGTTCGAGAACTATGTAGACATGACCGAGACACGTCTCCGGTCAATAACCACTAGCGGAACCTGGATGCTCATATTGGCTCCCACATATTCTACGAAGATCTTTATCGGTCAGACCGCATAACAACATACGTTGTTCCCTTTGTCATCGGTATGTTACTTGCACGAGATTCGATCGTCGGTATCTCAATACCTATTTCAATCTCGTTACCGGCAAGTCTCTTTACTCGTTCTGTAATACATCATCCTGCAACTAACTCATTAGTTGCAATGCTTGCAAGGCTTAAGTGATGTGCATTACCGAGTGGGCCCAGATATACCTCTCCGACAATCGGAGTGACAAATCCTAATCTCGAAATACGCCAACCCAACAAGTACCTTCGGAGACACCTATAGAGCACCTTTATAATCACCCAGTTATGTTGTGACGTTTGGTAGCACACAAAGTGTTCTTCCGGTAAACGGGAGTTGCATAATCTCATAGTCATAGCAACATGTATAAGTCATGAAGAAAGCAATAGCAGAATACTAAACGATCGTGTGCTAAGCTAACGGAATGGGTCAGGTCAATCACATCATTCTCCTAATGACGTGATCCCGTTAATCAAATGACAACTCATGTCTATGGCTAGGAAACTTAACCATCTTTGATTCAACGAGCTAGTCAAGTAGAGGCATACTAGTGACACTCTTTTTGTCTATGTATTCACACATGTATCAAGTTTCCGGTTAATACAATTCTAGCATGAATAATAAACATTTATCATGAAATAAGGAAATAAATAATAAATTTATTATTGCCTCTATGGCATATTTCCTTCAGTCTCCCACTTGCACTAGAGTCAATAATCTAGTTCACATCGCCATGTGATTTAATACCAATAGTTCACATCACCATGTGATTAACACCCATAGTTCACATCGTTATGTGACCAACACTCAAAAGGTTTACTAGAGCAATAATCTAGTTCACATCGCTATGTGATTAACACCCAAAGAGTACTAAGGTGTGATCATGTTTTCCTTGTGAGAGAAGTTTAGTCAATGGGTCTGCCGCATTCAGATCCGTATGTATTTTGCAAATTTCTATGTCAACAATGCTCTGCACGGAGCTACTCTAGCTAATTGCTCCCACTTTCAATATGCATCCAGATTGATACTTAGAGTCATCTGGATCAGTGTCAAAATTTGCATCGACGTAACCCTTTACGACGAACCTTTTGTCACCTCCATAATCAAGAAACATATCCTTATTCCACTAAGGATAATTTTGACCGCTATCCAGTGATCTACTCCTAGATCACTATTGTACTCCCTTTGCCAAACTCAGTGTAGGGTATACAATAGGTCTGGTACACAGCATGGCATACTTTATAGAACCTATGGCTGAGGCATAGGGAATGACTTTCATTCTCTGTCTATTTTCTGCCGCGGTCGGGCTTTGAGTCTTACTCAAATTTCACACCTTGTAACACAGGCAATAACTCTTTCTTTGACTGTTGCATTTTGAACCACTTCAAAATCTTGTCAAGGTATGTACTCATTGAAAAAACGTATCAAGCGTCTTGATCTATCTCTATAGATCTTGACGCTCAATATGTAAGCAGCTTCACCAAGGTCTTTCTTTGAAAAACTCCTTTCAAACACTCCTTTATGCTTTGCAGAATAATTCTACATTATTTCTGATCAACAATATGTCATTCACATATACTTATCAAAAATATTGTAGTGCTCCCACTCACTTTCTTGTAAATACAGGCTTCACCGCAAGTCTGTATAAAACTATATGCTTTGATCAACTTATCAAAGCGTATATTCCAACTCCGAGATGCTTGCACTAGTCCATAGATGGATCACTGGAGCTTGCATATTTTGCTAGCACCTTTAGGATTGACAAAACCTTCTGGTTGCTTCATATACAACTCTTCTTTAATAAATCCATTAAGGAATGCAGTTTTGTTTTATCCATTTGCCAGATTTCATAAAATGCAGTAATTGCTAACATGATTCGGACAGACTTAAGCATAGATACGAGTGAGAAACTCTCATCGTTGTCAACACCTTGAACTTGTCGAAAACCTTTTGCGACAATTCTAGCTTTATAGATAGTAACACTACTATCAGCGTCCGTATTCCTCTTGAAAATCCATTTAATCTCAATGGCTCGCCGATCATTGGGCAAGTCAATCAAAGTCCATACTTTGTTCTCATACATGGATCTCATCTCAGATTTCATGGCCTCAAGCCATTTCGCGGAATCTGGGCTCATCATTGCTTCCTCATAGTTCGCAGGTTCGTCATGGTCAAGTAACATGACCTCCAGATCAGGATTACTGTACCACTCTGGTGCGGATCTCACTCTGGTAGACCTACGAGGTTCGGTAGTAGCTTGATCTGAAGTTACATGATCATCATTATTAGCTTCCTCACTAATTGGTGTAGGAGTCACAGGAACAGATTTCTGTGATGAACTATTTTCCAATAAGGAAGCAGGTACAGTTACCTCATCATGTTCTACTTTCCTCCCACTCACTTCTTTCGAGAGAAACTCCTTCTCTAGAAAGGATCCATTCTTAGCAACGAATGTCTTGCCTTCGGATCTGTGAGAGAAGGTGTACCCAACAGTCTCCTTTGGGTATCCTATGAAGACACATTTCTCCGATTTGGGTTCAAGCTTATCATGTTGAAACTTTTTCACATAAGCATCACAACCCAAACTTTAAGAAACGACAACTTTGGTTTCTTGCCAAACCATAGTTCATAAGGTGTCATCTCAACGGATTTAGATGGTGCCCTTTTTTAACGTGAATGCAGCTGTCTCTAATGCATAACCCCAAAACGATAGTGGTAGATTGGTAAGAAACATCATAGATCGCACCATATCTAATAAAGTACGGTTATGACGTCCGGACACACCATTACGCTGTGGTGTTCCAGGTGGCGTGAGTTGCGAAACTATTCCGCATTGTTTCAAATGAAGACCAAACTCGTAACTCAAATATTCTCCTCCACGATCAGATCGTAGAAACTTTATTTTCTTGTTACGATGATTTTCCACTTCACTCTGAAATTATATGAACTTTTCAAATGTTTCAGACTTTATGTTTCATCAAGTAGATATACCGATATCTGCTCAAATCATCTGTGGAGGTCAGAAAATAACGATACCTGCCGCGAGCCTCAATATTCATCGGACCACATACATCAATATGTATGATTTCCAACAAATCTGTTGCTCGCTGCATTGTTCCGGAGAACGGCGTTTTAGTCATCTTGCCCAAGAGGCATGGTTCGCAAGCATCAAGTGATTCGTAATCAAGTGATTCCAAAAGTCCATCAGCATGGAGTTTCTTCATGTGCTTTACACCAATATGACCTAAACGACAGTGCCACAAATAAGTTGCACTATCATTATTAACTTTGCATCTTTTGGCTTCAATATTATGAATATGTGTATTACTATGATCGAGATCCAACGAACCATTTTCATTGGGTGTGTAACCATATAAGGTTTTATTCTTGTAAACAGAACAACAATTATTCTCCAACTTAAATGAATAACCGTATTGCAATAAACATGATCAAATCATATTCATGCTCAACGCAAACACCAAATAACACTTATTTAGGTTCAACACTAATCCCGAAAGTATAGGGAGTGTGCGATGGTGATCATATCAATCTTGGAACCACTTCAAATACACACCATCACTTCATCCTTAACTAGTTTTTGTTCATTATACAACTCCCGTTTTGAGTTACTACTTTTAGCAACTGAACCAGTATCAAATACCGAGGGGTTGCTATAAACACTAGTAAAGTACACATCAATAACATGTATATCAAATATACTTATGTTCACTTTGCCATCCTTCTTATCCGCCAATTACTTGGGGTAGTTCCGCTTCCAGTGACCAGTCCCTTTGCAGTAGATGCACTTAGTCTCAGGCTTAGGTCCAGACTTGGGCTTCTTCACTCGAGCAGCAACTTGCTTGCCGTTCCTTCTTGAAGTTCCCCTTCTGCCCTTTGCCCCTTTCTTGAAACTAGTGGTCTTGTTAATCATCAACACTTGATGCTCTTTCTTGATTTCTACCTTCATCGATTTCATCATCATGAAAAGCTCGGGAATCGTTTTCGTCATCCCTTGCATACTATAGTTCATCACGAAGTTCTACTAACTTGGTGATGGTGACTAGAGAATTCTGTCAATCACTATTTTATCTGGAAGATTAACTCCCACTTGATTCAAGTGATTGTAGTACCCAGACAATCTGAGCACATGCTCACTGCTTGAGCTATTCTCCTCCATCTTTTAGCTATAGAACTTGTTGGAGACTTCATATCTCTCAACTCGGGTATTTGCTTGAAATATTAACTTCAACTCCTGGAACATTTCATATGGTCCATGACGTTCAAAATGTCTTTGAAGTCCCGATTCTAAGCCGTTAAGCATGGTGCACTAAACTATCAAGTAGTCATCATATTGAGCTAGCCAAACGTTCATAATGTCTGCATCTGCTCCTGAAATAGGTCTGTCACCTAGCGGTGCATCAAGGACATAATTCTTCTATGCAGCAATGAGGATAATCCTCAGATCACGGATCCAATCCGCATCATTGCTACTAACATTTTTCAACTTAGTTTTCTCTAGGAACATATCAATATAAAACAGGGGAGCTAAACGCGAGCTATTGATCTACAACATAGATATGCTAATACTACCAGGACTAAGTTCATGATAAATTTAAGTTCAATTAATCATATTACTTAAGAACTCCCACTTAGATAGACATCCCTCTAATCCTCTAAGTGATCACATGATCCAAATCAACTAAACCATGTCCGATCATCACGTGAGATGGAGTAGTTTCAATGGTGAACATCACTATGTTGATCATATCTACTATATGATTCACGCTCGACCTTTCGGTCTCCGTGTTCCGAGGCCATATCTGTTATATGCTAGGCTCGTCATGTTTAACCTGAGTATTCCACGTGTGCAACTGTTTTGCACCCGTTGTATTTGAACGTAGAGCCTATCACACCCGATCATCACGTGGTGTCTCAGCACGAAGAACTTTCGCAACGGTGCATACTCAGGGAGAACACTTATACTTTGATAATTTAGTGAGAGATCATCTTAAAACGCTACCGTCAATCAAAGCAAGATAAGATGCATAAAAGATAAACATCACATGTAATCAATATAAGTGATATGATATGGCCATCATCATCTTGTGCTTGTGATCTCCATCTCCGAAGCACTGTCATGATCACCATCATCACCGGCGCGACACCTTGATCTCAATCATAGCATCGTTGTCGTCTCGCCAATCTTATGCTTCTACGACTATCGCTACCGCTTAGTGATAAAGTAAAGCATTACAGGGCGGTTGCATTGCATACAATAAAGCGACAACCATATGGCTCTGCCAGTTGCCGATAACTCGGTTACAAAACATGATCATCTCATACAATAAAATTTAGCATCATGTCTTGACCATATCACATCCAACATGCCCTGCAAAAACAAGTTAGACGTCCTCTACTTTGTTGTTGCAAATTTTCCGTGGCTGCTACGGGCTTAGTAAGAACCGTTCTTACCTACGCATCAAAACCACAACGATAGTTTGTCAACTTGGTGCTGTTTTAACCTTCTCAAGGACCGGGCGTAGCCACACTCGGTTCAACTAAAGTTGGAGAAACTGACACCCGCCAGCCACCTGTGTGGAAAGCACGTCGGTAGAACCAGTCTCGCGTAAGCGTACGTGTAATGTCGGTCCGGGCCGCTTCATCGAACAATGCCGCCGAACCAAAGTATGACATGCTGGTAAGCAGTATGACTTGTATCGCCCACAACTCACTTGTGTTCTACTCATGCATATGACATCTACGCATAAAACCTGGCTCTGATACCACTGTTGGGGAACGTAGTAATTTCAAAAAATTTCCTACGCACACGCAAGATAATGGTGATGCATAGCAACGAGAGGGGAGAGTGTTGTCCACGTACCCTCGTAGACCGAAAGTGGAAGCATTAGCACAACGTGGTTGATGTAGTCGTACGTCTTCACGATCCGACCGATCAAGTACCGAATGCACGACACCTCCGAGTTCAGCACACGTTCAGCCCGATGACGTCCCTCGAACTCCGATCCAGCCGAGTGTTGAGGGAGAGTTTCGTCAGCACAACGGCGTGGTGATGATGATGATGTTCTACCAACGCAGGGCTTCGCCTAAGCACCGCTACAGTATTATCGAGGTGGACTATGGTGGAGGGGGGCACCGCACACGGCTAAAAGATCAACAGAACAATTGTTGTGTCTTTGGGGTGCCCCCGTGCCCCCGTATATAAAGGAGCAAGGGGGAGAGGCGGTCGGCCAGGAGAGGGGCACGCCAGGAGGAGTCCTACTCCCACCGGGAGTAGGACTCCCTCCCTTGTTGGATTAGGAGAAGGGGGAAAGAGGAGGAGGAGAAGAAGGAAAGGGGGGGCGCCCCCCTCCTTGTCCAATTCGGACTAGAGGGAGAGGGGGCGCCCGGCCTACCCTGGCCGCCCCTCCTCTTCTCCACTAAGGCCCACATAGGCCCATTAATCCCCCGGGGGGTTCCAGTAACCCCCGGTACTTCGGTATATATTCGATAACCCCCGGAACAATTCCGGTGTCCGAATATAGTCGTCCAATATATCAATCTTCATGTCTCGACCATTTCGAGACTCCTTGTTATGTCCGTGATCACATCCGGGACTCCGAACAACCTTCGGTACATCAAAAAATATAAACTCATAATATAACTGTCATCGAAACTTTAAGCGTGCGGACCCTACGGGTTCGAGAACTATGTAGACATGACCGAGACACGTCTCCGGTCAATAACCAAGAGCGGAACCTGGATGCTCATATTGGCTCCCACATATTCTACGAAGATCTTTATCAGTCAGACCGCATAACAACATACGTTGTTCCCTTTGTCATCGGTATGTTACTTGCCCAAGATTCGATCGTCGGTATCTCAATACCTAGTTCAATCTCGTTATCGGCAAGTCTCTTTACTCGTTCTTTAATGCATCATCCCGCAACTAACTCATTAGTTGCAATGCTTGCAAGGCTTAAGTGATGTGCATTATCGAGTGGGCCCAGAGATATCTCTCCGAAAATCGGAGTGACAAGTCCTAATCTTGAAATACGCCAACCCAACAAGTACCTTCGAAGACACCTGTAGAGCACCTTCATAATTACCCAGTTACGTTGTGACATTTGGTAGCACACATAGTGTTCTTCCGGTAAACGGGAGTTGGATAATCTCATAGTCATAGGAACATGTATAAGTCATGAAGGAAGCAATAGCAGAATACTAAACGATTGTGTGCTAAGCTAACGGAATGGGTCAGGTCAATCACATAATTCTCCTAATGATGTGATCCTGTTAATCAAATGACAACTCATGTCTATGGCTAGGACACTTAACCATCTTTGATTCAACGAGCTAGTCAAGTAGTGGCATACTAGTGACCGTCTTTTTGTCTATGTATTCACACATGTATCAAGTTAATACAATTCTAGCATGAATAATAAACATTTATCATGAAATAAGGAAATAAATAATAACTTTATTATTGCCTCTAGGGCATATTTCCTTAACTAACGAGCTCGGCGATCCGGTCCAGCCAGTCCACGTAGAGGTCATCGACCGGGCGGTAGGGCAGGAGCTCGTGTGCCATGAGCAGCGCGGCCTGCGCGCCCGTGCGCACGCGATGAGCGTGAGACGATGAGCCGGCCGGAGTTAGCGACGGGGTGGCGGTGCGGCCGTCCCACTGCACAGAGGGGTGCAGCGAGGACGCTTGCTGCTCGTTTCCCACCGGGCCGGTGGCGGCGTTGGCGGCGGGTAACGAAGAACGACGGGGAGGCCCGCCGATAGGAGCCGTCTGAGCGACGCGGGCGGCAAGGGCGGCCTGGCGCTCAGCACGGGCTCGACGAGCGTCGGCCATGAACATGGTGGAGCGGTGGAGCACGGATCAACGGAAGGAAAGCTTTAGCGCACCCCTACATGGCGCGCCAAATATCGGATCACGGGTCCCAGCAAAACCCTTAAGGTTCGAACTCTAGGGTGCGCACGAAGATCTCTCCCACACTAGCTCATGCCCTCACCGCAATCTCGAAGCTCAGCTCGCCAAACCCGAAGAACAAGAGACACGAGAGTTTATACTGGTTCGGGCCACCATTGCGGTGTAACACCCTACTCTAGTGTGTGGTGGTGGATTGCCTTGTAGGCTGAGGATGAACCAGTACAAGGGATGAACAGCCTCTTGAGGAGAGGTGTTCTTGAGCTCTATGAGCTGGTGAGGCGGTCTTGGTGGAATTCGGTCTCTCGGTGGGAATCAGTATCAATGATCCATCCCCATCCTACCGTGGTGGCTAGGCCTCTTTATACAGGCCCTGGTCCTCTTCCAAAATTTAGGCGGGAAGGGATCCAACAACGGCCAATTTTGAAGGGAGACAACTAGTACAAGTTATCCTGACTAAAGGTGGTCTTCGCCTGCCAAAGGTTCTGGCAGTGACGCCGTCCTGGGCTCCATGGTGATCTCCATCCCGCCCTCTTGCTGGTCTTGGTCTTATTGCACCGATATGGAAACCTTTGCTTGATGCCTCGGGACTCCTCGCCTGTGCCTACTTCTTTAGCACCAAAGAGGAAACCAGTACACTGTGCGCGCTGGCGCCCGCCTGGCGCCTGCCTGGCCTTGGTCCTCATGGCTTGCGTCATGGGAACCTCGCGAGGTACCCCTTGCCTTGATCTCTCCGCTCCTCGTGAGCCAGCCTAGCGAGGCCTCCCCTGAGGAGGTCTTGTGTCGTCCGCCTCGCGAGGCTTGGCCCCTCGCGAGGGTCTTGAGTGTTTGCTGGTGAAGATGAGCCGTACAGGGCCGCTGGTGGAGCCACGCCGTGGGCCGCAGGCAGGCAAGTCTGGGGACCCCCATTCCTAGGACGCAGACAAACCCATCTAAATATTGCAACTAGGGTACGAGCAAATGGAAGTACCTCCTGTACCACCTGCTCCTCGCCAGGCTACGCATCTGGATGGACAGCGCCGCTCGACACCGTCACCTTCAGCTCAGGCAGCACTGCGCGGAGCCCGCCACCTCCTTTTCCACATCCACAGCCGCGACGGCGGTTGCAAGTATCCCCGCACCACCGTGGAAGCCGCCAATGTCCTGCACTGCATCTGTCGCGGTCATCGTGCCCTGCAGATCTCCGGCCGCTGCGCCGGCATCGCTGCGAGCGTCCGCCATCAGTATGAGGGAGGCGATGAAGGTGAGGAAGAGGATGCGGTGGGGGAGAGCGAGAAGGTGCGGTGGAGGAGAGCGAGGCAGCGCGGTGTGGGAGAAGGAGACGATGCGACAGGGAGGGGATTTGAGGGAAAATGGTATGGGCGAGGTGGTTCCCCCTCTTATACGATGGGACGTTTCTAGCATGTTCCATGGACACGTCCTACCCCACGACCGCGGTGAGTTGCATGCACGCCTACGCGGCCCCACTCGTCAGAGTTAATGGTCAAAGCACTTACTCGACGGTATCCACCGTTTGTGACTATTTGTGAGAGTTTCAGCCAAGGGAGTGGGGAAAAGTGAGAAAATATTAAGGGTGTGGGGATGAATAATTACAGCTAAGGAACCAGGGGCACAGATGTAAAAATCTCTAAATTTTTTGTATGATCATCCAAAGATTTAAACCATGAGTAGGAAAATTTCTTAGCATCAACTTCATTCCTTCCCAAGATTGAGCAACATGTTCATGCTCAAGTTGCTTAAAATTCATGATTTGAGTTCTAAGGGAAATAATTTTCATGGGAGTAAAATACTTAGTAATAAAAGCATCCTTGCACTTATCCCAAGAATCGATACTATTACGAGGTAAAGATGAAAACCAAATTTTTGCATGATCCCTCAAAGAGAAAGGAAATAATTTCAACTTCACAATATCATTGTCCACATATTTTTTATTTTTCATATCACACAATTCTAAGAATATGTTTAGATGGGACATGACATGCTCATTAGGCATACCACAAAATTGTTCTTTCATAACGAGATTCAAAAAAGCGGCATTAATATCACAAGACTCCGCACTAGTGGCGGGAGGAGCAATCGGAGTACTAATAAAATCATTATTACTGGTATTGAAAAAATTACACAAGTTGGTGTTTTCTTGATTCATCGTGACTACGCAAACAAGATTGAAAACAGATTTGACGAGACCAAGGCGAACGAAAGAAAGGGCGAATAAAATGGCAAATTTTGAAGTAAGGGAGATGAAAACGAGAGGCAAATGGCAAATAATGCAAATTGCAAGGAGATGAGATTTGTGATTAGGAACCTGATAGATGTTGACGATGTCTCCCCGGCAACGGCACCAGAAATTCCTTTTGATGTCACTTGAACTACGTTGGTATTCCCCCAAAGAGGAAGGGATGATGCAGCACATCTACGGTAGGTATTTCCCTCAGTTATGAAACCAATGTATCAAGCCAGTAGGAGAACCAAGCAACACTATGTAAACAGTACCTGCACACAAAGAACAAATACTTGCAACCCGACGCATAAGAGGGGTTGTCAATCCCTCCACGGTAAAAAGATAGATAAATTAGTGGTAGATTGGATAAATAGTTCTTGATAAAACGCAAAATAAAATAAGTAATGAAAAAGTGCAGCAAGGTATTTTTGGGTTTTTGGAATAATAGATCTGAAAATAAAAGTGAATAAAAATAGATCTTAAAGCAAATATGATAAAGAATAGACCAGGGGGCCTTAGACTTCACTAGTGGCTTCTCTTGAGAAAAATTGCATACGGTGGGTAAACAAATTACTGTTGGGCGATTAATAGAAGATCAAATAATTATGACGATATCCAAGGCAATGATCAACATATAGGCATCACATACAAGATTAGTAGACCGACTCCTGCCTGCATCTACTACTATTACTCCACACATCGACCGCTATCCAGCATGCATCTAGTGTTTTAAGTTCATGGAGAAACGGATTAATGCAATAAGAATGATGACATGATGTAGACGAGATCTATTTATGTAGGAATATCCCCCATCTTGTTATCCTTAATAGCAACGATACATGCGTGTCTTGATGCCCCTTCTGTCACTGGGAAAGAACACTTCAAGATCAAACCCATTACAAAGCACCTCTTCCCATGGCAAGAAAAATCGATCTAGTTGTCCAAACTCAACCCAATATTCGAAGAAGAAATACGAGGCTATAGATAATCATGCATATAAGAGATCAAAGAAGACTCAAATAATATTCATGGATATAGATCTGATCATAAACTCAAAGTTCATCGGACACTATTAGGGAAAAGCCTATCAGTAGCGCAGGTCAGATGTCTATCAGTAGTGCGGATGGTCGCGCTAGTAATAAGGCTACAGCTAACTTCTAGCAGTACCGCGTTTCGACACACGCTACTGCTAACTTTACGTAGTAGTAGCATTCCTCACGAAATGCGCTACTGCTAATAGCAGCAACGCCTCTATAACCGCGCTACTGGTAACTTTTCCTGTATTTTTTATGCAGCATATTGGCGTTGTATTTGTACAGCTTTCATACAGTAGTCTCATCATATGATTTTTATGATCATGATGAGTTATTATATATACACAGTAGTCTCTTTCACCCATTGATATATATAATAACTCATCATGCTCATATAACAACTAAGCATCATCATCATTAATAATAACTCATCATCTTATCATAATAAAAAGGCATACTCATCATCATCATAGTCATCTAACAACTTCTACTAGTTATCATTGTAACAAGTCATACTCAACATCATCATAGTCATCTAACCAACCCTACTTAATTGTTCTTAGCACCTGATCATGATTATTAGCTAGGACCTATTACCCTCTCTAAGGTAAAATAGCATAAAACAAGATAGCCCCTGACACTCCATTATGGAGACTGGATATTATCCTGTCTCCAATTCTTGCGCTTTGCACAATGTTGCTTCCAAGTAGCTCCCTATGATCGTTCATACATTTTTTTCATTCTTTGATTGTCATGTCTTCATCGGTTTTAGAAATCTGGTATGAACAGCGGTGAAGCCTATAGGCGGACTTGGCCGTAAGATAATAACATCAAGGCGACCTTTTGGAAACATCGGATCAGGCACACAATCCTTCGGGATTTTCTGTTGAAAAACATAATAATAACATCATAGTTAGCAATGTAGTTTAGCTTTTGAAGAATGCATGCAAAAGATGCACATATGTCGTAATAGTAAAAAAATCTTACCATGCCATCTCCATGGATGTTACCGTAGTTCAACACGTGCACTACTGGCACGTATTGACCATAATGTGCGAGAGTTTCATAATTGGTATTGTAGTTCTCAACATCAATAATAAACGAGATAAGATGATCTTTCTCCTCATAAGTTAATTCAGATCCATTGGTGTAGTAGGTTCTGTCTACCATCTTCCGTACATTTTTTGAAGAATGAAAATAAGCCGCCAATGGCAATAAGCTGTCAACTATTTTGAAATAAACAATATAAATTACTTAATAAATATTTATTGAGAAACTGACATAGAGGTAGAAGCGGAAGCGTATCAACAAGCACCCAAATGTCGATATTCTCTTCATCGATGTCATCTTCAGGATCACCAAGATCGAAGGTGACATGCATACCCTCCTGAAAATCATACGCATTGCACTGTGCTTCCCAATTAGAGTAACCAAAATGGGATACGCTCTCCGCATTGTATAGCTTTACAGAAAAAGCATAACCATGATGGGTCCTGAGGTGAACTATCTTTGTCTCCATATTCTCATAATCTTCAAAATTTAGCTTCTCCAAGACATAGCATCTTGCATGGCATGGGATAAGCTAGTCGAATTGTAAAAGAGAGAAATTACACGTTGAAGAAGCAGAAGTCATGCTTAATTATGAAAAAAGACTTATCGTTGTTGCGTATCATTTCAACATCGAAGGTCTCGTCGGGCTTAATACTGAAGCGCCGACGTCTACCAGGTGAGGCCTGTCGCACATACCCCGGTCGTCGGCGCAGTAGTCGCACTCCAGGATCCTATCATCGTCGTCAGACATTTCCTATGTTCATATTTCAAAGGTTAAACTTCTTAAAGCCAATATATGTACTACAAAAACTAAATTAGATCATTATTATTCATCATGGGTTGACTATCGGTCTGTCGAGCCGTTTCTTGAAAACTCTCAGCTCACGTGGTGTATATATTCGACCGTCGGTGATGGTCGCTCCTCCCTTTGTCCCCGAGTGCATTACACCAAAATGTCTAGCACACGGGAACGAAGGAGAAGCGACCCCCACGACAATAGTCAGGATTCTTCCTCTCTGACATTTGCGACCGTCATTGATGGTCGTTCTTCTCTTCCTTCCCATGCATTACCAAAAGGTCTATCACGAGAAAGAAGAGGAAGAATGATCCCCATGACAACATGTCACGACCGGTTTTTCAATAAAATATTTATTGAGAGACCAATCCCTTTTACGGACCAGTAAAGAAGAATTCCTTCTCACTGGTAGACAATATCTTGGTCACAGAAGAAAAGTACCAGGAGTACTGAATATAATACAAGGTTGAGCGGGGACTGCTCAACAATTTATTACATGCACGCCGAATAAACATAACGGCGGATAGGGTGGCATAACTACTAACTCACGATAACAACGGTGGTGGATATATCACAGCGGAGCGGGTGATATGACTCCTGCAAACTACAGCTCTTCGAGCGTCGGGGTGAAGCTCGAGGAGGTTTATTGCGGGTGGCGGAAGCGTATATAATAAAAGTGACCAATATCCAGGATCGCACAGGACTGACTGGGATTCCTCTAGGCGTCGGACTCACTATCAAACTCTTCATCCAAGAGGTCGCCTTCGTCAACATCTGGCCAAATCAACAAGCCAGGTGAGTACTATGAAAGTACTCGCAAGACAGTTCGGACATAAGATATAACAAATGTAAACATGAAGCATATGAACAGATTAACAAGTGCGTTCAGACATAGAGACAAAAATGCATGGGAAAATAACAGAGAAGTCGGGCGGTAGTCCTCCCGAAATCCCAAAATAAATACTGGGTGCCAAACGAGGGTCTGAATGACTCCTCGAGAGGAAACTGCAAGAATAATAATGCCGCAGTCGGGCGTCGGGGCGACACCACATAAAGGGCTTATAACAGAAAATAAAAGACAGTGCGTGCCACAGTCGGACGTCTGAGCGACATCACATAAAGGGCTTATATTGAAAGTAAGAGACAAACATGCCACAGTCGGACGTCTGAGCGACATCACATAAAGGGCTTATATTGAAAGTAAGAGACAAACATGCCACAGTCGGACGTCTGAGCGACATCACATAAAGGGCTTATATTGAAAGTAAGAGACAAACATGCCACAGTCGGACGTCTGAGCGACATCACATAAAGGGCTTATATTCATAACTTAGTAGCTCATGAATTTTAAATCATATCAAGAGAATAATCAGACATGAGACAAACAACAGGGTTAGTCCATCCACAGGAATAACGTTCAGCCAAGATTACTACTCTAGCTCACTTACCGGAAAGAAGAATATACCACGAGGTTATGACATAGACATGGATACGCTGATCACGATACTTGACCTTGGATACGATGACTCGGAAGGATTTGACTCTGCAGAGTTTGTACTTTAACCACAGCCAACGGATTTCAGTAGTCACGGGGACTAGTTCCGTTTACGGTGTTTTGGAAGAAACACATCTAACCAGTACACACCCATTCAACAATCCGAAGCCAGGAATTACCCTCGGCAACGTTCAAGAAAAACCTTGAGACGGGGAGGCTACAACCTCGCGTAGCATGGGATCAGATTTCTATACGCGCGCTCTAAGGGGTGCCCCCCTCTCGGTCCCAACCGGAAACACCCATGCCCCCTGACCGGATGAGTGGCTTTAATCCAGGGCCATGGAACCATCATCCCGGCCCCTCTGTTTGGTGTGTACACGGAAAGAGGTTACCAACTTACTAAACCGCATTCTGGCAGAAAACAAGTGGTAGCACGGAAGGGGGAAGAACGATAACGTGACTCCGTCCACGTTAACGTCGGAGATTATCGGATGACGCAAGGCTGGCATGCTACAACAGTACCACCTTACTGCCCTTCATGTCACCACATGACTAGGCCATCTCTCATCAGAGATCACAGTAACTTTGGAACACACGGGTAGTTGCCTCACAAGCAACGAGATACTCACCGATACTCATATGCCACGCACAAATTTTCACGCAAACATGCAAAGCACCTATCATATCAAAGGTTCAAACATGCTTGCCTGGTTCGGAGAAGTCGGAGTCTAGCTCGGCGAAGTTCGCGGCTCCGTCACCTCTTCCGGAACCTACGGTATAGCGAAAAGGCATACTAACGTGAAAACCAACGCGTGCATAAACGTTGTTCCAAACATTTTCCAAATAAATCCCATAAAAAACTAGACAAAATTATAAGACTGTCAGAAAAAGAATCACTCAAAAATCACTTTTCATTAAAAAGTTATAAGGGTTTCTGTCCAGGGACTCATCTGTAATGAAACAGAAAAGTTCCAGGGGCTAAACTGAGAAAACAGAAAACGGTTCGAATAGAAACGCGCCAGCCCACAGAGAAAACGTACTCTGCCCGAAGGCGCCAACAGAAAACGCTTCGGGGGGGTGGAAGAAGAGAGGCTGACGTGGGGGGTCCACATGTCAGGTTTGAAAAACCTCGTCGGCGCCCGAAGGCTGCGGAGGTCGCCGGCGTCGAACCACGGCGAGTCAGGGAGATCGGAGTGTACCAAGAGTATCAGCGTGTCCTTCCGCCGTCGGTGGGTGGTGGACTCGAGCGTCGGGGAGCACCACGTCGACGGCGACACTTTCTCCGGCGGACGGCGGCTCGGGCGATGGTGGGAACTCCGGTGGTATGCTGCAAACTTCGAATTGAAGTGCGGGTCAGAAGGACGGATGCACTAGGGAGCTACTGGCAAGAGATGGGAGGCAGAGGTGCACGCACGGGAGTGAATCGAGCTGGATCCCGTGGCGGGTCGCGGCGGCCGGAGTCGAGGAAGGAGACTCCCTCGGGGCTCTTCCAGTGGCTAGGCAGGGTCTTGGTGGAGTGCAGAGGTGGTGTGGGTACTAGCTGGAGCTCGGGGCCTCTATTTATAGGCGGCTCGAGGGGGTGGCCGAAAACGGGGTTGCTCTGGCGAGCAATTACGGTGAGGCAGCGGCTTGGCAAGGAGTTTAGGTGGCCAGGCAGCATCAGTGAGGTGTACTGATGCCGTTCCCCCGCTAATCCTGGTCAGTCTTGGCGTAATGGCGCCGGTCCACGGTGGGGTGGCCGCACGGGCACGACGGCGGCAGAGAGCGCGCTCCGCGCCCAGCGGTTCACGACGAGGGTGGCAGCGTGCACTGGGGAGTGGAAGACCACGCGGCGATCTCCGGTGGCTTGGGCGGCGCTGGGTGGCGCCGTCTGCGCTGCGCCTCTCTCTGGCGGCCGCAAAGCCGCCGCTGGCGTCAGTCGCGGGGCGGCGCACCTCCTCCAGCTCGTTGCCGACGCCCGCAAGCATCCAGGCGCTCGTGCGGTGCAGGGGACAAGGGGGAGGGGATAGGAAACACGGCGACGCCGGGCACTGGCGAGATCGACAACAGACACTGAAGAAAACGACAGTGATTCAGACACTGTTAACTGAATTTGACTGAACCTTATAGAAACAGTGTCCAGTAGGTGTTCGATGAAATGATTTGGTATGAAGAAAATTTTTCCTGGGGCTGGGACTTGGTCAGGTGACCTCTCAATGCACCCACAGGCTGCCTGATTTTTCTCAGAATTTTTGGAGAAAGATTTGAATGAATTTCATCAAATTTGGCAAATCTGGTCCAAACTTGCAGCAAGTATAATTTGAAAAGTTTGAGCTGAAGACCAGTGGATCTTCATGGATCTTGGTTGAGGGTTCAAAGGACTAGGAAGGGAAATTGGTTTGGGGGCAAAAATCAAAACAGAAATGGTAGCTCCTTTGTAAATCTCCAAGAGCTAGAATAGAAGGCAGAAATTGTTTTGATAAGAATTAAAGGGGAAAATTTTTATGGAGAGGTCCAACTTGCTGGATTTGAAGTAAATCATGATCCAAAGATGAGGAAAGGTTTATGAGAGTGGATTTGCACTAAGGTCATGGCAAGAGAGATTTGTTGGAAGGGGCAAAGAATCATTCCAAAAGCCATAGGGCATTTTCAAAGAATTTTCAAAAGGCATTTTTCCCAAGTGAAAAGCATTTTGGTTTGAGTCCAAAATAAAAAGAAAGAACCTCCAAGACCAAAATCAAATCTTGGGTGAATCCAAATAAAACCCTTGCCATAAAAAAATATTTTGAAAGGGAGGGTTCTTTTGAAGAAAAATTTAAAACACCTCCCTCAAGTCAAATAAATTTTTTGAAAAGGCCAAATAAAATTTTGGGTGTCACACAACAGTCAACATTCTTCTTCTCTCTTATATGGTGGAGTCCCGACAGACTTAAAGTCAACCCGAAATATCGTTTAATTATCTTTCTTGAAAATCCGGGCCACTCGATATTTCCTACATATTCTAGCACAAGTCATGCCAAAATTCACGGAAAAATCCGGCATGACCTTTGCTAAAAAGGACATATATCAAGCACCTGAAATTTGCTGGAATGGAAATTAATCAACACTCCGGCAAAATATAGGCCACTCTGAGGTGTTCCTGCAAACATAGGCCACTTGGGCAAGCTTTAGTAGTACAGAACACTACATATCAAATGTCTAAATCTCCGTCATATTTGAAAGACGTACATGAAAATTTTCTATTCCATGGAAATTGTCACAGCTACTCATCTACTATTGTACTACATCTGTCAAAACATCTACGTCATCATCGACATGGGGATTTGACTGGTCACACCTCAAGGTCGGAGGGGGTCAGTGACGAGGATGATGCAGGGCTCCTTGATTTCTGCAAAACAAGATATAAACAAAAACATTATTATCCTCATTAAAGGACTTAGTAAAACCCTATAAGCAATCAACTAAATATTAAATTTGATTCCAAATAAAAATTTCTACTGTCTGCAATTTGTTTCCTAAACCCTAGAAAAATGCCTTGATTTTTTACCTACTGTCTACTTCTTGAACCATAGAAAAATGCCCTAATTTCACAATATAACTTAAAGTTTGATTGCTGAAATTCCTATTACTAAATTTGATACCTAAACATTTGTCATATAGCATTCCAATACATTTCTATAATTCAAAATGTTATATACCTAAAAGTTTCTACTACTATTGTTTTTACTAAACCCTAAAAATATGCCCTAAGTTCAGAATATAACAAGTACATGACATTTTTTTCAAATTATACCAACTAAAAATTTCTTTTACTAAAATTTATAATCAAAAGACCTAAAATTTCTTATTTTATTTAAAACACCTAAAATAGTCAAAAGAAACTACATTTAGTCAAATGACCTAAAAATTTATTCTATTAAAAAACCTACATTCTAGAATGTCTACATTCTAAAACCTACATTTAAATTACCTACATTCTACAAGAACAGAGAGAAGGGAGGGGGGAGGAGGGGTAGGAAGGAAGGAGGGAGGAGGCGGGAAGGAGGGGGAGGAGGAGGGAGGTAGGAGGAGCTAACTCGGTGGCGGTACGAAGGAGGGAGGAAGGGAGGGAGGGAGGGAGGGATGGAGGAGGGAGGGGAGGGAGGACGGTCGGAGGGAGGGAGACATACTGGGGGCGACGGCGGTAGCAGCGGGCGGCAATGCAGCGGTGGCGACGGGCCGGCAGCTGCAGCGACGGGTGGGATGGATATGGGAGAGTGGGAGGGAGAGAGTGAGGGCCGCGCGTGGTGAAGGTAAGTTAGACTTACTAGTAGCATGGTATAGGAAAATGCGCTACTGATACTACCTTAGCAGTAGTGCGTTTTCTAGACAGCGCTACTACTATGCCTAGCTTGACGGCAACGGTGATGGCCAAAATATTGGTAGCGCATTTTAGTGGTGCCGCACTACTGCTATGTATGTAGCAGTAGCACGCGGGGTAAACACGCGCTACTGTTAAATAGTAGTAGCGCCCCATTCTAACCAGTGCTACTGATATGCTTCTGTGTATAAGGTTTTCCCTAGTAGTGGGATCCCAACAAACACACCGCAAAAAGAGTTACATCAAATAGATCTCCAAGAGACCATTGTATTGAGAACCAAAAGAGAGAGATGAAGCCATCTAGCTACTGCCTATGAACCCGTAGGTCTATGGTGAACTACTCACGCATCATCGAAGAGGCACCAATGAGGATGATGAACCCCTCCGTGATGGTGTTTAGATTGGATCTTGTGGTTCTGCAACCTGCGGCGGCTGGAATTCTTTTTCGTCGACTCCTCTGGTTTCTTGAATATTTGGTAATTTATAGGGCGAAGAGGCGGTGGGGGAGGTCATCGAGGGGGGCACAACCCCCCTGGGCGCGCCTGGGCCTCCTGGCGCGCCCTGGTGGGTTGTGCCTACCTCGGGCCTCCCCTCTGGTACTTCTTTGGCCCACTGGGTGTCTTCTGGTCCGGAAAATATCTCCAAAAAGTTTTGCTGGGTTTCGACTCCGTTTGGTAGTGATATTCTGCGAAGTAAAAAACAGGGTTGTCCAAAAAATGACATAAAGTTGCTATAAAATGAATGTAAAACACCCAAGAATAATAATATAACAGCATGGAACTAGCAAAAATAATGGATACGTTGGAGACGATCACATACTTCTTTATACACTACTAGGCAAAGGCTAATTAGTGCCGCACCTGTTTTGGCCATTAATGGTGCACTATAGGTGCGCCACTATTATCACGCCATTAGTAACAAATAGTAATGGCGCACCTCTGGTGCACCATTACTATGCCTATCTGGTGCGCCATTACTATCTGACTTAGTAATGGCGCACCACATAGAAGTTCGCCATTACTAACAATTTTTTTTCAATTTTTTTCGGATTTTTTTTTTCATTTTTTTCTTAATCTCGGGTCACTATGGCTTAATCTCGGGTCAATATGCTTAATCTCAAGTCAATTCGCATTCCGTGGTCGAACTTCCCGGAAGGTCACCCATCCTCACACTACTCCAACCCGAGCACGCGTAACTTCGCAGTTCTATTGAACCCCAGCACCAGCTCACTTCACAGGCACTTGTTGATATATCTATCATATCAATCCTATTAAACCTTGTTGATGTCTAGGACTTTGTTCATGTTCATGAGTGTGATGAAATTTTGAAAAAATATTTCAAACTTCCCTATCATATTACGTATCATATTTTGAAAAAAAATTCGAAAAAAAAATTTCGACACCATTTTTTTTGTTACTAGTGGCGCACCTAGCAAATGGTGCGCCACTAGTAAGTTTGAAACTTTTTCCATTTCCCCCCCTCTAGATCTTAAAAGCCCCGTATCTTTCGTTCTGTTAGGTTTTTGGGGATTCTGAAAATCTTGAACGGGGATACCTCGGTTCAATTCGGATGTAACTTTTCGAGAAGATGATTTTTCATATAAAAAACTTTTTAATCCGAGTTCGTATGCAAAAGTTATGCCCATTTTACTAAATTCCAGAGAGATTTTGCAAATAAAGTCGAAATTCATATTTGTAAATTTTCCCAACAACTAGACCACATATCACATGGGAAACTTTTTTTTGACATTTCCACCATTTTCTTTTATTTTTTTAAAACTGAAAAGGCGGTCCGGGGGGGGGGGGGGGGTGCAAAGAAAGTTGATAATGGCGCACCGGGGGATAGTGTGCCATTACTAGCTGACATAGTAATGGCGCACCTTCACAAAGTGCGCCATTACTATGTGTATGACTTGGTCAAACATTGGTCAAACTTAGTAATGGCGCACTTTGCATAGGTGCGCCATTACTATGTCAAACTTAGTAATGGCGCACCTACACAAAGTGCGCCATTACTAACTTTGAACAAGGTTTGACCAAGTCATACACATAGTAATGGGGAACTTTGGTGAAGGTGCGCCATTACTATGTCAACTAGTAATGGCGCACTATCCCCTGGTGCGCCATTACTATTTTTTTTTCTAAACTAGTAATGGCGCACCACACATCAGGTGCGCCATTAGTAATATATCAATAATGGCGCACCTGTATCTCGTGCGCCACATACATGGTGCGCTATTAATGTCCATATTAGCTATAGCCCTTTTCCTAGTAGTGATATGTGGAGTCATCACTTTCCATAAGAGTTTATATAATCTTTTTATTTCTTTTATTATCTTTTCCTTTTCCAAGATCAAAGCAAGGAAGCAAGGCCCACAACTGAAAACTAATCTTTATTATATAACTCTTGCACTCGATTACATAGATAGATCACAAAGAAAAACTCAAAAACTAGATCATACTAAAAACTTTTATTCTAGTAGGTAACGATATAAAAAATGATCGAACTAAGGAAAACAATAAATGTAAAGATGGGATGGTGATATGATACCAGGGCACCTCACCTAGGCTTGGCACAAGCCAAGGGGAGTGCCCATACCCGTGTACTCAAGACTCCTTCGGAGGTGGTGATGGTGGTGTGGATGATGTGGAAGGCTTATCCTTCGTCATCCAAGGCTTAGGCTCAGCATCGTAAAAGGATGAACGAGTCTCCGGAATCCTCAAATCTGCAGCCAAACTCATCTTCTTATATCTGTATTCATACTCATAGTTTTGGTTTTGCAGGTCATAGATCTGGGATTGGAGGTGCTCGATTTTCTCATCAAGCTTGAAGATGGCCTCTCCAATATCATTGTTGTCCATCTTGTGGTCACGGGTGAATTCCATGATCATGGAGTGGTTGGCGTTGAGTCCGTGTTCTACCATCCCTTGGCACTTGAAAATCTCCACCGCTTCGAGCCTGGCCTGCACGCTTCCGGTCCTCCATGGCCCTTGAACATCCCGGATCTGAAGCACCCCCTCACGCATCTCAATTGTTTGAGGGTGTTGCATCACCTCCTGAAGATAGGGTTTGATGACCTTCTCATAGAACTTGTCCTTGGGCGCGCTTGGAGACGTCATGGCGATCTAGATCTGTCACAAAAATAGCTCGAAACAAGAACAGACGATATTGCCATGATGCGGTGGTCAAAACCTTCGGGAGATTATATGATGAATCTTTACCGTGCAAAAGAAGTATTCTGGGAGAAACGGAGTCCGGAGGGAACACGAGGTGGCCACAAGCCTGGGAGGCATGCCCAGGGGGTAGGGCGCGCCCCCACGGCTTGTCACCTCCTCGTGCGCTATTCAGACTACTTCTTAATTTCCTAAATTTTTAAATATTCCAAAACGGAGTAAAACTGCTTTTGGGAAAGTTTTGGAGTCGGTTTACTTGCCGTATCACATACCTATTCCTTTTTAGGGTTCTGGAGTGTTCTTGAAGGTTTCCCTTATGTAATCCTTCAGTGTTATGGTATGTATAATATTGGTTTCAACATTTATGGGCGTACCTGAGATATTTGTTTGATTCTTTGCCCATTCACCACCTTCGGGTTATTTCCCTCGGCATTGTTAATCTTAATGGCACCTGAACGATAAACTTCCTCGATAATGTAAGGCCCTTCCATTTGGAGAGATATTTTCCTACAAAAACTCTTAAATGAGAGTTGTATAGCAAGACCTAGTCTTCTACATTAAATTCCTGCTTTTTTATTCTTTTATCATGCCATCTTTTAACTTTCTCTTTAAAAAGCTCGTCATTTTCACAGGCTTGGGTTCTCCATTCATCAAGTGAGCTAATGTCAAATAACCTCTTCTCACCGGCAAGTTTGAAATCATAGTTGAGCTCTTTAATTGCCCAATAAGCTTTATGTTCTAATTCAAGAGGTAAGTGGCATGCTTTTCCATATACCACTTTATACGGAGACATACCCATAGGATTCTTATAAGCAGTTCTTTAAGCCCATAGTGCATCATAAAGTTTCTTAGACCAATTCTTCCTAGATCTATTACAGTCTTTTGCAAGATCAATTTTATCTCTCTGTTACTTAATTCTACTTGACCACTAGACTGAGGATGGTATGGGGATGCAATTCTACGGTTAACATCATACTTAGCAGGCAATTTACGGAAAGCACCGTGAATAAAGTGTGAACCACCATCAGTCATCAAATATCTAGGGACTCCAAACCTCGGGAAAATAACTTCTTAAACATCTTAATAGATGTGTTGCGATCAGCACTGCTTGTTGGGATAGCTTCTACCCATTTAGTAACATAATCAACATCAACTAAAATATGTGTATACCCATTAGAGGAAGGAAAAGGTCCCATATAATCAAATCCCCAAACATCAAATGGTTCAATAACAAGTGAATAATTCATAGGCATTTCCTGACGTCTACTTATATTACCAATTCTTTGACATTCATCAAAAGACAAGAAAAACTTACGAGCATCTTTGAAAATAGTAGGCCGATAAAAACTAGATTGTAATACCTTGTGTATAGTTCTGTCTCCAGCATGGTGTCCTCCGTAGGCCTCGGAGTGACACTTGTGTAGGATTCGTTCCTGTTCATGCTCAGGTACACAACGTCTAATAACACCATGTACTCCTTCTTTATAAAGTTGTGGGTCTTTGCTACCTCTTGAGCTTGCGTTGGTTTTTCCCTTGAAGAGGAAAGGGTGATGCAGCAAAGTAAAGTATTTCCCTCAGCTTTTGAGAACCAAGGTATCTATCCAGTAGGAGATAACGCGACAAGCCATCAAATACCTGCATAAACAAACACCAACTTGCACCCAACGTGATAAAGGGTTGTCAATCCCTTCACGGTTATTTGCAACGTGAGATCTGATAGAGATGGATAAACGGTAAAGTAATATTTTTGGTAATTTTTGTTTATGGAATGGAAAGTAAAAGATTGTAGATCAGAAACTTGTATGATGGAAAGTAGAAGATTACGTGATGGAAAATAGAAGATTATATGCTGGAAAATAGACGATTATATGATGGAAAATAGACCCGGGACCATAGGTTTCACTAGAGGCTTCTCTCAAGATAGGAATTATTACGGTGGGTAAACAAATTACTGCCAAGCAATTGATAGAAAAGCGCAAAGTTATGACGATATCTAAGGCAATGATCATGAATATAGGCATCACGCCCGTGTCAAGTAGACAAAAACGATTCTGCATCTACTACTATTACTCAGACATCGATTGACTCCTGCCTGCATCTAGACTATTAAGTTCATAAGAACAGAGTAACGCATTAAGTAAGAATATGATGTAGCGGAATTAACTCAAGCAATATGATGAAAACCCCGTCTTGTTATCCTCGATGGCAACAATACAATACGTGCCTTGCTTCCCCTACTGTCACTGGGAAAGGACACCGCAAGATTGAACCCAAAGCTAAGCACTTCTCCCATTGCAAGAAAATCCAATCTAGTTGGCCAAACCAAATCGATAGTTTGAAGAGACTCGCAAAGATATCAAATCATGCATATAAGATTCAGAGAAGATTCAAATAATATTCATAGATATGATGATCATAAATCCACAATTCATCGGATCTCGGCATACACACCGCAAAAGAGTATTACATCGAATAGATCTCCAAGAACATCAAGGAGAACTTTGTATTGAGAATCAAAGAGAGAGAAGAAGCCATCTAGCTACTAGCTATGGACCCGTAGGTCTGTGGTAAACTACTCACGCTTCATCAGACAGGCAATGGTGTTGATGTAGAAGCCCTCCGTGATCGAATCCCCCTCCGGCAGGATGCCGGAAAAGGCCCCAAGATGGGATCTCACGGGTACAGAAGGCTGCTGCGATGGAAAAGTGGTTTTGTGGCTCCCCTGGAAGATTTTGGGGGATTCGAGTATATATAGGAGGAAGATCTAGGTCAGGGGGTCACCGAGGAGCCCACAAGGTCGGGGGCGCGCCCTACCCCCCTGGGCGCGCCCTCCACCCTTGTGGCCGCCTCGTGGCTCTTCTGACTTGCACTCCAAGTCTCCTGGGTGTCTTCTCGTGCAAGAAAAATCATCGCGGAAGTTTTATTCCGTTTGGACTCCGATTGGTATTCCTTTTCAGCGAAACTCTAAAACAAGGAAAAAACAGAAACTGGCGCTGGGCTCTAGGTTAATAGGTTAGTCCCAAGAATCATATAAAATAGCATATTAATGCATATTAAATATCCAAAACAGATAATATAATAGCATGGAACAATAAAAAATTATAGATACGTTGGAGACATATCAAGCATCCCCAAGCTTAATTCCTGCTCGTCCTCGAGTAGGTAAATGATAAAAACATAATTTCTGATGTGGAATGCTACCTAACATATGTATCCATGTAATTCTCTTTGTTGTGGCATGAATGTTCAGATCCATATGATTCAAAACAAAAATTCAATATTGACATAAAAACAATAATACTTCAAGTATACGAACAAAATAATTATGTCTTCTCAAAACATGGCCAAAGAAAGCTTATCCCTAAAAAATCATATAGTCTGGCTATGCTCCATCTTCATCACACAAAATACTCAAATCATGCACAACCCCGATGACAAGCCAAGCAATTGTATCATACTTTTGATGTTCGCAAACCCTTTCAACTTTCACGCAATACATGAGCGTGAGCCATGGACATAGCACTATAGGTGGAATAGACGGTGGTTGTGGAGAAGACAAAAAGAAGGAGATAGTCTCGCATCAACTAGGCGTATCAACGGGCTAAGGAGATGCCCATCAATAGATATCAATGTGAGTGAGTAGGGATTGCCATGCAACGGATGCACTAGAGCTATAAGTTTATGAAAGCTCAAAAAGAAACTAAGTGGGTGTGCATCCAACTTGCTTGCTGATGAAGACCTAGGGCAATTTGAGGAAGCCCATCGTTGGAATATACAAGCCAAGTTCTATAATGAAAAATTCCCACTAGTATATGAAAATGACAATATAGGAGACTCTCTATCATGAAGATCATGGTGCTACTTTGAAGCACAAGTGTGGTAAAAAGGATAGTAACATTGTCCCTTCTCTCTTTTTCTCTCATTTTTTTTCCTTTTTCTTCTTCTTCTTCTTCTTCTTCTTCTTTTTTGGGCCTTCTCTTTTT
The DNA here is from genome assembly GCF_018294505.1 of Triticum aestivum. NCBI lineage: Eukaryota > Viridiplantae > Streptophyta > Magnoliopsida > Poales > Poaceae > Triticum > Triticum aestivum. Next base: position 47,731,279 of record NC_057799.1, on the reverse strand, counting down.
TTTATATGGCCTTTCTCTCCCTTTTTTTAATTTCCTCACAAGGGACAATGCCCTAATAATGAAGATCATCAAACTTATATTTACTTACAATCCAAAAATTACAACTTGATACTAGAACAAAAATATGACTCTATGTGAATGCCTCCGGCGGTGTACCGGGATGTGCAATGAATCAAGAGCGACATGTATAAAAAATGATGAGCGGTGGCTTTGACACAAATACAATGTCAACTACATGATCATGCATAGCAATATGACAATGATGGAGCGTCTCATATGTCAACTACATGATCATGCATAGCAATATGACAATGATGGAGTGTGTCATAATAAATGGAACGGTGGAAAGTTGCATGGCAATATATCTCGGAATCTCTATGGAAATGCCATAATAGGTAGGTATGGTGGCTGTTTTGAGGAAGGTATATGGTTGGTTTATGTTACCGACAAAAGTTGCGTGGTACAAGAGAGGCTAGCAATGGCGGAAAGGTGAGAGTGCGTATAATCCATGGACTCAACATTAGTCATAAAGAACTCACATACTTATTGCATAAATCTGTTAGTCATTGAAACACAGTACTACGCGCATACTCCTAGGGGGTTAGATTGGTAGGAAAAGACCATTGCTCGTCCCCGACCGCCACTCATAAGGAAGACAATCAAAAAATATCTCATGCTCCAACTTCGTTACATAACGGTTCACCATACGTGCATGCTACGGGACTCACAAAGTTCAACACAAGTATTTCTAAAATTCACAACTACTCACTAGCATGACTCTAATATTACCATCTTCATATCTCAAAACAATCATAAGGAATCAAACTTCTCATAGTATTCAATGCACTTTACATAAAAGTTTTTATTATATCCCTCTTGGATGCCTATCATATTAGGACTAGTTCTATAACCAAAGCAAATTATCATGCTGTTCTAGGGACTCTCAAAATAATATAAGTGAAGTACGAGAGTTCATCAATTTCTACAAAATAAAACCACCGCCGTGCTCTAACTTCGTTACATAACGGTTCATCATATTGAATACTCTCATGCTCCAACTTCGTTACATAACGGTTCACCATACGTGCATGCTACGGGACTCACAAAGTTCAACACAAGTATTTCTCATATTCACAACTACTCACTAGCATGACTCTAATATTACCATCTTCATATCTCAAAACAATCATAAGGAATCAAACTTCTCATAGTATTCAATGCACTTTACATGAAAGTTTTTATTATATCCCTCTTGGATGCCTATCATATTAGGACTAATTTTATAAGCACATCAAATTACCATGCTATTCTTGGGACTCTCAAAATAATATAAGTGAAGTACGAGAGTTCATCAATTTCTACAAAATAAAACCACCACCGTGCGCTAAAAAAATATAAGTGAAGCACATAGAGCAAAATTGCCTAGCTCAAAAGATATAAGTGAATCACATAGAGTATTCTAATAAATCACAATTCATGCGTGTCTCTCCCAAAAGGTGTGCACAGCAAGGATGATTGGGGCAAACTAAAAAGACGCGGTACAAGAGAGGCTAGCAATGGCGGAAAGGTGAGAGTGCGTATAATCAATGGACTCAACATTGGTCATAAAGAACTCACATACTTATTGCAAAAATCTGTTAGTCATCGAAACAAAGTACAACGTGCATGGTCCTAGGGAGATAGATTGGTAGGAAAAGACCATCGCTCGTCCCCGACCACCACTTATAAGGAAGACAATCAAAAAATATCTCATGCTCCAACTTCGTTACATAACGGTTCACCATACGTGCATGCTACGGGACTCACAAAGTTCAACACAAGTATTTCTCATATTCACAACTACTCACTAGCATGACTCTAATATTACCATCTCCATATCTCAAAACAATCATAAGGAATCAAACTTCTCATAGTATTCAATGCACTTTACATGAAAGTTTTTATTATATCCCTCTTGGATGCCTATCATATTAGGACTAGTTCTATAACCAAAGCAAATTATCATGCTGTTCTAGGGACTCTCAAAATAATATAAGTGAAGTACGAGAGTTCATCAATTTCTACAAAATAAAACCACCGCCGTGCTCTAAAAAGTATATAAGTGAAGCACATAGAGAAAAATTGCCTAGCTCAAAAGACATAAGTGAATGACATAGAGTATTCTAATAAATCACGATTCATGCGTGTCTCTCCCAAAAGGTGTGTACAGCAAGGATGATTGGGGCAAACTAAAAAGACGCGGTACAAGAGAGGCTAGCAATGGCGGAAAGGTGAGAGTGCGTATAATCAATGGACTCAACATTAGTCATAAAGAACTCACATACTTATTGCAAAAATCTGTTAGTCATCGAAACAAAGTACAACGCGCATGGTCCTAGGGTGATAGATTGGTAGGAAAAGACCATCGCTCGGCCCCGACCACCACTCATAAGGAAGACAATCAAAAAATATCTCATGCTCCAACTTCGTTACATAACGGTTCACCATACGTGCATGCTACGAGACTCACAAAGTTCAACACAAGTATTTCTCATATTCACAACTACTCACTAGCATGACTCTAATATTACCATCTTCATGTCTCACAACAATCATAAGGAATCAAACTTCTCCTAGTATTCAATGCACTTTACATGAAAGTTTTTATTATATCCGTCTTGGATGCCTATCATATTAGGACTAATTTTATAACCAAATCAAATTACCATGCTGTTCTAGGGACTCTCAAAATAATATAAGTGAAGTACGATAGTTCAAATAAAACCACCGCCCTGCTCTAAGAAAAATATAAGTGAAGCACATAGAGCAAAAGTTCCTAGCTCAAAAGATATAAGTGAACCACATAGAGTATTCTAATAAATCACGATTCATGCGTGTCTCTCCCAAAAGGTGTGTACAGCAAGGATGATTGGGGCAAACTAAAAAGACGCGGTACAAGAGAGGCTAGCAATGGCGGAAAGGTGAGAGTGCGTATAATCAATGGACTCAACATTAGTCACAAAGAACTCACATACTTATTGCAAAAATCTGTTAGTCATCGAAACAAAGTACAACGCGCATGGTCCTAGGGTGATAGATTGGTAGGAAAAGACCATCGCTCGTCCCCGACCGCCACTCATAAGGAAGACAATCAAAAAATATCTAATGCTCCAACTTCGTTACATAACGGTTCACCATACGTGCAAGCTAAGTTCAACACAAGTATTTCTCAAATTCACAACTACTCACTAGCATGACTCTAATATTACCATCTTCATATCTCAAAACAATCATAAGGATTCAAACTTCTCCTAGTATTCAATGCACTTTACATGAAAGTTTTTATTATATCCCTCTTGGATGCCTATCATATTAGGACTAATTTTATAACCAAATCAAATTACCATGCTGTTCTAGGGACTCTCAAAATAATATAAGTGAAGTACGATAGTTCAAATAAAACCACCGCCGTGCTCTAAGAAAAATATAAGTGAAGCACATAGAGCAAAATTGCCTAGCTCAAAAGATATAAGTGAACCACATAGAGTATTCTAATAAATCACGATTCATGCGTGTCTCTCCCAAAAGGTGTGTACAGCAAGGATGATTGGGGCAAACAAAAAAGACGCGGTACAAGAGAGGCTAGCAATGGCGGAAAGGTGAGAGTGCGTATAATCAATGGACTCAACATTAGTCATAAAGAACTCACATACTTATTGCAAAAATCTGTTAGTCATCGAAACAAAGTACAACGCGCATGGTCCTAGGGTGATAGATTGGTAGGAAAAGACCATCGCTCGTCCCCGACCACCACTCATAAGGAAGACAATCAAAAAATATCTCATGCTCCAACTTCGTTACATAACGGTTCACCATACGTGCATGCTACGGGACTCACAAAGTTCAACACAAGTATTTCTCATATTCACAACTACTCACTAGCATGACTCTAATATTACCATCTTCATGTCTCACAACAATCATAAGGAATCAAACTTCTCCTAGTATTCAATGCACTTTACATGAAAGTTTTTATTATATCCCTCTTGGATGCCTATCATATTAGGACTAATTTTATAACCAAATCAAATTACCATGCTGTTCTAGGGACTCTCAAAATAATATAAGTGAAGTACGATAGTTAAAATAAAACCACCGCCGTGCTCTAAGAAAAATATAAGTGAAGCACATAGAGCAAAATTGCCTAGCTAAAAAGATATAAGTGAACCACATAGAGTATTCTAATAAATCACGATTCATGCGTGTCTCTCCCAAAAGGTGTGTACAGCAAGGATGATTGGGGCAAACTAAAAAGACGCGGTACAAGAGAGGCTAGCAATGGCGGAAAGGTGAGAGTGCGTATAATCAATGGACTCAACATTAGTCATAAAGAACTCACATACTTATTGCAAAAATCTGTTAGTCATCGAAACAAAGTACAACGCGCATGGTCCTAGGGTGATAGATTGGTAGGAAAAGACCATCGCTCGTCCCCGACCGCCACTCATAAGGAAGACAATCAAAAAATATCTAATGCTCCAACTTCGTTACATAACGGTTCACCATACGTGCAAGCTAAGTTCAACACAAGTATTTCTCAAATTCACAACTACTCACTAGCATGACTCTAATATTACCATCTTCATATCTCAAAACAATCATAAGGAATCAAACTTCTCCTAGTATTCAATGCACTTTACATGAAAGTTTTTATTATATCCCTCTTGGATGCCTATCATATTACGACTAATTTTATAACCAAATCAAATTACCATGCTGTTTTAGGGACTCTCAAAATAATATAAGTGAAGTACGATAGTTCAAATAAAACCACCGCCGTGCTCTAAGAAAAATATAAGTGAAGCACATAGAGCAAAATTGCCTAGCTCAAAAGATATAAGTGAACCACATAGAGTATTCTAATAAATCACGATTCATGCGTGTCTCTCCCAAAAGGTGTGTACAGCAAGGATGATTGGGGCAAACTAAAAAGACGCGGTACAAGAGAGGCTAGCAATGGCGGAAAGGTGAGAGTGCGTATAATCAATGGACTCAACATTAGTCATAAAGAACTCACATACTTATTGCAAAAATCTGTTAGTCATCGAAACAAAGTACAACGCACATGGTCCTAGGGTGATAAATTGGTAGGAAAAGACCATCGCTCGTCCCCGACCACCACTCATAAGGAAGACAATCAAAAAATATCTCATGCTCCCACTTCGTTACATAACGGTTCACCATACGTGCATGCTACGGGACTCACAAAGTTCAACACAAGTATTTCTCATCTTCACAACTACTCACTAGCATGACTCTAATATTACCATCTTCATGTCTCAGAACAATCATAAGGAATCAAACTTCTCCTAGTATTCAATGCACTTTACATGAATGTTTTTATTATATCCCTCTTGGATGCCTATCATATTAGGACTAATTTTATAACCAAATCAAATTACCATGCTGTTCTAGGGACTCTCAAAATAATATAAGTGAAGTACGATAGTTCAAATAAAACCACCGCCGTGCTCTAAGAAAAATATAAGTGAAGCACATAGAGAAAAATTGCCTAGCTCAAAAGATATAAGTGAACCACATAGAGTATTCTAATAAATCACGATTCATGCATGTCTCTCCCAAAAGGTGTGTACAGCAAGGATGATTGGGGCAAACTAAAAAGACGCGGTACAAGAGAGGCTAGCAATCGCGGAAAGGTGAGAGTGCGTATAATCAATGGACTCAACATTAGTCATAAAGAACTCACATACTTATTGCAAAAATCTGTTAGTCATCGAAACAAAGTACAACGCGCATGGTCCTAGGGTGATAGATTGGTAGGAAAAGACCATCGCTCGTCCCCGACCACCACTCATAAGGAAGACAATCAAAAAATATCTAATGCTCCAACTTCGTTACATAACGGTTCACCATACGTGCAAGCTAAGTTCAACACAAGTATTTCTCAAATTCACAACTACTCACTAGCATGACTCTAATATTACCATCTTCATGTCTCAGAACAATCATAAGGAATCAAACTTCTCCTATTATTCAATGCACTTTACATGAAAGTTTTTATTATATCCCTCTTGGATGCCTATCATATTAGGACTAATTTTATAACCAAATCAAATTACCATGCTGTTCTAGGGACTCTCAAAATAATATAAGTGAAGTACGATAGTTAAAATAAAACCACCGCCGTGCTCTAAAAAAAATATAAGTGAAGCACATAGAGCAAAATTGCCTAGCTCAAAAGATATAAGTGAACCACATAGAGTATTCTAAGAAATCACGATTCATGCGTGTCTCTCCCAAAAGGTGTGTACAGCAAGGATGATTGGGGCAAACTAAAAAGACGCGGTACAAGAGAGGCTAGCAATGGCGGAAAGGTGAGAGTGCGTATAATCAATGGACTCAACATTAGTCATAAAGAACTCACATACTTATTGCAAAAATCTGTTAGTCATCGAAACAAAGTACAACGCATGGTCCTAGGGTGATAGATTGGTAGGAAAAGACCATCGCTCGTCCCCGACCGCCACTCATAAGGAAGACAATCAAAAAATATCTAATGCTCCAACTTCGTTACATAACGGTTCACCATACGTGCAAGCTAAGTTCAACACAAGTATTTCTCAAATTCACAACTACTCAATAGCATGACTCTAATATTACCATCTTCATATCTCAAAACAATCATAAGGAATCAAACTTCTCCTAGTATTCAATGCACTTTACATGAAAGTTTTTATTATATCCCTCTTGGATGCCTATCATATTAGTACTAATTTTATAACCAAATCAAATTACCATGTTGTTCTAGGGACTCTCAAAATAATATAAGTGAAGTACGATAGTTCAAATAAAACCACCGCCGTGCTCTAAGAAAAATATAAGTGAAGCACATAGAGCAAAATTGCCTAGCTCAAAAGATATAAGTGAACCACATAGAGTATTCTAATAAATCACGATTCATGCGTGTCTCTCCCAAAAGGTGTGTACAGCAAGGATGATTGGGGCAAACTAAAAAGACGCGGTACAAGAGAGGCTAGCAATGGCGGAAAGGTGAGAGTGCGTATAATCAATGGACTCAACATTAGTCATAAAGAACTCACATACTTATTGCAAAAATCTATTAGTCATCGAAACAAAGTACAACGCGCATGGTCCTAGGGTGATAGATTGGTAGGAAAAGACCATCGCTCGTCCCCGACCACCACTCATAAGGAAGACAATCAAAAAATATCTAATGCTCCAACTTCGTTACATAACGGTTCACCATACGTGCATGCTACAGGACTCACAAAGTTCAACACAAGTATTTCTCATATTCACAACTACTCACTAGCATGACTCTAATATTACCATCTTCATGTCTCAGAACAATCATAAGGAATCAAACTTCTCCTAGTATTCAATGCACTTTACATGAAAGTTTTTATTATATCCCTCTTGGATGCCTATCATATTAGGACTAATTTTATAACCAAATCAAATTACCATGCTGTTCTAGGGACTCTCAAAATAATATAAGTGAAGTACGATAGTTCAAATAAAACCACCACCGTGCTCTAAGAAAAATATAAGTGAAGCACATAGAGCAAAATTGCCTAGCTCAAAAGATATAAGTGAACCACATAGAGTATTCTAATAAATCACGATTCATGCGTGTCTCTCCCAAAAGGTGTGTACAGCAAGGATGATTGGGGCAAACTAAAAAGACGCGGTACAAGAGAGGCTAGCAATGGCGGAAAGGTGAGAGTGCGTATAATCAATGGACTCAACATTAGTCATAAAGAACTCACATACTTATTGCAAAAATCTATTAGTCATCGAAACAAAGTACAACGCGCATGGTCCTAGGGTGATTGATTGGTAGGAAAAGACCATCGCTCGTCCCCGACCACCACTCATAAGGAAGACAATCAAAAAATATCTCATGCTCCAACTTCGTTACATAACGGTTCACCATACGTGCATGCTACGGGACTCACAAAGTTCAACACAAGTATTTCTCATATTCACAACTACTCACTAGCATGACTCTAATATTACCATCTTCATGTCTCAGAACAATCATAAGGAATCAAACTTCTCCTAGTATTCAATGCACTTTACATGAAAGTTTTTATTATATCCCTCTTGGATGCCTATCATATTAGGACTAATTTTATAACCAAATCAAATTACCATGCTGTTCTAGGGACTCTCAAAATAATATAAGTGAAGTACGATAGTTCAAATAAAACCACCGCCGTGCTCTAAAAAAATATAAGTGAAGCACATAGAGCAGAATTGCCTAGCTCAAAAGATATAAGTGAACCACATAGAGTATTCTAATAAATCACGATTCATGCGTGTCTCTCCCAAAAGGTGTGTACAGCAAGGATGATTGGGGCAAACTAAAAAGACGCGGTACAAGAGAGGCTAGCAATGGCGGAAAGGTGAGAGTGCGTATAATCAATGGACTCAACATTAGTCATAAAGAACTCACATACTTATTGCAAAAATCTATTAGTCATCGAAACAAAGTACAACGCGCATGGTCCTAGGGTGATAGATTGGTAGGAAAAGACCATCGCTCGTCCCCGACCACCACTCATAAGGAAGACAATCAAAAAATATCTAATGCTCCAACTTCGTTACATAACGGTTCACCATACGTGCATGCTACAGGACTCACAAAGTTCAACACAAGTATTTCTCATATTCACAACTACTCACTAGCATGACTCTAATATTACCATCTTCATGTCTCAGAACAATCATAAGGAATCAAACTTCTCCTAGTATTCAATGCACTTTACATGAAAGTTTTTATTATATCCCTCTTGGATGCCTATCATATTAGGACTAATTTTATAACCAAATCAAATTACCATGCTGTTCTAGGGACTCTCAAAATAATATAAGTGAAGTACGATAGTTCAAATAAAACCACCACCGTGCTCTAAGAAAAATATAAGTGAAGCACATAGAGCAAAATTGCCTAGCTCAAAAGATATAAGTGAACCACATAGAGTATTCTAATAAATCACGATTCATGCGTGTCTCTCCCAAAAGGTGTGTACAGCAAGGATGATTGGGGCAAACTAAAAAGACGCGGTACAAGAGAGGCTAGCAATGGCGGAAAGGTGAGAGTGCGTATAATCAATGGACTCAACATTAGTCATAAAGAACTCACATACTTATTGCAAAAATCTATTAGTCATCGAAACAAAGTACAACGCGCATGGTCCTAGGGTGATTGATTGGTAGGAAAAGACCATCGCTCGTCCCCGACCACCACTCATAAGGAAGACAATCAAAAAATATCTCATGCTCCAACTTCGTTACATAACGGTTCACCATACGTGCATGCTACGGGACTCACAAAGTTCAACACAAGTATTTCTCATATTCACAACTACTCACTAGCATGACTCTAATATTACCATCTTCATGTCTCAGAACAATCATAAGGAATCAAACTTCTCCTAGTATTCAATGCACTTTACATGAAAGTTTTTATTATATCCCTCTTGGATGCCTATCATATTAGGACTAATTTTATAACCAAATCAAATTACCATGCTGTTCTAGGGACTCTCAAAATAATATAAGTGAAGTACGATAGTTCAAATAAAACCACCGCCGTGCTCTAAAAAAATATAAGTGAAGCACATAGAGCAGAATTGCCTAGCTCAAAAGATATAAGTGAACCACATAGAGTATTCTAATAAATCACGATTCATGCGTGTCTCTCCCAAAAGGTGTGTACAGCAAGGATGATTGGGGCAAACTAAAAAGACGCGGTACAAGAGAGGCTAGCAATGGCGGAAAGGTGAGAGTGCGTATAATCAATGGACTCAACATTAGTCATAAAGAACTCACATACTTATTGCAAAAATCTATTAGTCATCGAAACAAAGTACAACGCGCATGGTCCTAGGGTGATAGATTGGTAGGAAAAGACCATCGCTCGTCCCCGACCACCACTCATAAGGAAGACAATCAAAAAATATCTAATGCTCCAACTTCGTTACATAACGGTTCACCATACGTGCATGCTACAGGACTCACAAAGTTCAACACAAGTATTTCTCATATTCACAACTACTCACTAGCATGACTCTAATATTACCATCTTCATGTCTCAGAACAATCATAAGGAATCAAACTTCTCCTAGTATTCAATGCACTTTACATGAAAGTTTTTATTATATCCCTCTTGGATGCCTATCATATTAGGACTAATTTTATAACCAAATCAAATTACCATGCTGTTCTAGGGACTCTCAAAATAATATAAGTGAAGTACGATAGTTCAAATAAAACCACCACCGTGCTCTAAGAAAAATATAAGTGAAGCACATAGAGCAAAATTGCCTAGCTCAAAAGATATAAGTGAACCACATAGAGTATTCTAATAAATCACGATTCATGCGTGTCTCTCCCAAAAGGTGTGTACAGCAAGGATGATTGGGGCAAACTAAAAAGACGCGGTACAAGAGAGGCTAGCAATGGCGGAAAGGTGAGAGTGCGTATAATCAATGGACTCAACATTAGTCAGAAAGAACTCACATACTTATTGCAAAAATCTATTAGTCATCGAAACAAAGTACAACGCGCATGGTCCTAGGGTGATAGATTGGTAGGAAAAGACCATCGCTCGTCCCCGACCACCACTCATAAGGAAGACAATCAAAAAATATCTCATGCTCCAACTTCGTTACATAACGGTTCACCATACGTGCATGCTACGGGACTCACAAAGTTCAACACAAGTATTTCTCATATTCACAACTACTCACTAGCATGACTCTAATATTACCATCTTCATGTCTCAGAACAATCATAAGGAATCAAACTTCTCCTAGTATTCAATGCACTTTACATGAAAGTTTTTATTATATCCCTCTTGGATGCCTATCATATTAGGACTAATTTTATAACCAAATCAAATTACCATGCTGTTCTAGAGACTCTCAAAATAATATAAGTGAAGTACGATAGTTCAAATAAAACCACCGCCGTGCTCTAAAAAAAATATAAGTGAAGCACATAGAGCAGAATTGCCTAGCTCAAAAGATATAAGTGAACCACATAGAGTATTCTAATAAATCACGATTCATGCGTGTCTCTCCCAAAAGGTGTGTACAGCAAGGATGATTGGGGCAAACTAAAAAGACGCGGTACAAGAGAGGCTAGCAATGGCGGAAAGGTGAGAGTGCGTATAATCAATGGACTCAACATTAGTCATAAAGAACTCACATACTTATTGCAAAAATCTGTTAGTCATCGAAACAAAGTACAACGCGCATGGTCCTAGGGTGATAGATTGGTAGGAAAAGACCATCGCTCGTCCCCGACCGCCACTCATAAGGAAGACAATCAAAAAATATCTAATGCTCCAACTTCGTTACATAACGGTTCACCATACGTGCAAGCTAAGTTCAACACAAGTATTTCTCAAATTCACAACTACTCACTAGGATGACTCTAATATTACCATCTTCTTATCTCAGAACAATCATAAGGAATCAAACTTCTCCTAGTATTCAATGCACTTTACATGAAAGTTTTTATTATATCCCTCTTGGATGCCTATCATATTAGGACTAATTTTATAACCAAATCAAGTTACCATGCTGTTCTAGGGACTCTCAAAATAATATAAGTGAAGTACGATAGTTCAAATAAAACCACCGCCGTGCTCTAAGAAAAATATAAGTGAAGCACATAGAGCAAAATTGCCTAGCTCAAAAGATATAAGTGAACCACATAGAGTATTCTAATAAATCACGATTCATGCGTGTCTCTCCCAAAAGGTGTGTACAGCAAGGATGATTGGGGCAAACTAAAAAGACGCGGTACAAGAGAGGCTAGCAATGGCGGAAAGGTGAGAGTGCGTATAATCAATGGACTCAACATTAGGTATAAAGAACTCACATACTTATTGCAAAAATCTGTTAGTCATCGAAACAAAGTACAACGCGCATGGTCCTAGGGTGATAGATTGGTAGGAAAAGACCATCGCTCGTCCCCGACCGCCACTCATAAGGAAGACAATCAAAAAATATCTAATGCTCCAACTTCGTTACATAACGGTTCACCATACGTGCAAGCTAAGTTCAACACAAGTATTTCTAAAATTCACAACTACTCACTAGCATGACTCTAATATTACCATCTTCATATCTCAAAACAATCATAAGGAATCAAACTTCTCCTAGTATTCAATGCACTTTACATGAAAGTTTTTATTATATCCCTCTTGGATGCCTATCATATTAGGACTAATTTTATAACCAAATCAAATTACCATGCTGTTCTAGGGACTCTCAAAATAATATAAGTGAAGTACGATAGTTCAAATAAAACCACCGCCGTGCTCTAAGAAAAATATAAGTGAAGCACATAGAGCAAAATTGCCTAGCTCAAAAGATATAAGTGAACCACATAGAGTATTCTAATAAATCACGATTCATGCGTGTCTCTCCCAAAAGGTGTGTACAGCAAGGATGATTGGGGCAAACTAAAAAGACGCGGTACAAGAGAGGCTAGCAATGGCGGAAAGGTGAGAGTGCGTATAATCAATGGACTCAACATTAGTCATAAAGAACTCACATACTTATTGCAAAAATCTGTTAGTCATCGAAACAAAGTACAACGCGCATGGTCCTAGGGTGATAGATTGGTAGGAAAAGACCATCGCTCGTCCCCGACCACCACTCATAAGGAAGACAATCAAAAAATATCTAATGCTCCAACTTCGTTACATAACGATTCACCATACGTGCATGCTACGGGACTCACAAAGTTCAACACAAGTATTTCTCATATTCACAACTACTCACTAGCATGACTCTAATATTACCATCTTCATGTCTCAGAACAATCATAAGGAATCAAACTTCTCCTAGTATTCAATGCACTTTACATGAAAGTTTTTATTATATCCCTCTTGGATGCCTATCATATTAGGACTAATTTTATAACCAAATCAAATTACCATGCTGTTCTAGGGACTCTCAAAATAATATAAGTGAAGTACGATAGTTCAAATAAAACCACCGCCGTGCTCTAAGAAAAATATAAGTGAAGCACATAGAGCAAAATTGCCTAGCTCAAAAGATATAAGTGAACCACATAGAGTATTCTAATAAATCACGATTCATGCGTGTCTCTCCCAAAAGGTGTGTACAGCAAGGATGATTGGGGCAAACTAAAAAGACGCGGTACAAGAGAGGCTAGCAATGGCGGAAAGGTGAGAGTGCGTATAATCAATGGACTCAACATTAGTCATAAAGAACTCACATACTTATTGCAAAAATCTGTTAGTCATCGAAACAAAGTACAACGCGCATGGTCCTAGGGTGATAGATTGGTAGGAAAAGACCATCGCTCGTCCCCGACCGCCACTCATAAGGAAGACAATCAAAAAATATCTAATGCTCCAACTTCGTTACATAATGGTTCACCATACGTGCAAGCTAAGTTCAACACAAGTATTTCTCAAATTCACAACTACTCACTAGCATGACTCTAATATTACCATCTTCATATCTCAAAACAATCATAAGGAATCAAACTTCTCCTAGTATTCAATGCACTTTACATGAAAGTTTTTATTATATCCCTCTTGGATGCCTATCATATTAGGACTAATTTTATAACCAAGTCAAATTACCATGCTGTTCTAGGGACTCTCAAAATAATATAAGTGAATTACGATAGTTCAAATAAAACCACCGCCGTGCTCTAAGAAAAATATAAGTGAAGCACATAGAGCAAAATTGCCTAGCTCAAAAGATATAAGTGAACCACATAGAGTATTCTAATAAATCACGATTCATGCGTGTCTCTACCAAAAGGTGTGTACAGCAAGGATGATTGGGGCAAACTAAAAAGACGCGGTACAAGAGAGGCTAGCAATGGCGGAAAGGTGAGAGTGCGTATAATCAACGGACTCAACATTAGTCATAAAGAACTCACATACTTATTGCAAAAATTTGTTAGTCATCGAAACAAAGTACAACGCGCATGGTCCTAGGGTGATAGATTGGTAGGAAAAGACCATCGCTCGTCCCCGACCACCACTCATAAGGAAGACAATCAAAAAATATCTCATGCTCCCACTTCGTTACATAACGGTTCACCATACGTGCATGCTACGGGACTCACAAAGTTCAACACAAGTATTTCTCATATTCACAACTACTCACTAGCATGACTCTAATATTACCATCTTCATGTCTCAGAACAATCATTAGGAATCAAACTTCTCCTAGTATTCAATGCACTTTACATGAAAGTTTTTATTATATCCCTCTTGGATGCCTATCATATTAGGACTAATTTTATAACCAAATCAAATTGCCATGCTGTTCTAGGGACTCTCAAAATAATATAAGTGAAGTACGATAGTTAAAATAAAACCACCGCCGTGCTCTAAGAAAAATATAAGTGAAGCACATAGAGCAAAATTGCCTAGCTCAAAAGATATAAGTGAACCACATAGAGTATTCTAATAAATCACGATTCATGCGTGTCTCTCCCAAAAGGTGTGTACAGCAAGGATGATTGGGGCAAACTAAAAAGACGCGGTACAAGAGAGGCTAGCAATGGCGGAAAGGTGAGAGTGAGTATAATCAATGGACTCAACATTAGTCATAAAGAACTCACATACTTATTGCAAAAATCTGTTAGTCATCGAAACAAAGTACAACGCGCATGGTCCTAGGGTGATAGATTGGTAGGAAAAGACCATCGCTCGTCCCCGACCGCCACTCATAAGGAAGACAATCAAAAAATATCTAATGCTCCAACTTCGTTACATAACGGTTCACCATATGTGCAAGCTAAGTTCAACACAAGTATTTCTCAAATTCACAACTACTCACTAGCATGACTCTAATATTACCATCTTCATATCTCAAAACAATCATAAGGAATCAAACTTCTCATAGTATTCAATGCACTTTACATTAAAGTTTTTATTATATCCCTCTTGGATGCCTATCATATTAGGACTAATTTTATAACCAAATCAAATTACCATGCTGTTCTAGGGACTCTCAAAATAATATAAGTGAAGTACGATAGTTCAAATAAAACCACCGCCGTGCTCTAAGAAAAATATAAGTGAAGCACATAGAGCAAAATTGCCTAGCTCAAAAGATATAAGTGAACCACATAGAGTATTCTAATAAATCACGATTCATGCGTGTCTCTCCCAAAAGGTGTGTACAGCAAGGATGATTGGGGCAAACTAAAAAGACGCGGTACAAGAGAGGCTAGCAATGGCGGAAAGGTGAGAGTGCGTATAATCAATGGACTCAACATTAGTCATAAAGAACTCACATACTTATTGCAAAAATCTGTTAGTCATCGAAACAAAGTACAACGCGCATGGTCCTAGGGTGATAGATTGGTAGGAAAAGACCATCGCTCGTCCCCGACCGCCACTCATAAGGAAGACAATCAAAAAATATCTAATGCTCCAACTTCGTTACATAACGGTTCACCATACGTGCAAGCTAAGTTCAACACAAGTATTTCTCAAATTCACAACTACTCACTAGCATGACTCTAATATTACCATCTTCATATCTCAAAACAATCATAAGGAATCAAACTTCTCATAGTATTCAATGCACTTTACATGAAAGTTTTTATTATATCCCTCTTGGATGCCTATCATATTACGACTAATTTTATAACCAAATCAAATTACCATGCTGTTCTAGGGACTCTCAAAATAATATAAGTGAAGTATGATAGTTCAAATAAAACCACCGCCGTGCTCTAAGAAAAATATAAGTGAAGCACATAGAAAAAAATTGCCTAGCTCAAAAGATATAAGTGAACCACATAGAGTATTCTAATAAATCACGATTCATGCGTGTCTCTCCCAAAAGGTGTGTACAGCAAGGATGATTGGGGCAAACTAAAAAGACGCGGTACAAGAGAGGCTAGCAATGGCGGAAAGGTGAGAGTGCGTATAATCAATGGACTCAACATTAGTCATAAAGAACTCACATACTTATTGCAAAAATCTGTTAGTCATCGAAACAAAGTACAACGCGCATGGTCCTAGGGTGATAGATTGGTAGGAAAAGACCATCGCTCGTCCCCGACCACCACTCATAAGGAAGACAATCAAAAAATATCTCATGCTCCAACTTCGTTACATAACGGTTCACCATACGTGCATGCTACGGGACTCACAAAGTTCAACACAAGTATTTCTCAGATTCACAACTACTCACTAGCATGACTCTAATATTACCATCTTCATGTCTCAGAACAATCATAAGGAATCAAACTTCTCCTAGTATTCAATGCACTTTACATGAAAGTTTTTATTATATCCCTCTTGGATGCCTATCATATTAGGACTAATTTTATAACCAAATCAAATTACCATGCTGTTCTAGGGACTCTCAAAATAATATAGTGAAGTACGATAGTTCAAATAAAACCACCGCCGTGCTCTAAGAAAAATATAAGTGAAGCACATAGAGCAAAATTGCCTAGCTCAAAAGATATAAGTGAACCACATAGAGTATTCTAATAAATCACGATTCATGCGTGTCTCTCCCAAAAGGTGTGTACAGCAAGGATGATTGGGGCAAACTAAAAAGACGCGGTACAAGAGAGGCTAGCAATGGCGGAAAGGTGAGAGTGCGTATAATCAATGGACTCAACATTAGTCATAAAGAACTCGCATACTTATTGCAAAAATCTGTTAGTCATCGAAACAAAGTACAACGCGCATGGTCCTAGGGTGATAGATTGGTAGGAAAAGACCATCGCTCGTCCCCGACCGCCACTCATAAGGAAGACAATCAAAAAATATCTAATGCTCCAACTTCGTTACATAACGGTTCACCATACGTGCAAGCTAAGTTCAACACAAGTATTTCTCAAATTCACAACTACTCACTAGCATGACTCTAATATTACCATCTTCATATCTCAAAACAATCATAAGGAATCAAACTTCTCATAGTATTCAATGCACTTTACATGAAAGTTTTTATTATATCCCTCTTGGATGCCTATCATATTACGACTAATTTTATAACCAAATCAAATTACCATGCTGTTCTAGGGACTCTCAAAATAATATAAGTGAAGTATGATAGTTCAAATAAAACCACCGCCGTGCTCTAAGAAAAATATAAGTGAAGCACATAGAGCAAAATTGCCTAGCTCAAAAGATATAAGTGAACCACATAGAGTATTCTAATAAATCACGATTCATGCGTGTCTCTCCCAAAAGGTGTGTACAGCAAGGATGATTGGGGCAAACTAAAAAGACGCGCTACAAGAGAGGCTAGCAATGGCGGAAAGGTGAGAGTGCGTATAATCAATGGACTCAACATTAGTCATAAAGAACTCACATACTTATTGCAAAAATCTGTTAGTCATCGAAACAAAGTACAACGCGCATGGTCCTAGGGTGATAGATTGGTAGGAAAAGACCATCGCTCGTCCCCGACCACCACTCATAAGGAAGACAATCAAAAAATATCTCATGCTCCAACTTCGTTACATAACGGTTCACCATACGTGCATGCTACGGGACTCACAAAGTTCAACACAAGTATTTCTCATATTCACAACTACTCACTAGCATGACTCTAATATTACCATCTTCATGTCTCAGAACAATCATAAGGAATCAAACTTCTCCTAGTATTCAATGCACTTTACATGAAAGTTTTTATTATATCCCTCTTGGATGCCTATCATATTAGGACTAATTTTATAACCAAATCAAATTACCATGCTGTTCTAGGGACTCTCAAAATAATATAAGTGAAGTACGATAGTTCAAATAAAACCACCGCCGTGCTCTAAGAAAAATATAAGTGAAGCACATAGATCAAAATTGCCTAGCTCAAAAGATATGAGTGAACCACATAGAGTATTCTAATAAATCACGATTCATGCGTCTCTCTCCCAAAAGGTGTGTACAGCAAGGATGATTGGGGCAAACTAAAAAGACGCGGTACAAGAGAGGCTAGCAATGGCGGAAAGGTGAGAGTGCGTATAATCAATGGACTCAACATTAGTCATAAAGAACTCACATACTTATTGCAAAAATCTGTTAGTCATCGAAACAAAGTACAACGCGCATGGTCCTAGGGTGATAGATTGGTAGGAAAAGACCATCGCTCGTCCCCGACCGCCACTCATAAGGAAGACAATCAAAAAATATCTAATGCTCCAACTTCGTTACATAACGGTTCACCATACGTGCAAGCTAAGTTCAACACAACTATTTCTCAAATTCACAACTACTCACTAGCATGACTCTAATATTACCATCTTCATATCTCAAAACAATCATAAGGAATCAAACTTCTCATAGTATTCAATGCACTTTACATTAAAGTTTTTATTATATCCCTCTTGGATGCCTATCATATTAGGACTAATTTTATAAGAAAATCAAATTACCATGCTATTCTTGGGACTCTCAAAATAATATAAGTGAAGTACGAGAGTTCATCAATTTCTACAAAATAAATCCATCACCGTGCTCTTAAAAAATATAAGTGAAGCACATAGAGCAAATTGCCTAGCTCAATAGATATAAGTGAATCACATAGAGTATTCTAATAAATCACGATTCATGCGTGTCTCTCCCAAAAGGTGTGCACAGCAAGGATGATTGGGGCAAACTAAAAAGACACGGTACAAGAGAGGCTAGCAATGGCGGAAAGGTGAGAGTGCGTATAATCAATGGACTCAACATTAGTCATAAAGAACTCACATACTTATTGCAAAAATCTGTTAGTCATCGAAACAAAGTACAACGCGCATGGTCCTAGGGTGATAGATTGGTAGGAAAAGACCATCGCTCGTCCCCAACCACCACTCATAAGGAAGACAATCCAAAAATATCTCATGCTCCAACTTCGTTACATAACGGTTCACCATACGTGCATGCTACGGGACTCACAAAGTTCAACACAAGTATTTCTCATATTCACAACTACTCACTAGCATGACTCTAATATTACCATCTTCATATCTCAAAACAATCATAAGGAATCAAACTTCTCATAGTATTCAATGCACTTTACATGAAAGTTTTTATTATATCCCTCTTGGATGCCTATCATATTAGGACTAGTTCTATAACCAAAGCAAATTATCATGCTGTTCTAGGGACTCTCAAAATAATATAAGTGAAGTACGAGAGTTCATCAATTTCTACAAAATAAAACCACCGCCGTGCTCTAAAAAATATATAAGTGAAGCACATAGAGAAAAATTGCCTAGCTCAAAAGATATAAGTGAATCACATAGAGTATTCTAATAAATCACGATTCATGCGTGTCTCTCCCAAAAGGTGTGTACAGCAAGGATGATTGGGGCAAACTAAAAAGACGCGGTACAAGAGAGGCTAGCAATGGCGGAAAGGTGAGAGTGCGTATAATCAATGGACTCAACATTAGTCATAAAGAACTCACATACTTATTGCAAAAATCTGTTAGTCATCGAAACAAAGTACAACGCGCATGGTCCTAGGGTGATAGATTGGTAGGAAAAGACCATCGCTCGTCCCCGACCACCACTCATAAGGAAGACAATCAAAAAATATCTCATGCTCCAACTTCGTTACATAACGGTTCACCATACGTGCATGCTACGGGACTCACAAAGTTCAACACAAGTATTTCTCATATTCACAACTACTCACTAGCATGACTCTAATATTACCATCTTCATGTCTCAGAACAATCATAAGGAATCAAACTTCTCCTAGTATTCAATGCACTTTACATAAAAGTTTTTATTATATCCCTCTTGGATGCCTATCATATTAGGACTAATTTTATAACCAAATCAAATTACCATGCTGTTCTAGGGACTCTCAAAATAATATAACTGAAGTACGATAGTTCAAATAAAACCACCGCCGTGCTCTAAGAAAAATGTAAGTGAAGCACATAGAGCAAAATTGCCTAGCTCAAAAGATATAAGTGAACCAAGAGAGTATTCTAATAAATCACGATTCATGCGTGTCTCTCCCAAAAGGTGTGTACAGCAAGGATGATTGGGGCAAACTAAAAAGACGCGGTACAAGAGAGGCTAGCAATGGCGGAAAGGTGAGAGTGCGTATAATCAATGGACTCAACATTAGTCATAAAGAACTCACATACTTATTGCAAAAATCTGTTAGTCATCGAAACAAAGTACAACGCGCATGGTCCTAGGGTGATAGATTGGTAGGAAAAGACCATCGCTCGTCCCCGACTGCCACTCATAAGGAAGACAATCAAAAAATATCTAATGCTCCAACTTCGTTACATAACGGTTCACCATATGTGCAAGCTAAGTTCAACACAAGTATTTCTCAAATTCACAACTACTCACTAGCATGACTCTAATATTACCATCTTCATATCTCAAAACAATCATAAGGAATCAAACTTCTCATAGTATTCAATGCACTTTACATTAAAGTTTTTATTATATCCCTCTTGGATGCCTATCATATTAGGACTAATTTTATAAGCAAATCAAATTACCATGCTATTCTTGGGACTCTCAAAATAATATAAGTGAAGTACGAGAGTTCATCAATTTCTACAAAATAAATCCATCACCGTGCTCTTAAAAAATATAAGTGAATCACATAGAGCAAATTGCCTAGCTCAAAAGATATAAGTGAATCACATAGAGTATTCTAATAAATCACGATTCATGCGTGTCTCTCCCAAAAGGTGTGCACAGCAAGGATGATTGGGGCAAACTAAAAAGACACGGTACAAGAGAGGCTAGCAATGGCGGAAAGGTGAGACTGCGTATAATCAATGGACTCAACATTAGTCATAAAGAACTCACATACTTATTGCAAAAATCTGTTAGTCATCGAAACAAAGTACAACGCGCATGGTCCTAGGGTGATAGATTGGTAGGAAAAGACCATCGCTCGTCCCCAACCACCACTCATAAGGAAGACAATCAAGAAATATCTCATGCTCCAACTTCGTTACATAACGGTTCACCATACGTGCATGCTACGGGACTCACAAAGTTCAACACAAGTATTTCTCATATTCACAACTACTCACTAGCATGACTCTAATATTACCATCTTCATATCTCAAAACAATCATAAGGAATCAAACTTCTCATAGTATTCAATGCACTTTACATGAAAGTTTTTATTATATCCCTCTTGGATGCCTATCATATTACGACTATTTCTATAACCAAAGCAAATTATCATGCTGTTCTAGGGACTCTCAAAATAATATAAGTGAAGTACGAGAGTTCATCAATTTCTACAAAATAAAACCACCGCCGTGCTCTAAAAAATATATAAGTGAAGCACATAGAGAAAAATTGCCTAGCTCAAAAGATATAAGTGAATCACATAGAGTATTCTAATAAATCACGATTCATGCGTGTCTCTCCCAAAAGGTGTGTACAGCAAGGATGATTGGGGCAAACTAAAAAGACGCGGTACAAGAGAGGCTAGCAATGGCGGAAAGGTGAGAGTGCGTATAATCAATGGACTCAACATTAGTCATAAAGAACTCACATACTTATTGCAAAAATCTGTTAGTCATCGAAACAAAGTACAACGCGCATGGTCCTAGGGTGATAGATTGGTAGGAAAAGACCATCGCTCGTCCCCGACCGCCACTCATAAGGAAGACAATCAAAAAATATCTAATGCTCCATCTTCGTTACATAACGGTTCACCATACGTGCAAGCTAAGTTCAACACAAGTATTTCTCAAATTCACAACTACTCACTAGCATGACTCTAATATTACCATCTTCATATCTCAAAACAATCATAAGGAATCAAACTTCTCATAGTATTCAATGCACTTTACATGAAAGTTTTTATTATATCCCTCTTGGATGCCTATCATATTAGGACTAGTTCTATAACCAAAGCAAATTATCATGCTGTTCTAGGGACTCTCAAAATAATATAAGTGAAGTACGAGAGTTCATCAATTTCTACAAAATAAAACCACCGCCGTGCTCTAAAAAATATACAAGTGAAGCACATAGAGAAAAGTTGCCTAGCTCAAAAGATATAAGTGAATCACATAGAGTATTCTAATAAATCACGATTCATGCGTGTCTCTCCCAAAAGGTGTGTACAGCAAGGATGATTGGGGCAAACTAAAAAGACGCGGTACAAGAGAGGCTAGCAATGGCGGAAAGGTGAGAGTGCGTAAAATCAATGGACTCAACATTAGTCATAAAGAACTCACATACTTATTGCAAAAATCTGTTAGTCATCGAAACAAATTACAACGCGCATGGTCCTAGGCTGATAGATTGGTAGGAAAAGACCATCGCTCGTCCCCGACCACCACTCATAAGGAAGACAATCAAAAAATATCTCATGCTCCAACTTCGTTACATAACGGTTCACCATACGTGCATGCTACGGGACTCACAAAGTTCAACACAAGTATTTCTCATATTCACAACTACTCACTAGCATGACTCTAATATTACCATCTTCATGTCTCAGAACAATCATAAGGAATCAAACTTCTCCTAGTATTCAATGCACTTTACATGAAAGTTTTTATTATATCCCTCTTGGATGCCTATCATATTAGGACTAATTTTATAACCAAATCAAATTACCATGCTGTTCTAGGGACTCTCAAAATAATATAAGTGAAGTACGATAGTTCAAATAAAACACCGCCGTGCTCTAATAAAAATATAAGTGAAGCACATAGTGCAAAATTGCCTAGCTCAAAAGATATAAGTGAACCACATAGAGTATTCTAATAAATCACGATTCATGCGTGTCTCTCCCAAAAGGTGTGTACAGCAAGGATGATTGGGGCAAACTAAAAAGACGCGGTACAAGAGAGGCTAGCAATGGCGGAAAGGTGAGAGTGCGTATAATCAATGGACTCAACATTAGTCATAAAGAACTCACATACTTATTGCAAAAATCTATTAGTCATCGAAACAAAGTACAACGCGCATGGTCCTAGGGTGATAGATTGGTAGAAAAGACCATCGCTCGTCCCAGACCGCCACTCATAAGGAAGACAATCAAAAAATATCTAATGCTCCAACTTCGTTACATAACGGTTCACCATACGTGCAAGCTAAGTTCGACACAAGTATTTCTCAAATTCACAACTACTCACTAGCATGACTCTAATATTACCATCTTCATATCTCAAAACAATCATAAGGAATCAAACTTCTCATAGTATTCAATGCACTTTACATGAAAGTTTTTATTATATCCCTCTTGGATGCCTATCATATTAGGACTAGTTCTATAACCAAAGAAAATTATCATGCTGTTCTAGGGACTCTCAAAATAATATAAGTGAAGTACGAGAGTTCATCAATTTCTACAAAATAAAACCACCGCCGTGCTCTAAAAAATATACAAGTGAAGCACATAGAGAAAAATTGCCTAGCTCAAAAGATATAAGTGAATCACATAGAGTATTCTAATAAATCACGATTCATGCGTGTCTCTCCCAAAAGGTGTGTACAGCAAGGATGATTGGGGCAAACTAAAAAGACGCGGTACAAGAGAGGCTAGCAATGGCGGAAAGGTGAGAGTGCGTATAATCAATGGACTCAACATTAGTCATAAAGAACTCACATACTTATTGCAAAAATCTGTTAGTCATCGAAACAAAGTACAACGCGCATGGTCCTAGGGTGATAGATTGGTAGGAAAAGACCATCGCTCGTCCCCGACCACCACTCATAAGGAAGACAATCAAAAAATAACTCATGCTCCAACTTCGTTACATAACGGTTCACCATACGTGCATGCTACGGGACTCACAAAGTTCAACACAAGTATTTCTCATATTCACAACTACTCACTAGCATGACTCTAATATTACCATCTTCATATCTCAAAACAATCATAAGGAATCAAACTTCTCATAGTATTCAATGCACTTTACATGAAAGTTTTTATTATATCCCTGTTGGATGCCTATCATATTAGGACTAATCTTATAACCAAAGCAAATTACCATGCTGTTCTAGGGACTCTCAAAATAATATCAGTGAAGTACAAGAGTTCATCAATTTCTACGAAATAAAACCACCGCCGTGCTCTAAGAAAAATATAAGTGAAGCACATAGAGCAAAATTGCCTAGCTCAAAAGATATAAGTGAATCACGTAGAGTATTCTAATAAATCACGATTCATGCGTGTCTCTCCCAAAAGGTGTGTACAACAAGTATGATTGTGGCAAACTAAAATGACGCGGTACAAGAGAGGCTAGCAATGGCGGAAAGGTGAGAGTGCGTATAATCCATGGACTCAACATTAGTCATAAATAACTCACATACTTATTGCAAAATTCTGTTAGTCATCGAAACAAAGTACTACGCGCATGCTCCTAGGGGGATAGATTGGTAGGAAAAGACCATCGCTCATCCCCGACCGCCACTCATAAGGAAGACAATCAAAAAATATCTATTGCTCCAACTTCGTTACATAACGGTTCACCATACGTGCAAGCTAAGTTCAACACAAGTATTTCTCAAATTCACAACTACTCACTAGCATGACTCTAATATTACCATCTTCATATCTCAAAACAATCATAAGGAATCAAACTTCTCATAGTATTCAATGCACTTTACATGAAAGTTTTTATTATATCCCTCTTGGATGCCTATCATATTAGGACTAATTTATAAGCAAATCAAATTACCATGCTATTCTTGGGACTCTCAAAAGAATATAAGTGAAGTACGAGAGTTCATCAATTTCTACAAAATAAAACCACCACCGTGCTCTAAAAAAATATAAGTGAAGCACATAGAGCAAAATTGCCTAGCTCAAAAGATATAAGTGAATCACATAGAGTATTCTAATAAATCACGATTCATCCGTGTCTCTCCCAAAAGGTGTGCACAGCAAGGATGATTGGGGCAAACTAAAAAGAAAAGGCTCAAATCATACAAGATGCTCCAAGCAAAACACATATCATGTGGTGAATAAAAATATAGCCTCAAGTATAGTTACCGATATACAAAGACGAAAGAGGGGATGCCTTCTCGGGGCATCCCCAAGCTTAGGCCTTTGACATCCTTGAATATTACCTTGGGGTGCCTTGGGCATCCCCAAGCTTAGGCTCTTGCCACACCTTATTCCATAGTCCCTCAAATCCTTACCCAAGACTTGAAAACTGCACAACACAAAACTCCAACAGAAAATCTCGTAAGCTCCGTTAGTATAAGAAAATAAATCACCACTTTGGGTACTGTTGTGAACTCATTATTTATTTATATTGGTGTAATATCTACTATATTCCAACTTTTCCATGGTTCATACCCCCCGATACTAGCCATAGGTTCATCAAAATAAGCAAACGACATGCGAAAAACAGAATATGTCAAAAACAAAACAGTCTGTAGCAATCTGGATTTTCGAATACTTCTGCAACTCCAAAAAATTATGAAAAATTAGGAAAATCTGGGCAATTTGCGTACCAATCCAGTTCAAAAAGAATCAGATCAATTTGCGTACCTGGGCAATTAGGAAGATCTAGGTCAGGGGGTCACCGAGGGGCCCACAAGGCCGGGGGGGCGCCCTACCCCCCTGGCGCGCCCTCCACCCTTGTGGCTGCCTCGTGGCTCTTCTGACTTGCACTCCAAGTCTCCTGGGTGTCTTCTGGTGCAAGAAAAATCATCGCGAAAGTTTTATTCCGTTTGGACTCCGTTTGGTATTCCTTTTCTGCGAAACTCTAGAACAAGGAAAAAACAGAAACTAGCACTGGGCTCTAGGTTAATAGTATAGTACCCGAAATCATATAAAATAGCATATTAATGCATATAAAACATCCAATACATATAATATAATAGCATGGAACAATCAAAAATTATAGATACGTTGGAGACGTACCAGTCATCCGAGAAGTAATGTCTTAAATCATAGAAAACTTTTTCTTTTGTTGGTATGTAAAACTAGGTGGTACAAATTTAGCAACAATATAGTTAGCGTAGTCTGCATACCACGGAGTACTACGAGAAGCATTTATAATAGCTAATTGTTCATCAAGAAAGCTATCATCAATAGGTAGTGGGTCATCAAGAATTATTTCTAACCTAGACAAGTTGTCTGCTACGGGGTTCTCAGCTCCCTTGCTATCAGTAATGTGTAAATCAGATTTTTGTAGCAAGAGAACCCACCTAATGAGTCTAGGTTTAGCATCTTTCTTTTCCATAAGGTATTTAATAGCAATATGATCAGTGTGAACAATTGCTTTAGAATCAACAATATAAGATCTGAATTTATCACAAGCAAACAAAACTGCTAAAAATTCTTTTCAGTAGTATCATAATTTCTTTGAACATTGTCTAGAGTTTTACTAGCATAATGTATAACATTTAGTTTCTTATCGACTCTTTGTCCTAGAACAACACCAACAACATAATCACTAGCATCACACATAATTTCAAAGGGTAGCACTACAAAAAAATAAACTTCCGTGATGATACCTGTTTGTCACAGTAGGTCGCGTTTTTTGTCATGCCTGTACATCCATGACAATTTTATGACAGAATCAAGATAGCCATACCTGTGCTGTTGTAGAAGTGTTCCATGACATTAACAAAATTATCATGACGGAAGTGTCCACTTCCATGATGATAAATCGCCCGTCATAGAAGTGCTTTCGTCAAGGGTGACCGACACGTGGCATCCACCATCACGGAACGCCGTTAAGCTATCGGGTTCGGTTTTGGATCCGATAACCCGTTAACAGCCCGAACCAATGGGGATTTTCCACGTGTAAAATCATCATTGGCCGGAGGAAACACGTGTTGCCTCATCGTTGGGATAGATGTCATCCACTCATTGGACAGGAGGCACCTATGATAGGTCGACACGTGGCACGGCCCAACAGTGGCCCAATCCTGTGAAGAAGGCCGGCCCAGTAAAAATTAGCAGGCCGGCCCATATAAGGCCTACTTGTGTCAGGACCATTTAAGCCCACGGCCCATATGAGATGTGCCAATTCGGCCCGTCAACGGCCCGTTAAAGATTTGACAACATTGTAGCCCATCGTCAGTTCGAGCCCGTTAACAGCCTGCTATATATTTGGGCTCAATAACGGCCCGATGAGATTTTGGCCTGTTAATGGCCCATTCAGTCGATGGGCCAATTTTCACGATGTACATCTTTTGGCGTTTTAGCGACCCATTTAAATGTTGGGCTAATTTCCGGCCCGGTGTGTCTTTCAGCCTGTTGACGGCCCATAAATCAGTTGGGCCATTTGTAGTCGGACTTGAGTTTCGGCCTTTTAGCGACCCATTTAAGTGTTGGGCCAATTTCTGGCCCGGTGTGTCTTTCAGCCTGTTGACGGCCCATATATCTGTTGGGCCATTTGTAGTCGGACCTGATTTTTGGCCTTTTAGCGACGCATTTAAGTGTTGGGCCAATTCCCGGCCATGTGTGCCTTTGAGTCTGTTAACAGACCATAAATGAGTTGGGCCATTTGTAGTCGGACCTGAGTTTTGGCCTTTTAGCAGCCCATGCCCTTCATGGTCCAATACCAGCCCGGTTTCTCTTTCGGCCCGCTAAAGGCCCACAACACAGTTGGGCCATTTACAATACGACCTGACTTTCGGCCTCTTAGCGGCCCATTTTCTTCTTGGTCCAGTACAAGCCCACTGTCTCTTTCGGCCTGCTAAAGGCCCACAGTATAGTTGGGCCATATGTAGCCGGAACTTAGTAACGGCCCGTGAAATCAATTGGGCCCACCTGTTGCCTGCTTCGATGTCGGCCTGTTAACGACCCGGGAGTTAAGAGGGCCGACCATTAACTTTCGGCCATGTAACGGCCCATTAACTTAATGGGCCCACTAAATTTCGTACATGTCTTTAGGCCAAATTAGATAATTTGAGCCCATTACGACGAGCAATTATGCACAGGACCAAAACCGATAAGGCAAAGGTACGGCATACAGGGAAAAACGTTGCACATCCAGCATATATTATAGGAAATTACATCCACTGGGCAATCAAAGATTGATGCCAGTGCAAATAAATGAACAGAACCTAACGATCTACAACGTCACAATCTGCAACCTCAGCACGGATGACGCCCATAAGCATGTGGGCAAGTTCTTGCTGCTTTGCTACACCGTCTCTGAAAACATTGATCAGTTGTTGTGTCGCACGACTTTGCACCTCTGATTCCTCCACAATTTCCATCATTCCTTCAGCCATTAATTGGTTCACAAACATACATTTTTTCTATTGCATTCGAGACAGAGGATACTGAACAAATTCAGATGGCGATTTTGGCAGGCTTGTATTATTGATAGTGGAGAGTGACTCGACCACTTCATCTGTCGTGGTATTCTCACAGGGGGGTGTGAGGTGACAGATGCCACAAGGGCTATGTGTGAGGGTAAGACTGCTGCTGATAGGACCGGGAGCGGGTATGCGAGTAGCACGCGCTAGTTTACCCAGGTTCGGGGCTCTCCGGAGAGATAATACCCCTACTCCTGCATGTCTGAGTATATATATCTGGGGTGTACATCGGGCAGTACAAAGTGCTCCTAGAGCTGTATCTGGGGGCAGTGCCATGGGCATCTGGCTCCATATATGCATGCACAAAGCATGCTTTAGTGGCCGGCCATGAGCATGGCCGCATGTGTGTGCTTGGGCATGCTTGCCCGTGGGGAGGGATGGATGGATGGATGGATGGCTAGCTAGCTTGCTAGCTATTTGCTTGTGTGTGCGTGAGTCCATCCATGGATGGATGGTTGTGTGTCTCCTTTTATAGTGTGAGGTAGCTTTGTATGTAAGCTAGCTAGTGGCATGAGGGGCATGGGTGAGTGTCATACTTGTCTCCTAGGTCACTTCATGAATGGTGCCATGGGACAAGTGACAATATACATGATGGCTGGGGTGACATGTGAATAGTGCTCGGGTACGACCGTATCGTCGGTGTCTTGTCGGTGTCGAGTCGGGCTGCAGTCGGCAGCCGGCTGGTCGGCGCAGTCGGTCAGCTGGCAGCCGGCCGGGCTGCCGGCCGGGTGGAGCAGTCGGACGGGGAGCCGGCAGGAGCGGCCGGGCAGTCGGACTGAGGGGTTTGCTAGCCCCGATGTCTTGAAATATTGTCTTGCCGTCTTCGGGATACCCGTGTCCAATTACTCCGACAGTAGCCCCCAAGCCTCCGGGTAACTTGGCAAAGTTGGGCGGAGGTTTTTTCGTGAGTGTTCATGGAAATGATCATAAAACAGGACGAAGTTAGTCCACGCAGATATATCAAATGTTTGCTTTTAGCATTGCAAGTTTTATGCGGAGGGTGCCGACTCGGTTTCGTCCGAGCCCCCTTCAATCTTTTTTATGTTCCCTCCACTCTTTGGCTTGCTCTCGCTTGCCGAACAGCCGCTCTGTGGTCTGTGGCTGAGAGTGGGCCGCGGAGTGGAGTGTACAATACTCAGATTCTGGGAGCGAATTCAACCGAGTAGATACTCGTAAAGAAAACGGCCGGGTCGCCCGAACCGCTTTTCTTCCCGGACGTTTTTCGCGCGGGTGGCCTCCAGCGTTCACTCTTGCTAGCCGGACAGCCGCTCTGCGGTCTGTGACTAAGAGTGGGCCTTTGGTACCACGCACGCTACTAAGCCGTCTGCGGGACCAAACGTCTCAGGCCAAGCGGCCAGCCCCCGGGCCAACTCTGGCTGGCGCCGGGGCGAACAGTGATGCAACTGTAATGAAATGCGGAGATAACCCCCAAGCATCGCTCGGGGTTATCCGTGCTCTCGCGGTGAAAAAATATGCGAGTGAGGAGCTCACATTAATTTTCGTGTAGCTGAGGCGGAGTTTGCCGAAGAGAGCCGGCGCACCCGCTGGGTGTAGCCTTCGAGCCCCAGGTCGCTCGAAGGAGGGTCCCGGCCGGTCAGGCTCGACCGGCCAGGCGGCGAGGCGTCTTGCAGCGCCCTTTTTCTTCTTCTGCCGGCTGCTGGCAGCCGGACGAAACTCTTCTCTTGTCTCCGTGGGGGCGCGCCAGCGCACCCACTGGGTGTAGCCCCCGAGATTCGGGCCGACTGCTGAGCAGTCGGGCCGGATCTTCCGGCAACGACTTTGTCTTCTTTCCTCGCGGGGGCGCGTCAGCGCACCCGCTGGGTGTAGCCCCCGAGATTCGGGCCGACTGGTGAGCAGTCGGGTCGGATCTCCCGGCAACTACTTTGTCTTCTCTCCTCGCGGGGGCGCGTCAGCGCACCCGCTGGGTGTAGCCCCCGAGATTCGGGCCGACTGCTGAGCAGTCGGGCCGGATCTCGCGGCGACTACTTGTCTTCTCTCCTCGCGGGGGCGCGTCAGCGCACCCGCTGGGTGTAGCCCCCGAGATTCGGGCCGACTGCTGAGCAGTCGGGCCGGATCTCCCGGCGACTACTTTGTCTTCTCTTTCTTCGCGGGGGCGTGTCATCGCACCCGCTGGGTGTGCCGTCGGAGCAGGAGGCAGACCAGCCGGCTTGGCACTACCGACAGCGTGGGTCACGACTGACCGTCCGAGTGGCGAAGCAGGCGGACGAATCATCCGGACTGGTGTTTCTTTTCTTCTCTTTGTCCCAGCCGACTTCTTTCTCTCTCTTTTTTTGGGCAGTCGGCCCTTTGACTTTCTCCCCAGCCGGATTGGGCAGTCGGCCCTTTCTCTCTCTCTCTTTCTTTCCTTTTCTGTGCTTGAGCAGCCGGATGCAGGCAGAGGCGGCCGACGCGCGGGTGCCGGGTGGATCCGGCCAGTCGGCGCGGGGCGGAGCCGGCCAGGCGAGCGGAGCAGAGGGCCAGCCGGCCGGGGCCGGACGGAGTGGCGAGCCGGCGGGCGGCGAGCGCAGACGCCGAGGCGGACACCGGCCATCGAGGGGACCCGGCGGCGCGGACAGAGTCGGGGCGATGTGGGGGGAGCCGGTGGGGGAGCGTCGAGCAAGCGGAGCCGGCCCGCGGGGGCGGCCGGGTGTGAAGGCGGATGCCGGCTGGGAGCGGCGACCCGGCCAACGGGTGCGCGGTAGCCGGCCGCCGAGCGAGGAGTCGGCCAGCCACGGGCGACGTCGGGGGCGGGATCCGGCGGGCGGCGCAGGAGCCGGCCCTGGCCGGCACAAGGCGGCGGAGGGATGCGCGTGTGCGGCGTCAGAGGACGAAGGCGGCGGCGACATGGGAGGCCGGCGTCGCGGGAAATCGGCGACGGGGGCGCAGACGTGCCAGCAGGCGGGCGGGCGAAGCCGGCCAGAGGAGGAGCCAACCGGGGAACCGGACAGCAGGACCAGGCGGAGGGGAGTCGGCCCGAGCGCTGGGAGCAGGACGAGGCCGGGTGGACGCGGAGTCGGCGCGCGGGCGGAGCCGAGCCGACGCAGGCGGCGGGCAGAGGCGACCCGGCGGGAGCTTCGGGGACAGGGCCGGCCCTCCACCCGGACGACCGAGGGCTGAGACGGCGCCAGGTGCGGAGCCAGCTCGGGCGGAAGGCGGCCAGGCGGGAGCTTCGGGGAGGGGGCGACGCGGCGTCGAGGACCCGTCGCAGAGACGAGGAGCCGGCGGGCGGGCGCAGAGGCGAGCATGGCGCGTGCGCAACGCGAAGGCGACCAGGCACGGCCGGGCATCTGTGGGCACGGGGAGGCGGCCAGGTGCGGGTGCTGGTGGAGCCGCGCAGGCATGGAGCAGCCGGAGCCAGCGCTGTGCAGGCAGTCAAACGGAGGTGCAACGCGTGGAGCCGGACGAAGGCCCTGGGCACAGCCGCGTCTGCTTGGCGGCACGCGGACACGGGCGGAGCAGCGGCGAACGCACGGACGTACGGACGCGGGCAGAGCAGCAGCCACTCCGCAGTGCACAGACACGCAGGGCGCCAGCGGAAACGCGCGGACGCGGGCGACGGGGCGTCACGGGCGCACGGCTGGGGCGTCATCCGGCGCGGGGAGGTGTCGACGCACACGCCAGAGCGAGACGAGGCGCAGGGCGCATGGGAGACCGGGACGGCGGCGACGCAGTCGACGCCGCGGTGGTGGTGATGAAGGCGAAGCCGACGTCGAGGACGCGCCGTCTCGCGCGGCCACTCCGGGGGTGGGTCGAATTCGAGCCCCCGAGCGCTACCGGAGAGACGGCGCGACGCCGCGGCGGTGATGTCGAAGGCGAGGCCGATGGCAAGGACGCGCCGCCCCTCGCGGCCATTCCGAGGGTGTGTCGATATCGAGCCCTCGACCGCTATCGGAGGGACGGCGCGACGCCGCGGCGGTGATGGCAAAGATGGTCCCGCCCGGACTGCGAGACCAGCAGCAGCGTGGTAGCATAGTAGTAGTACCGCCCCACGGTGGGCGCCAACTGTCGTGGTATTCTCACGGGGGGGGGGGGGTGTGAGGTGACAGATGCCACAAGGGCTTTGTGTGAGGGTAAGACTGCTGCTGATAGGACCGGGAGCGGGTATGCGAGTAGCACGCGCTAGTTTACCCAGGTTCGGGGCTCTCCGGAGAGATAATACCCCTACTCCTGCATGTCTGAGTATATATATCTGGGGTGTACATCGGGCAGTACAAAGTGCTCCTAGAGCTGTATCTGGGGGCAGTGCCATGGGCATCTGGCTCCATATATGCATGCACAAAGCATGCTTTAGTGGCCGGCCATGAGCATGGCCGCATGTGTGTGCTTGGGCATGCTTGCCCGTGGGGAGGGATGGATGGATGGATGGATGGCTAGCTAGCTTGCTAGCTATTTGCTTGTGTGTGCGTGAGTCCATCCATGGATGGATGGTTGTGTGTCTCCTTTTATAGTGTGAGGTAGCTTTGTATGTAAGCTAGCTAGTGGCATGAGGGGCATGGGTGAGTGTCATACTTGTCTTCTAGGTCACTTCATGAATAGTGTCATGGGACAAGTGACAATATACATGATGGCTGGGGTGACATGTGAATAGTGCTCGGGTACGACCGTATCGTCGGTGTCTTGTCGGTGTCGAGTCGGGCTGCAGTCGGCAGCCGGCTGGTCGGCGCAGTCGGTCAGCTGGCAGCCGGCCGGGTGGAGCAGTCGGACGGGGAGCCGGCAGGAGCGGCCGGGCAGTCGGACTGAGGGGTTTGCTAGCCCCGATGTCTTGAAATATTGTCTTGCCGTCTTCGGGATATCCGTGTCCAATTACTCCGACAGTAGCCCCCAAGCCTCCGGGTAACTTGGCAAAGTTGGGCGGAGGTTTTTTCGTGAGTGTTCATGGAAATGATCATAAAACAGGACGAAGTTAGTCCACGCAGATATATCAAATGTTTGCTTTTAGCATTGCAAGTTTTATGCGGAGGGTGCCGACTCGGTTTCGTCCGAGCCCCCTTCAATCTTTTTTATGTTCCCTCCACTCTTTGGCTTGCTCTCGCTTGCCGAACAGCCGCTCTGTGGTCTGTGGCTGAGAGTGGGCCGCGGAGTGGAGTGTACAATACTCAGATTCTGGGAGCGAATTCAACCGAGTAGATACTCGTAAAGAAAACGGCCGGGTCGCCCGAACCGCTTTTCTTCCCGGACGTTTTTCGCGCGGGTGGCCTCCAGCGTTCACTCTTGCTAGCCGGACAGCCGCTCTGCGGTCTGTGACTAAGAGTGGGCCTTTGGTACCACGCACGCTACTAAGCCGTCTGCGGGACCAAACGTCTCAGGCCAAGCGGCCAGCCCCCGGGCCAACTCTGGCTGGCGCCGGGGCGAACAGTGATGCAACTGTAATGAAATGCGGAGATAACCCCCAAGCATCGCTCGGGGTTATCCGTGCTCTCGCGGTGAAAAAATATGCGAGTGAGGAGCTCACATTAATTTTCGTGTAGCTGAGGCGGAGTTTGCCGAAGAGAGCCGGCGCACCCGCTGGGTGTAGCCTTCGAGCCCCAGGTCGCTCGAAGGAGGGTCCCGGCCGGTCAGGCTCGACCGGCCAGGCGGCGAGGCGTCTTGCAGCGCCCTTTTTCTTCTTCTGCCGGCTGCTGGCAGCCGGACGAAACTCTTCTCTTGTCTCCGTGGGGGCGCGCCAGCGCACCCACTGGGTGTAGCCCCCGAGATTCGGGCCGACTGCTGAGCAGTCGGGCCGGATCTTCCGGCAACGACTTTGTCTTCTTTCCTCGCGGGGGCGCGTCAGCGCACCCGCTGGGTGTAGCCCCCGAGATTCGGGCCGACTGGTGAGCAGTCGGGTCGGATCTCCCGGCAACTACTTTGTCTTCTCTCCTCGCGGGGGCGCGTCAGCGCACCCGCTGGGTGTAGCCCCCGAGATTCGGGCCGACTGCTGAGCAGTCGGGCCGGATCTCGCGGCGACTACTTTGTCTTCTCTCCTCGCGGGGGCGCGTCAGCGCACCCGCTGGGTGTAGCCCCCGAGATTCGGGCCGACTGCTGAGCAGTCGGGCCGGATCTCCCGGCGACTACTTTGTCTTCTCTTTCTTCGCGGGGGCGTGTCATCGCACCCGCTGGGTGTGCCGTCGGAGCAGGAGGCAGACCAGCCGGCTTGGCACTACCGACAGCGTGGGTCACGACTGACCGTCCGAGTGGCGAAGCAGGCGGACGAATCATCCGGACTGGTGTTTCTTTTCTTCTCTTTGTCCCAGCCGACTTCTTTCTCTCTCTTTTTTTTGGGCAGTCGGCCCTTTGACTTTCTCCCCAGCCGGATTGGGCAGTCGGCCCTTTCTCTCTCTCTCTTTCTTTCCTTTTCTGTGCTTGAGCAGCCGGATGCAGGCAGAGGCGGCCGACGCGCGGGTGCCGGGTGGATCCGGCCAGTCGGCGCGGGGCGGAGCCGGCCAGGCGAGCGGAGCAGAGGGCCAGCCGGCCGGGGCCGGACGGAGTGGCGAGCCGGCGGGCGGCGAGCGCAGACGCCGAGGCGGACACCGGCCATCGAGGGGACCCGGCGGCGCGGACAGAGTCGGGGCGATGTGGGGGGGAGCCGGTGGGGAGCGTCGAGCAAGCGGAGCCGGCCCGCGGGGGCGGCCGGGTGTGAAGGCGGATGCCGGCTGGGAGCGGCGACCCGGCCAACGGGCGCGCGGTAGCCGGCCGGCCGAGCGAGGAGTCGGCCAGCCACGGGCGACGTCGGGGGCGGGATCCGGCGGGCGGCGCAGGAGCCGGCCCTGGCCGGCACAAGGCGGCGGAGGGATGCGCGTGTGCGGCGTCAGAGGACGAAGGCGGCGGCGACATGGGAGGCCGGCGTCGCGGGAAATCGGCGACGGGGGCGCAGACGTGCCAGCAGGCGGGCGGGCGAAGCCGGCCAGAGGAGGAGCCAACCGGGGAACCGGACAGCAGGACCAGGCGGAGGGGAGTCGGCCCGAGCGCTGGGAGCAGGACGAGGCCGGGTGGACGCGGAGTCGGCGCGCGGGCGGAGCCGAGCCGACGCAGGCGGCGGGCAGAGGCGACCCGGCGGGAGCTTCGGGGACAGGGCCGGCCCTCCACCCGGACGACCGAGGGCTGAGACGGCGCCAGGCGCGGAGCCAGCTCGGGCGGAAGGCGGCCAGGCGGGAGCTTCGGGGAGGGGGCGACGCGGCGTCGAGGACCCGTCGCAGAGACGAGGAGCCGGCGGGCGGGCGCAGAGGCGAGCATGGCGCGTGCGCAACGCGAAGGCGACCAGGCACGGCCGGGCATCTGTGGGCACGGGGAGGCGGCCAGGTGCGGGTGCTGGTGGAGCCGCGCAGGCATGGAGCAGCCGGAGCCAGCGCTGTGCAGGCAGTCAAACGGAGGTGCAACGCGTGGAGCCGGACGAAGGCCCTGGGCACAGCCGCGTCTGCTTGGCGGCACGCGGACACGGGCGGAGCAGCGGCGAACGCACGGACGTACGGACGCGGGCAGAGCAGCAGCCACTCCGCAGTGCACAGACACGCAGGGCGCCAGCGGAAACGCGCGGACGCGGGCGACGGGGCGTCACGGGCGCACGGCTGGGGCGTCATCCGGCGCGGGGAGGTGTCGACGCACACGCCAGAGCGAGACGAGGCGCAGGGCGCACGGGAGACCGGGACGGCGGCGACGCAGTCGACGCCGCGGTGGTGGTGATGAAGGCGAAGCCGACGTCGAGGACGCGCCGTCTCGCGCGGCCACTCCGGGGGTGGGTCGAATTCGAGCCCCCGAGCGCTACCGGAGAGACGGCGCGACGCCGCGGCGGTGATGTCGAAGGCGAGGCCGATGGCAAGGACGCGCCGCCCCTCGCGGCCATTCCGAGGGTGTGTCGATATCGAGCCCTCGACCGCTATCGGAGGGACGGCGCGACGCCGCGGCGGTGATTGCAAAGATGGTCCCGCCCGGACTGCGAGACCAGCAGCAGCGTGGTAGCATAGTAGTAGTACCGCCCCACGGTGGGCGCCAACTGTCGTGGTATTCTCACGGGGGGGGGTGTGAGGTGACAGATGCCACAAGGGCTTTGTGTGAGGGTAAGACTGCTGCTGATAGGACCGGGAGCGGGTATGCGAGTAGCACGCGCTAGTTTACCCAGGTTCGGGGCTCTCCGGAGAGATAATACCCCTACTCCTGCATGTCTGAGTATATATATCTGGGATGTACATCGGGCAGTACAAAGTGCTCCTAGAGCTGTATCTGGGGCCAGTACCCTGGGCATCTGGCTCCATATATGCATGCACAAAGCATGCTTTAGTGGCCGGCCATGAGCATGGCCGCATGTGTGTGCTTGGGCATGCTTGCCCGTGGGGAGGGATGGATGGATGGATGGATGGCTAGCTATTTGCTTGTGTGTGTGCGTGAGTCCATCCATGGATGGATGGTTGTGTGTCTCCTTTTATAGTGTGAGGTAGCTTTGTATGTAAGCTAGCTAGTGGCATGGGGGGCATCGGTGAGTGTCATACTTGTCTCCTAGGTCACTTCATGAATAGTGCCAGGGGACAAGTGACACTATACATGATGGCTGGGGTGACACGTGAATAGTGCTCGGGTACGACCGTCTCGTCGGTGTCTTGTCGGTGTCGAGTCGGGCTGCAGTCGGCAGCCGGCTGGTCGGCGCAGTCGGTCAGTCGGCAGCCGGCTGGTCGGCGCAGTCGGTCAGCCGGCAGCCGGCCGGGCAGCCGGCCGGGTGGAGCAGCCGGACGGGGAGCCGGCAGGAGCGGCCGGGCAGTCGGACTGGGGGGCTTTGCTAGCCCCGATGTCTTGAAATATTGTCTTGCCGTCTTCGGGATACCCGTGTCCAATTACTCCGACAGCATCATAACATAAATTAGGAAGGGAACCAAACAGATTAATCATGAGTTATTGCCATATTATCTGGCCTAGATTTATTGGAAAGAAACAATGGGGTTGCCTTGCTGTTTTCAGAGTTTGTCTTCTTATCTTCAGCAGCCTGCACCAAATTAAGACACTAGCATTGCTATCATTGGCCAAGTCAGATAATAGGAAAGCAACATTGGCACAACGAATGTTTGGGCAACTAGCCAACACAAAATTAACACAATATGGCACAGCTATCATCAGCCTGGTAAGGTAATACGAAAGCAACATTGACACAATGAATGAATGGGCAACCAGAGCAGCACTACAATTCAGTAATGTGCATGATATGAGATAGTACACTCATGCAGCTCAGTATGCAAAACTACCAGGCAGTTTTCTTTACAAAAATCAACATTGGTGCCTTTAACATTTTGCTACAACTAATTTTCTATCAGATAAAGGTTAGATTCACGCCGATTAACAAAATACATTGCTGATGTAAAAATATAGTGATATACAACAGGTACTTACATCAGCATTGGAGCACAGAGAATTCCCGCAAGATATTTTCCTCGAATACAATCCCAATGAAGGAAGTCTTCTATCATTTAACCTTATTTTCTAAAAGAGAGATGGGTCAGAAACTTGTAGAAAATATGATCAGAATGCTATAGAATTTCATGATGCAAGGATACGCACACGCTTCTTAGAATGGAGTTGACATTCTTTTGCTGGACTGGAGCGGACTAGTTCTTCGGCCACTGGAATCTGCTTATTATCAGTACGAGTTGGGTTTCTCTGTGCTAGAGCAGTATCTATAAAACCTGGAGTTGGTTTATTATCTCCTGGCGTTTGGATCTTTTGCAAAGACCTGGTTTGTAACCCTTCAGATTCTAACATAGTCGTCTTCCCCTTGCATGCCTTGTATAGAAGAATGGTGCTTCAATTATAAAACATGCTACAGCAGAGAGATGGAATAGGTACTGAAGAATAGAAAGGCATGACATATTGACATGTATTCCCTCCATCCGGAAATAAATGGATGGGTCTAGGCGTATTTCAGTTCTAGATACATCCTTTTTTATCCATTTCGGCAACATGTAATCCGGACGGAGGGAGTATGGTGTAAGAGCTAGGGATACGATAGGACAACACAGTAAAAAAACACTAGTTGAATGTAAAACTGTATGCTAGCGGAATACGTAGAGAAAAAACTAAGGCAACATACACGTGTATGATTGGGAAACTAAGATGGCATTGCAACAGAGCACTCGAACAACACTTCAATGTAAAAAAACATGGTATGGTAGACAGATGAATTACATACTGATGAATAACAATGCATAAGATATTCAGAAGCATGATGTCCAAATTAAGCAGATGGCATTGCGATGGAGTAGAATGACAGTACTTGAATTTGAAAACATGTTATCATGAATGGAATAGGTACTGAAAAACAGGAAGGCATGACATATTTACATGCATGATCAGCATGCTAAGCACATGGCATTGCAATAGAGTAGATACACTCCAGGACATTATATGCATGTTGTACCCATATCACAGGCCAAGTTAGAGCAAGGACCTTGTGGGGTGAAGAGGATTCAACATCTTTCTGCAAGTCTTCTCAAGAACTGCCTTTACATGTTCCATCATATTGGGTATCATTGACATCAAGTTTATTGGCCTTTACATTGCTCCGTGAGGTTCTTGTGGATATATCAGTGTGTGCAATTATATCTGACATGCATGGAAGACAACTAGTAGTTAGATTTATGTAATGAGTGCCTGTAGGAGACGACATAAATAGTAGGACTAGGGTTAACTAGCAGCAACAGGTCTCAAAAACTAAAGGGAGAACACAGATGAAAGCTACAGAATATGTATCGTTTGTACTCGAGATTAACTAGATTGCACACAAAACTATTAAAGAACAACATAGGTAATACTAGAAGTGGTATAATACTATGATCACCAACCTATGGGATAGCATTGGCTGATGGATGATAACTATGGAACAGCGTTACCAAAAGAATAAGTATCTTAGCTGAACTATGGAACAACGTTAACTCCTGAACAAGACCCGTAAGAGATCAGCATGAATATACAGTGAAATGTGATAATATATTTTCCATGCTTAGATGAATAACAAAGCCATAAATGTTGCACACAAGTAAGATGAAGGTACAACCTAATTGGCCGTCATCCATAGGAGTGAGCATCATGTGCTGACTTGTCAATTGCCCTACAGTTGTTGTGGCTGTCCATGTCAGGCAGGCGCATTCGATGCAGGGAACTGTTGAGTGGGGACTACAGCTCCCTTCTGGTGTATGCTTCCCTTGTTGGAGCAGCTGCGGTGAGTTGGAAGACGTTGTGGCTGAATATGCAGATAACGCATAATGTTAAGAATGACACATCTCTTTGATCTAA
This sequence comes from Triticum aestivum, assembly GCF_018294505.1. Taxonomy (NCBI): domain Eukaryota; kingdom Viridiplantae; phylum Streptophyta; class Magnoliopsida; order Poales; family Poaceae; genus Triticum; species Triticum aestivum. The sequence goes on along the minus strand of NC_057799.1, from coordinate 47,691,742 downwards.
AGAAATACACTAAGAGATCAACAGCAAGGTACGAGAGTGGTCACACGTCTGTTGATTGAAGACTAAATTGGGGTCACACGATTTTCTTTTATTTTGGTACTGTCCGATCTACATCGGATGGCTTGATGGCCGTCTTGTGCCTCCCGGCTGACACTGTTAGGAATATTCCCCGAAGAGCTAGCGACCATTGGCAGAGCAGCCTGCCTCCACCGTCCGTGGCCCTCGCCAAAACCCCGCTCCCCGCCCCACCGCACTGTCGTGGTTGCGCCACCCCCGGGCCAATCCACAAAGACTCCCCGTCATCCAGATCCGGCGGCGGCAGTACCTTCAACCCACGCAACTCTAAGATAGCCATCTAAGCGCTGCTTCCGCGGCAAACTTGCGGCCCCGCACCCTTACGTTAGACACCAGCCAACCGGTAGCCTAGGAGCTCCGCCGCCTCGAGGGGTGCTGCTTCCCATTGGGAATCGATTGGCCCTGAATAAAAATTCAGACAACTGACGCCTAAATAAAGTGATTTGAGATGAGGGTGCGACCTGTCGGGCGACATGGTGAAGTAGGCAGGTCCAGCTGCCGAGTCGGTGAGGCCGGCGCGGTTCCGGTGGCGACCGGCGGTAGGGAAACAGTGATGTCGCGACGGTCGACGGCTATGGGGAAGCAGCGCCGGGACTCTGGACGGATCCGAAGTTGGAGCCGCTCGGGCGCCGTGAACAACGGCGGGGATGAATCGACTCTGGTACGGTTCACGCGGCCGTCGTCGAGGCAGCTCCAGCAGCACGCAGTAAGAGGCACACGGCCCAGTGCACGACGGCAAATGGACAACGTCTCCGGCATTAGGGAGGAGGGCGGCTGTGAAATTGGTGCGGTGGGGGCGTCATGGAGGAGGGGCTGAGGTTTCGCAGCTCGGGAGAAGGGATCTTCCGGGGAGAAGGTGATTTGGCGCCCACGAGGTATGAATGGGGGGGGATTGGGAGGGGAGTGGAACCATGTTTTACGGACGCATTGGGGGGGCTTGGGTCTGTGTACTGAGGGTCGGGGATAGTAGAGTAACTTTGCTTCTCCCCAAATAGTGGGCGGGAGCGATTTCGGGAGAGGAGGGCGTGTTTTGAAATATAGTGGGCGCGAGCGATTTCGGGCGAGGAGAGCATGTTTTGCCGACCATGGTTTATTAATTATATGGCACATGTCATTTCGGCCGAGGAGAAGGCGTGCTTGGATGAAGTTACGAACCTACCCTCGATGTACAACGGGCCAATTGATGCGTGTCCCACATAGGACGGTAATTTCGTGTCTCCCATTTATTTGCTCGGGCGAATTCCACTAAGCAGAGGATATTTAACGGTTCGTTAAAAATTTGGGAGAACGAGCATCCACGTATACCTTACCAAGTCGATTCGAATCAAATTTTGAAATATTAGCTTGCCACTTCTTTTTTAAATGGAGAGATGATGCTCGGGAGTAATGTGTGTTTTACATGCTCGTTGCTAGCGATTTACTATATGACAAATAGTTGACCCACTCAAAAACGGGAATCAAACCCAAAATGAAATATCTTGATTCAATGAAATAGCTCGTTCACCAGGTCAAAATAGTGAACTAAATCCAAAATTGAACACCTCAATCAAGTAGCATGTTGTACAGTATTATAGTACTCCATGAACATGTTGAAAGTCAAATTAATGAACTTGTTTGATATACGCATATATCCGTTCACGTGTGGATTGCAGACAACATGTTCTCCAATTTAAATATTTGAATGCAAGTTTATATCGAAACATGGTTTATATCAGTCTTTGATGCATAAAACGCGACCTCCCCCTCTCCCGAACTCCTGCTCTCTCTCTCTCTCTCTCTCTCTCTCTCTCTCTCTCACCGACAATCTTCAATTCTGTCGCACGCATCCAACACACAAACCTTGTTGGTCCCTCTCGCTTTCTCTCCATCTCTCTCTCTCTCTCTCTTTGTGTGTGTGTGTGGGGGGTCTTTCTAGTTCCCATGCATATATACTTCATCTATAGGTCTCTCGCACACTATGTATGAATCTCTAGTCCAAGCTAGATATCTTGGGTGCACTCATCGTACGCACACAAATTCCTTGGCTCGTTGCCCATAACTCTCTCATGCACCACTCTGTCGTCTCGGAGCTCTCCCACTCTCTCTCAAACTCTCCATCTACCTGGGTCACACATACACATGCATATCTCACTCGCACTCGATAGGCCCATCTAAAACTCTATCTCTCTCCCTCGTTCTCTCTCCATCTCACATGCACACACACACACACAATCTCATGCCTAGCTAGCCAAGTATGATGGTCTCTCACTCAATTGTAGGCACACGCAGTCCCCCCTATATGTATATGACTAGCTAATCTTAGTCTCCATCACAAAGATGTGCATGGTCTATATCGATTTCTCTCGGGGCATCTTTCTATCGCACACGCACCTCCCTCGATCTCCCACCCATATAGTCCCCTCACGATCTTGAGGGGATCTCTCTATCACAATCACACCCTCTCGCCCTCCCCATGCGTCCATGTTCTCCAGGTGCCCCTCTCGACCTTTGTTCCTTGTTGGCCAGACCTCTATCGGACATGTGCTATAGGGGTGTCTCTCTCTGTTGCAAACAATCACACACTAGCTATCTTCGTGTATCTCCTCGCCTCACTTTTCTATCTCGGAGATGCATGCGTGAGATGTTCGCCTAAGAAACGAAAAAACACACACTCTCTCTCTAATTTATCGTTTGTTGTCACTTTCTCTTTCACACACATACTCTTTTTGCACACTTACTCATTTTCCTTCACACGCATTTGATCTCTCTCGACTTAGGCACTCTCCTCGGTCCATAGCATATTGATTTATTGAAAAGTCAAACATCACAAAGTTTGACCATGTACGTGGAGAAAAACAATTACATCTAGGACAGCAAACATATACCATTAGATTCACCATGAGATGTAGTTTCGTATGATGTATCTTTGGTATTGTAGATATAAATAACATTTGCGTAAACCTGATCAAAGTTTCCAAAGTTTGACTTCTAAAAAATTTACATGCACTGCATTATCGAGCCGATGGAATATCTCTTTCCCCCTCTCAGCTATCTGACGCACCACTCAGCCTTATCGGGGCTCCTCAATCTCTGTCAAACTTTATATCTCCCTGGTTCACACATACACATGTCTCGCTCGCACTATACATATAGACCCATCCAACACTCTCCGCCCTTGTTCTCTCTCTATGTGACACGCACCCCCCTAATAAGTACCAAAATCCCTCACTCCATCATAGGCGCAAGCACTCCCCCCTAAGTATGATTATCTCTCACTAGCCATCAGGAACACATGTATTGTCTCCTTCCATCCATACGTCTATCTCGATATCTCTCGGGGTATCTTCTATCGTGCACACACCTTGTCACTCGATCTCCCACCCATGTAGTCCCATCACGATCTCCAGGGGATCTCTCTATGACAAACATACACTCTCTCCTCCCCATGTCTGCATTTTCTCCGTACATCTCTCTCGACCTCACTCCCTTGTTTGTCAAACCCCTCTTGGCCATGTGCTAGGGGTCTTGTTCTGTCCGTTCCGTTGTCAAAGATGCATGTGTGATATGTTTGCATAAGACACACACGTTTTTTCTCGACTTTTATCGAGTGTTGTCCATGTCTCTTTCACACACGCACACACACTTTTTTCACTCACTCTTTCTATTTCACTCTCTCTCTCTAGTTAGGGACTCTCTCACGTCCATAATCATATGGATGTTTTGAAAAGCCAAACCTTAGAAAAGTTTGACCAGGTATATGTGGAGAAAAACATTTCCATCTGGAACGATCATTAGATTCATCACAGCATGTACTTACTTCATACTATCATTTATCTTTGGTATTGTAGATATAAGTAATTTCTTTATAAACTTGGTCAAAGTTTCAAAAGTTTGACTTTAAAAAAATGTTGGAACTACATTATCGAACGGAGGGAGTAGCTCTTCCTCTCTCTCTCTCTGCTATCTCTCACGGGCCTCGCCTCTCACTCGAACACTCTATACCGACGGATCATACGCTCACTGTATCAACGTATAGCTCCGTATATTGTTTAGTTGATCGGTCAACCAGTCCACATGCTGCCTTGTCAGCTCGTGTTCTGTATCTTCTTGTGCTGGCCCATGTGGCAGTGGGTGAAAATAAGTAAACTAGTGGCCCATCTGACACGCGGTGAAGTAAACAAAGTTGAAACCACTCGGGGTAGCACCTCGCATGCTAGTAAATTGAGGGTGCATTGAGGACACACTTCTTCCGCGTGAAGGACGCACTCGCGCATAATTCACCACTGTGCGGCGGCATGCACAGAAGGACGTACTCGCGCACACCCAGCACACAACACACACCAGCACACGTGTACACCGGCGTCGCCGCCGGTTGAAAATGGACGGCGAGGCAGCCAACAAGCGGAGGCGGCTCGAGCCAAAACCGCATCCGGCGAGCCTGGACTTCATCAGCAGCCTCCCCGACGACATGCTCCTCGTCATCATCGGCCTCCTCCCCACCAAATATGCCGTGCGGACCGCCCTGCTCACCCGACGGTGGTGCCCCCTCTGGCGCCACGTCCCCCTCAACCTCACCGTCGACAGCTGCTTCTGTGACGGGGATTGCAAACGCATGGCCGCAGTCTCCAAGATCCTTTCATCGCACCCTGGGCCAGCCAGACGCCTTGACATCTGCATGTTCAGTACCAACTGCAAGGTCCAACCCAAGTTCGACGAGTGGTTCTTATCCCCCGCCCTAGACCAGCTCGAGGAGCTCAGCTTTGAAGCTGGACGATGTCGCTCTCTGCCGCCGTCCGCGCTCCGCCTCGCGCCAACGCTGCGCCGCGCCAGCTTCGGCTCCTGCTATCTTCCCCAGATTAATGTCGCGTCCGCACATCTTCTCCCTCAACTCAAGTAGCTCGACCTCTTCGACGTTGTCATCTCGAAGAAGGCTATGGAGCACCTGCTCCGCAGCTGTACTACGCTTGACTACCTTCACCTTGAGCAGATCCACGGGTTCATTAGCCTCCACATCGCCTCGACGAATCTCCGATGGATTTATGTGTCTTGCTGGCCCCGCAATAAGACATCAATTGGGAAGAGATCACTCCAGCTGTTCCGTGTTATGGTCATTGAGAATGCGCGTTTCCTTGAGAGATTGCTTGTATCGGATCTTGAAGGTCCAACAAAAATCAGGGTCATTGACACGCCGAAATTTGATAGCGTTGGTGCACTCGTCTGCCAAATTCTCCGAACTCTTTATTGGATCCGTAATCGTTCAGGTACAACACTCATTTTCTTCTCCGTCTTCTTGAAATTCACATTTTTAAATTTCTTCTTGATGTATTTACGACCGTCTACCAGAAAATGATTTCCACAAGCTTGACCCAGTCTATGCGCACAATGAAGATCTTGGCAATAAAATCTATCGGCCCAATCTGGATCAAGTTGTTGGATTCCTTACATGCTTTCCATGCATGGAGAAGCTACTCATCGAGGTGAAACTTCTTTCCTATTAGTAAACAGTAATCACAACATAGCTCAATTTTTTCGTAATTTTCCCAAATTACGATGACAAGTGTAGTGTTCAAAATTGCATCTACGCACTGTACCGAAAGAAATGTTTTTAGTATTTTTTTCTCATGTGATCACCTGCATATTTTGTTGTTGTTCTAGGCTAGTCATAGAGGAAAGTAACTTAGACTACTCCAGTAACTCTATGGTTACCCTAAGAGCAAGTACTACCTCCGTCCTGGTTTACTCTTCCTATTTTGTAGTATCAAAATTTGACCATAGATTTAACTGACAAAATGTTAATGCATGTCACTAAGAACTATATCGTTGGATTCGTATTTGAACATAATTTCAAATGGTCTAATTTTTAGTGACATGCATTGGCATTTTCTTATGTAAATGTATGGTCAAAATATTATACTAAATAAGAGGTAGTACAAAAGTGGGCTATAACGGCCCTCCACTATGTAGGCCAAAACACATGCCAAATTCACTTGTGATGCATTTGGCATCGATGCCCCTCCATTGCTCACCTGGTGCCCCAATCTGGATCACCTACTTTCCTCCGGTGCCAAATTAACTCACGCAATGAAAAAACACTTGCGTGGGAGAGAGAGAGGACTGAGGCAATGAAAAAACACTTGTTTGGGAGAGTGAGAGGTTGGTGTAGTTGGTTTGATTGATTTGTTTATACATGTGTGTCTGTGTGCACAGCGGTGCCAACTCTCTCACATCGCGAGAGCGGTGCCAAAATCTTTTGATTTGACATCGATGCGTATTATGTGGCATACTGTTTGCGAAATATGGCATCGACCACATAGTGGAAGGCAACAAATGCCCAAGCTCTTCACGTTCTCCTAGGTAAATGAGAGGAAAGAGAAAGAGAGTGAGAGAGAGAGGATGAAAAAATATAACTAGCCAGCCAACCCTATCGTATGAGCGAATGATATTGGTACCTCTTGATGACACGGCAATCTTATACAGCCAGCTGCTCTAATATGTTCTCTTCTTTTGCAGATAAAAAAGACCCGAAAGTGAAAAATGTGCTGCACTATAACAATCCCATCGAATGCCTTGATCTCCATCTTACAGAAATTGATTTGATCGACTACCGAGGCAGCACATCTGAGATTAAATTGGCCAGGTTCTTTGTTCTAGAGGCAAGTGTGCTCAAGGTAATGAGATTTCGCGTTCTCTGGCGCAACAATGAATGGCGTGCTGATCACTGCAAGCGTAAGGCTAAATGACAAAGTCTCCCAGAAGCTGAATTTGTTTTTGAAACATCAAGTGGCCAGAGACCCGAAAACTTATTTGCCCATTAGTGACTTGTCAGGGCGGTGGATTTTAGTTTGTACGATAATGCTGCATCCACCTAAAGTAACGAAAGTTCTTACGTAAACTTCCTAGTAATTCCCTCTTCGTAGGTGCAGCATTACTCCTAACATTTGTAATATCAGTTTGCACTTCTCATATAAAGGCTCCCGCCAGTCCAATCTACGAAATCCTACGCACCTACGCACCCAAGGGCAAGAGTGATCACTCCAATCGCAAGACCAGTTGAGTAGAAGCTAGACCCATGGAGGCGATGAGCGCGAGCATCAGCCGGCTGTGCGAGATGGTCCACGACGCCGGCCTGCGGCCCGGCACCGAGGAACGTCTCCAGGTAGTGCTTAAGGCCGCCAGGGCGAGGGGACGCTTGGACGACAGCTTCGTCTCCTTGTTTGACGAGGTCCTCATCGGCTTCCTCGACAAGTTCACCGTCGTCAAGAAGCTCACGGACGACCTTGACGTACGCCTCCAGCCCACGCGCCCAGGCTCTGTGATGCCTGCCACCCTCAACGGCCTCTATGGTGACAACCTCTTCGACGCACTGGTGGCCCTGCGACTGCCCGCCGTCGCGCCGGAGAATGTCCACCTCAAGGTCGCACTCGCCGCGCAGCGCCTGGCACAGCAAGACACCATCGACATAATCACCCACGTCTACACTCAAATCATCCACAAGGACTACTACATGCAAGAGGAGGACGATAGGACGCTGGCCTTCTTGGACCGCAGGGCAACCTTGGATGGCATTGTTCATAAGCACGTTGAGCTTGCCGCCAACGCCGCTGCTCCTCACACGTCGGTTGGTGACCCGGTGCACTAGGGCGTGAGGATGTCGTTGATGGATCCGTATGTATCTTTATCTTTCCGTCAAATCCATGTAGTAGTATATGGTACTACTAGTAATTATCTTACATTTCGCATCAACTTCATAATTTTTGTACGTACTCCATGCATGAACCGCGCCAGAACCAAACTTCTCATTACTCTAGGGAAAATCGTTATTTCTATCTATCGGTCGCGCCATGGAGCAGAACTAAATTTTACAAGTTACAATTTCAAAAGGAAAAACCTGTCGTGTTCGCATCGCACCCCCACACGGTTTGCCCGACACGCCGCTCAAGGGGGAATGTGTGCTGTGTTGCATTTTCACTTACAAGTGGGACCAAAGTTGAGCAAACCGACTATCGGCAAACCCCCACCCCGCCCACCACGCGATGGCTGAGAAAACAGGAGGGAGAAGAGATGGCTGTAGCACGGACTCCAAGAAAATTGGTGTCGGATGGGACTCGTGTGGGTGGCGTGTGCCGTACTGCTAGACGTGAATCCTAGTTATGGCCCATTCCACCCCACTATATCGAGGTGCTGGTTAACTAGAACAAATTTCCTGGAATCCGTGCTCAGCCCTCCTCTATCTCTCTTCAGCTAGTCAGCAGACGCGCGGAGCCCATCGTCTGTTTGCTCATATGCGGTCCCACATGTCAGTGAAAACGCAAGAGGACCCATTTAACCTGCACATCTTTCACCTCGACGTGCTGGTGATGAAAAACAAATCCAATAAAGATCTTCGGTGGCCGCTTTTGGAGTTACTCAAGAGTAGTAAAATTCTATTTACAGTTTAACCCAAGATGCACATCGCGTGGCTTCAACTACCACTCTATTTTCTTGCATGACATGACCTGGATGCTGGATGTCCCACCTGTCAGCAAAAGGAGAACTCGACCAAATCTTCGGTTGTGCTCTCGGATTAGACAAGTTGTGCTAACTTAAAATTTTATTGTGTAGAATGGATGCAAGTTTTGGTATTGGGAAGAAGAGTACAATGATATATTGATAGAGCGCAATTTAGTAGATGTTCTAGCACTTTTAGCTAGCATAGAGGCCAGAGATGAGACTAGTGCACTTGTTGATAGAATAGAGGCTAGACATGTCTACTTCTTTACACTCGAAGAAGAAAGAAGCTCACAAGATCGAGCCTCCGCAGATCAACAATGAATGGATTGAGAAGGCACTAATACAACTTACAGGAGCAGTTATGGAAGTTGGATATCTTCTAAAATGTATTCTTGTGGTTCTTGTTTTCTTTGGTCTTGCTTTTCTAGTCAAAATTTTGGTGATGTATTTCCATGTACCAAAAAATCAATGATGAAAAAAACATATGTGTTTGCAAAGAAAAATCTACGCGGTCGGGATGCGTCCGCCCGTTCGGCGCACGGCCACCGCATCCGAGAAATGGCCCGGACACGACCCCATTGCCCTACCCAAACGGACAGAATCTGGGCAAAACGGAGGTCCGTTTGGGGTCATGCGTTGGAGTTGGCCTTACAAGTGGGACCGCAGTTGAGGAAACCGACTATCGGCAAACCCCCAGCTCGCCCGCTGTGCGATGGCTGAGTTAAAGAAACGACGAGGTTGAAGAGATTGTTGTAGCACGGACTCCAAGAAATATGGTGTCAGATGGAAATCGTGCTGGTGGCGTGTGCCGTACTCCTGGACGTGAATGCTTGTTCTCGCCCATGCCACCCTACTACTCCTACTATTTATAGTAGTACACTACTGGAATCAGCTAATTTGCCATCTACCAGCTCTTTGCCGTCTGCTAGCTGACGGCAAAGAAGCTCTTTGCCATCAGTTGCCTAAAAGCAGACGGCAAAGAAGCTCTTTGCCGTCCGCTAGCAGATGGCAGCGAATCTTTGCCGTCCGCTGGCAGACGGCAAAGAATCTTTGCCGTCCGCTGGCAGACGGCAAAGAGAGAGGTGGCCCCCACCCCCCGCCCGTTTGGAAAAAACTTAACGCCCCACCTCTTTGCCGTCTGCTAGCAGACGGCAAAGAGGCAAAAAGGCGGACGGCAAAGAGGAGAGTACCTAACGGCCCGTACCCCCCCGCATGTTACTCTCTGTTCTCTCCCTCTCTCTCCTCCCCGACGCGCCCCGCCACCACATCCCACCCCACCGCCGCCGCCGCCCGCCACCGCCCCGTCGCCCCGCCACCCGTCTCCCCCCACCCGCCGCCCGGCGCCGCCCCGTCGCCCCCCACCCCTCCGCCCCGTCGCCCCCTCCGCCCCGTCGGCCCCCCACCCCTCCGCCCGGCCAGCGCCACCCCGCCGCCCCTTGGATGGCGTCCAGCGACTCGGACTCCAAGGGCAGACGGAAGATCTCTTCCGGTTCGGGCTGTTCGTGCCGCCGGCGGCGAAGGTGCCGCGGCCATGGAGGATCTCCGCCGACGGCTACCCCACGCAGGGCCCGCCGGCGACGAACGCCGAGCTGAGCGCGCACCCCGGTGGGCGGTTCAACCGTAAGAACCGCCGCCGATTTTGGAAGGGCAAGCGGTTCAACGACGTTATCGGCGCCTTCAAGCGCGCCGCCCGTGGGCTCCCCGTCGGTGACATCACAGGCGAAGCCGGGCCCTCCGGCCTGCGCGGGCGCGGGCGCGCCCCGCCTCCTGGCCCCGCCCCACCAGCCCCGGCCGAGGCCGTGGTCCCGCCGGAGGTGGCGGCGCTCCGACAGGACGGTGACCCGGAGGACACGCCCGGACTGCTCGCGGCCCTAGCACGGTCATCGGAAGAAGCCGCCGCGGCGGCGGCGCGGGAGGCCGAGGAAGCCTCCGAGATTGCGGCCGCAATCCAGGCGGTCGAGGCGATGGCGGCGATGGCGGCGGAGGAGGAAGAGGATTCGGACGACGTCCTGGTGGACTGGGACGACGTCGCGAACCGGTCCAGCAGCGACGATGACGGTGGCAACGGCCCGGGCGTGATTGACCTCGTTGATAGCGATGCCGAGTAGTTTTTTTAGTGTGTTGTTTAGGTAATTTGGCCGCGTGCATGCAAAAAAACACAAACAAATTATTGCCGTCAGCGGCGGACGGCAAAGGCACTAGAAAGTTTGCCGTCAGCGGCGGACGGCAAAGGCCTGCCGTTAGCCAGTTAACGGACTGACAGCGCAATTATTGCCGTCCGCTCTCTTTGCCGTCCGCGGCAGACGGCAAAGGGCCTTTGCCGTCAGCCGCCAGGAAGCAGACGGCAAAGTAGCTTTTTACCGTAGCCTACTTTGCCGGAGCCTTTTGCCGTCGGCCGTTCATGCCTTTGCCGTCCGCCATGGCAGACGGCAAAATAGCTGATTCCTGTAGTGGTAGTATCGAGGATTCGAGGTGCTGGTTACGTACAGCGAACACATTAACATATGGCCCACCTCACACTTTGGACAAATTTCATGGAGTCTATGCTAGGTTAAAAAGTGTTCTTTGTGAGGATGGGTGGCTGGTCTCAAGTTTAAAACTTATTGTATTACGTACGTAGACGTAGAGATAGTGCAGCATGTGAAGCTAGTACAAATAGTGTACTATTGTTGATTGGCCTCATCCGATAACCTGTTGCAATGCACGTACAATTATGTATTCGGAAAATATATTTTTTCCTCGTCGCAGCACCAACTCAGAGAAGCGGCTCGAAAGCCATTCATAAATTTAGTAAGTTTATCACAGGCATATCATTTTATTACATACAACAGGTCATCAACCCACAACGACAACGAGGATACATTGTAAATACTAAAGTATTCATCACACAACAAATAACAAGCAATGAAATGAACTTCAACTCAACCAATCCTCAGCGTTGGAAACGCTTGCTTTGAACCACAAGTGATTCTCTGGGAAGGGCCAGGTACTGTCAATCTCGAGACCAACGCAGGACTGATCATGCATCCAGGCTGAAGCGGCCTACTATATCACGACCAGGGTAGGGAACCACCGCAATGTCCGACGTATAGATACAGTTGCTTCTCATAAATGGTAGTAACGTTGTGTCAACAGCTGTTGGATCGCCTTTCCCCATCATTGGATAGTTTCGTCCAAGGAAGAGCGAGTTTTCTCCAAGACTATCAATACTGTACCAGGGAGAAGGTGTTGGCGCTAGCACACTAGTACCCATCCCGAATACCATGCAACGGGTGTTGGAATAGGTCCGGAGAGTGCAACCATGGGAGACAACACCTGCTTCCTTAGTAGTAACATCAGCAGCGGGCTGTATACATACAAGAAGGGGTGATCCATCGGAATTAGTTGCCAGCCGCCACTGAGTATATCGGCCCTGCTCGTCCTCATGCTCGTGATCATCACCATCGTCATCTCCCCCTTGGTTATAAAAATTTTCAAGTATAGGTTGTGGAATGTTCACAGGACCTTGGAAACACAAGAAGAAGGTTAATTAGTAGAGAAGGGAAACTTGCTAACTCGCATGCATGTGGATGAAACAATTATAATTACGGTGGAAGACAAACATACCGAAACTACGAGGATACCATGCAAAAACAGTGCCATGAGTGGTGGCAGCAAACACAAGATCCTCGTATTCAATTGCATCACAGTACTCATCTGTGTACAGAAACTGATTTTTGAGCAATATCCATGGACGAACCGTGGAATCAGTAACGACGACAACAAGCTGACGAGTGGTAGATAGAAACAACTTCATAGTTCTGGAAATTCCAAGAGCGGTTCGGAACTCAACAAATTGCTATCTTCCGTAGACGACAGACACCATGATCATATTTGAACGTACGTAGATCATCAGTGTGCTCAACCTCAGGGCACTCTGAGATTTTTGGAAGTGGAATCCGCTGACGAGTGTACACATTCACAAGTTCCCACTCGCAATTGTACCCAATATAAACAACCCAATCTCCATTTGCGCCAGCCCAGGCCTTACCTTTAAGCGATGGCATCTTGACCTCACACGTATATCAAGCAGCATCAGCTTGCACAAGGCGAGGCCTCCGTCATCCACGCCCATGCGAACAGGCTTATAGCAAAGAAGATAAGGGAGATCAAACCGCTCCTGGACCCTTGGGTTCCTTGTAATGATGTTATTAGTTGAGTCGAGAATGGTCTTGAACGAACCTGCCATGCTAGCCGAGCTGATGACGTCGCACCGATCAATGAGTTCCCCCACCACATCATCTTTCAGATCGGGGCAATAATAATGGGGTCATTTCCGGCTTGTTCCCTCCATGGAGAAGACGATCGAACAATGGCAGAAGGAAGGGTGAAGGCAAATGGAGGAGGGAGGAAGAGCGTGCGATAGCAGTTCCAAATTGAGAAGGAAAGGCGAAGAGTTGATGGACGGTTGTCAGTTTGCCACGGTACACGAAGAGGCGCCCCTGCCTACACGTCCTTTCGGAAATTGTACAAAAGGACTCACCGTCGTCTCACTGACATGTTGGAACGGGACCACATGTCAACAACGTGGTGTGTAATTTCTCGTGCAAAATGCGATCTGGCCGCGTTGGCCCGAGGTGCCGCATTAGTTATCGACCTTTATTTTTTTAATGGTGTGCCGTTCAGTTTTGAAGCACGACTAACTGGTACTGTTTGCAGAGAAAATATAAACTACTCTACCACTACTCCACCTGTAGTACTAGTAGTATAAAAAATATATATAGGCTGGAGCTTCACAGCTTGCTTGCTAAGGGCTGCCCACTTGCTTCTCACACTATCACCCTCTCTCCAGATCTAAAAAAGACAGCCTCTCTCTCCCTCCTCACCGGTGGTCACAGGTCCGCCGGGGAAGAAAAGGATGTGCAGCATTGACGCACTCGTCGTTGGTGAGCGAGGTCATGCACTGACGACAAGGCCGTCCTCTCAGACCTAGTGCCCGCGCGGGATGGCCTCCGTCCCCAAGCTTGCTGCCGTAGTGCGTGCGGAGGATGACGACCACGAGCGAAGCCACTTCCGGACGACCCTCAGGTATGCTACCTCTTTTTGAACCATACCCTTGTTCTATTGCCCCATCTACCACGTCGCTGCATGTGGATCTTTTTCCAGTCCACCATCTTCCCAATTTGCTATCCTCTGCTCTGCTGGTCACGTAGACGAAAACCTTAATTTGCACTATTAAAGGAAACCCTACTTCATGCAGACTAATCCATGTCTGGGTTGAATAAGGAAAGGAAGGGAGACTGTACTGTCCAACAGAGTAGGCATCGAACCCGCATCTAGGTTGAAAAGGGGAAATCAGTAGCTAAGGAATGAGTCTCGTGTCTCTTGGTTGAAGAAGGGTAGAAAGGCATGACAACGCAATAGAGAATTACCAGGTTGATCGGTTTGTTGTCCTCACATAGGAAAAAGGTGGCTAAAGAGAACAAAAATGGGACGTAATCCACATATGTTGCCTGGATATTTGTTGCTCTGGGCAACCATACCTCCCTCACCACTCTATGCGTCTGTGGAGGTACATCGTACTGGTGCGCCCACTGTCTAAATGGGTCTCCCATGCTCTTATTGCCACTTTTTTGCTGTTAGTATAACGCCAGCGGTAAAGTCAAGCAATGCCACTGCTAAAGTGATGCCACATTTAACTAATGCTGCACTCAGTCTAATGACACCGATAAATTTAAGCAATGCCATTTAATGTCTCTGGATTATTTCATGGTTAGCTATTGATTGTGGATATATTAAACATTTTTTAGCTAAGGCATTCTAATGTTGTTGCACAACCAGTATACCAACGATGAAACTTGTTACTACCTTCAGATTTTTGCAGTGTTAATGCTTATGGATTACATACCTCACTTTCATGAGATAAGTCAATTTTTTTGTACAGTGACACCAAAAAGCCAAGGCACTGATGTAATTTTATTTTGGTTAAACTGCACAAAAAATTATGAAGACAAGAGGAAAGGTCAAGAGTGGGTACCTCCTCCTTCGGCTATTGTATTGATTCATTCAATCATGTTTTTATGTTTGATCGATTATCAAGATTGGGATAGCAATTTTTCATTTCCACTCAAGTTCGAAATGATATTTACCTTGAAGGTAAATGGTTTGCAATTTTTTTATACTGTCATTAGTTAATAATGCTAGTTACCTTCAGACTTTTGTATTTGGTTTAATGCTCATGCACAGCTAGTATACCAATGCTGAAACTTGTTACCTTTACATTTTGTATTGTTAATTCTTATAAAAATCTTCCAGTGCTAGAGTTTATTGAAATCTGTTCAGTAAAACCATTGTACTGTACCCTACAAGAAAATAACTACTCTACTGTTGCACTAGCCACTCGATTAGTGTATATTTGTAGTATTCGAATGGTGTTGCATTAGCGTATGGACACAAATAAAGTGTGGCAAGCTTTCCCAGATATGTGCTCAAGAAAACTACTACCTGTTTTTCCAAATACTAGACACTTGGGTACTTTAAATTGAACCGCGAAAACGTCTTATATTAAGGAACAGAGGGTGTAGAGTTCACTCAAATTATCCTGGTAAAGCTAGTCACACCTTTGTTAAAATTAATGTTCATTATGTTATCGGAGGAGGTCTATATGTTTGTCTCTAATGGCTGTCGACTACATACCTGACATCATGATGTAATGTTAAGTCAGTTCCTTTTGTAACGTGTCACTGAATTGTCAAGGCGGTGATGGCATTTTATTTTAGTTGAACTGCACAAAATATGCTTAAAAGAAGAGGAAAGGTCAGGAATCGATCATTCTTTCAGAAAGAACTATATATGCCTTTCTAACATCAGCCGTTGTTGCCTTATTTATTCCTTCAAACAGGTGGTTAGAAACAGTCTTGCTACCTTTTCCCATTAAGAAATTGGAATGCTTATATTTGTGAGTCTATGCTTCAGCTAGTGCCACTTTTATAGTAATCACACTTTCAATATCTATGCAAACAGGGATGCTCGATTTTAGTGGAACTGCACAAAAAGTCCAACTGGTTCAACATTAGGAGCATGTTTTCTTCCAAACCTTTATATCCAATTGGTGGCACTATGAGCTGTTCATTACGAAGGTACATGGTTTGCTACTATCTTGCTACTCTTTTTGTACTGTCATTAGATAGCAGTACTAGTGGTTTGCATGTGACTTTATTGGCAGGGTGGACCTACATTGGAGGTGCAGGATAGGATTCAATGATTGGATGCTCAATTTCGGTTGTATCGATTTCACCTCTTCCATCACTGCAAACATGGATATCCTTGGTCTGATGAAGAATAGGCGCTATATTTCTGCTCTGAACCAGCAAATCAATTCAGTATGAAATTGTTCAGGGCAAAACATGACTGTATCAAATTGTCCAGTGCAAAACATGACAGATGCTAAGCGGAAGAGACATGTTTAAACCAAAAATACAAGGTGGGATATTTGTATAGACAGAGATGTCTGCCCGTTGCTATTTGGCAAACACACAAAGTGACCGCAATTTTGGTTGAACTGCACAAGAGAATAGTATAGTCATTGCATGCAGTGCCATTTGAAAATAGACACAGAAAGATTGGATAGTCACTTCATGGACTGTAGAAAATTAGTACTGTACTATTTATTGGCCAACACTAGGTGCTTCATTGCTTTGGTCTGATTATACAAAGGGCATCATTTTTGCCTAAGTTAAAGTTTGTATTCCGAAAATAGTCTCGCCGTGTGATCGAGACAAGACCAAATCATATTGCAGTGGATGTTCCTCCATCATGTGTGTTTCATTCTCATGGTTCCATCTGTTGGTGAAACCACTTACGTTTGCAAGAGGAATTGTAGACTTCACAAACAAATTTGTCTTTCAGACTGTACTGAATGTTGGCCAAGAGAAGCATCCATGTTAGTAGGAAGAACATAAATTTTTTCTAGATCTTTGATCTTGGAGCTACATATTTGTATATGATCTGTGAATCATTGAGATGCATTAACATGTTGATCTTATGTATGGGAACCGTACTAGTTAGTTTTAGTTGCGACGCAAGATACGAAGTGGTTGATCTTTGCTTTTGGAGCTACATATTTGTATATGATCTGTGAACCATTGAGATGCATTAACATTTCCTTATTTCTGTTCACTCAGTGTTTACAAGTTACTGATCGATCACTAGCTAGCCTACTAATGCGCTCCTGGCGGTTTTAGTTGCGACGCAAGATCTGAAGTGGCAGTTTTTTGAATAAAAATGCCTACCTCTGAAGAAACTGACAAGCTGCTCTGAAGAAAATGCCATGCGAATCTGAAGAAACTGCCAGCGAAAACGTCCGCAAATGCCTTATCTCCCAGCTAATGTTCATCAACTAATGCCCTCGGCTGCGAATCGTTGCATGCTGCTCCGCGTACTGGCTGCGAGGGATTCTGAGTGCCTGCATGCAGCCGGCCGTAATTAAGGCAGCTAACTGATGCGAAAAAAGATGCGCTTTAATTGTTGCGGGCCTTTTAAATCCGTGGAATCATTATTGATAAGGAGGGAGATGATTCGAGTGCACTCGTTTGACCGTCATGCCGGCGTGCGACCCAGCACGGACGGGACGGGACGGCACAGTCATGATTTCAGTTTCTCTAGTTTTCCACGGCAAGCTAGCGCGCTAAGCCATGCCTGCTTATGCATTGAATTCCGATGACCGTCGCGCTACCTTCCGCCTATAAGTACTGTTTCCCGGCCTTCTCCGGTGGCACTGTAACCCAACTCGCCCTATCCTCATAAGCCCCCACCGGCCCGACGTCGCTCGCCACTTATCCTCGCTCTCGCCACGTCCGCCATGCCCCCGCCCGTCCACGATAGGTGAGGCTGGAGGCTGTCACCGCCGGAACTAGTGTTCGTTTTTTCACCGGAAGGCAGATGGAGGGAGGAGGCATTCTATCGGTCTTTAGATGGCAATGCGGAGATCGAGGACTTGTTGGAGCGCGACCGCTTGGCGGAGGAGCAGGACTTGTTGGAGCGTGACCGCTTGGCGGAGGAGCAGCGTATCGCCAATTTGCGCCGCCAGCGGGACATGGAGCAGCAGCGCACCGACGCTCTGAGTCGCGAGCAGAGCTCCCGCAACTGGGCTGACTACATGTAGGCCGGCGCCCGGCAAATAGCCCTGGAGGCTGTCGGGCACGCACGCATTCGCGACACCGATTTTTACTACTAGCTCATCAAGTGGGTTTCCCGCTTAGAAGCCGAAGCTTCGGTGGACCACGCTGACATTGAAAGGGCCAACGCGCGCGAGCACCGCGCCCTATCGCACATCTGGCAAGTCCGAGGCGAGGCGGAGGATGCCGGTGTCGGCGTTTAGCGTGTACCGCAGATGGCGGCCGGCATCGTCTAGTTAGCTAAGAGTAAGTTAGTACTTGTACGCTACTAGAGTATTAGTGGGAGTAGATAGTTAACTTGGCTATGATGGTTGTCAACGTGGAAGTTCAATACTCTATATGTGGATCAGACCTGTTACTTTGCTCTGAATGTTGAACTTTCCGTTTGAATGTATGGAATGGACTGTTATTTTTTAAATGGGTTGTATTTGTCCTCCACGGGTTTAGAGGCCGACTTGTGGGCCTACCAAGTTGACGCGTACACAATCAGGAGATGATTGTACGTGGAGAGGATGACAGCAGGGACCCGCCAAGGTCATGTCAGTACACAAGCAAGTGCCTCCTTATTTCAAGCCAATAAAAAAATGGTTCCTCCTAATGGATTTCTGACATCTAGGTCCCATGCCATTGTCAACGTAGTCAATAAATGAGAGAATTGCACAACGAGCGGCTGACACCAGGGACCCAGCAGCTCACCCAGTTATTTTTGTTTTGGGTTAATTTGATAAATGCCACTCCAAATCTGGTGTTTCCGAGAAATGCCACTGCAATTTCCAAACTTTGAAAATTCCCATTTCATGCCATTTCCATCGGCATTTTTTCAAGTCTGGAGTGGCATTTTTCAAAGTTTGCAAACTGCAGTGGCGTTTTCCAAAGTTTGCAAAAATTGCAGTGGCATTTTTCAAAGTTTGGAAATTCCAGTGGCATTTTTATGAATTGCCATAATTGGAGTGGCATTTATCTAATTTGTTTTTGAGACAGAAGCAGGGTGTCAACTGGGCTGTGCGGGGCACTCTGGCCTGTCTAGACAGCCTTCTCTTTTATGTTTACCACAGACCAGCCCTATAGTTTTTTTTCTTTCTGAAAATGGCTAGCCCAGTTTTTTTGTGATTTGCCAAGTAAGTCGCTTTGTCAGGCCTGTTGGGCTACAAATCTTTCAAGATGAGGAGTGCTTCACTTGGTTGGCCAAGAAAATGGCCTATCAGTAATGAGAAATGGGCTATACATTTTTTAAACACATCAAACCGGCAATTAGTTTCAAATTTCTTTTTTTAATTTTGAGATTTTAAATTGCATTGGTTTTTATGCGTGGACAATTTGTTGGATTTTATATTGATATACATTTATTTCTAAAATTAGTTTGAATGTGACTCGAAATTTTGGGATTAAAAACAGTTCGGACCGCACCGACATATGCAAAATTTCGTATAATTTTTTAACCGTGGCCACAATATGGGCTGTAATGGTAACAAAAAGAATATGGGCTCCAAAAAAACTTAAGAACTAGCAAATGGGATGTAAATTATTAGATATAATGGCAGATGGGCTGTATGCTGTTTTCCACAGATTTGAGGCTTTCCTAAAAAAAGGTTGACGCACAAGCAGTGACTATTGGATGTCCATCCAACGGCCGTCGTGCTTCTTCAATCTCTGCTCTTCCTGCTCCAGCCGCTCAAACAAGCGCCGGTAGGGCTGCCTGCTCCCTCCTTCCCGCGGCCGGCTGTGCTGCCGCGCAGGCCTCACCGCCCCACCGTACTCCCATCGCTGGCCTAGCCATCCCTATACTCACCCACACCTGTTGTCACTCTCCGGCGACGGCAGATGAGCCAGTAAACCCTCGTATAGTCGTACTCCCCTCCGCGTGGGAAACAACTATCGAGTCTTCCTTGGCTCCATGTCGTTACCTTCCTAGGCCTCGCCGTCATCCACCGCCTGGTGCTCTCGGCGCGGCCTGGTCAACGTGGTCAACGACTGACATGCATCTGAAGTGGACTGTACGTGGAGAGGCTGACAGCTAGGTCCACGGCCGCACGCAAGGAAATGCCTCCTTGTTATGCGTAAAATAATGATTCCTCCACCTGACATCTAGGACCCACCGAAAGGGCCTCTGTATTTCACGAAAAAAATGTTACCACCGCTGACAGGTCGGACCCACCAGCTATATCTTCGCACGCAAGGAAGTGCCTCCTTATTACACAAAAAAAAAGAATACTCCCCCTGCTAGCTGGGACCTAGTATAGTGGCAGGCTGACTTGTGGGCCTACTAAGTTGACGTGGACGGAGGGCTTTGTCAACTTAGTCAATATGCATGATTCTAGCTCCAG
This sequence comes from Triticum aestivum, assembly GCF_018294505.1. Classification (NCBI taxonomy): domain Eukaryota; kingdom Viridiplantae; phylum Streptophyta; class Magnoliopsida; order Poales; family Poaceae; genus Triticum; species Triticum aestivum. The sequence continues at coordinate 47,671,719 of NC_057799.1, read as the reverse complement.
TGACCGTACGATGTCCATTCAACGGTCGTAGTGCTTCTTCAACCTCTGGTCTTCTTGCTCCAGCCGCCCAAACCAGCGCCGGTCATGCCTCGTGCCCCTGCCTCCCGTGGTCGGCTGCGATGCGGCAAAGGCCTCACTGCCCCCTACTACTCCCACCGCTGGCCAGGCCATCCCTCTACTCATCCACACCCCCTGTTATTCTGCGGCGACAGCAGCCTCACACCGCAGCGAACCAGTGAACCCTCATACTCTTCTACGCGTGGGCATCCACTGCCACGTCTTCCCCGGCTCCGCGTCGTCCCCTTCCTAGCCCTCGCTGTCGTACACCGCCCTGGTGCTCTCGGCGCGGCGTGGTCAACAGTTGGGTCCACGGCCGCAGGAAGGAAGTTCCTCCTTATTACGCGCAAAATAATTATTCCTCCACCTGACAGCGGGGACCCACCGGACGGGCCACCGTATTTTGCGAAAAAAACATTTCCCCCTGACTGCTGGGACCCACCAGCTACATCTTCGCACGCAAGGAAGTGCGTCTCGGGCAAAAAAAACAATTCGCCCCCTGACAGCTGGGACCCACCAGCTACTTCTTGGCACGCAAGGAAGTGCCTGACAGTCGGGACCCACCTGGTCGAAGCATACGTAGCATTGTCATTCTGGTCGCGAACGTGTACGTACATACTGGTCCATATAGAGGCGCGCACGTAGCATGTACACGTACGTACAGCGATTAGTGTGCAAGAAAGAAAATACGGCCACGTACGTACATACGGGCGGGGTCTCGAACCCCTACTCGCGCATACGCACGGCCAAGGCTCGTGTACATGGCTGGGTCGGAACGGAGAAATTGCGTCGTCGTCGTGTTCATGGGGAGCCAACCGGCTGGGGTTAAAACGGAATGCAGCATCGTGTTCATCGGGAGGGCTTGGACGGAACAGCCGATGGAAACGAGCCCTGGCGTACCGCAGAATGGAGGAAACAGCCTTGAGTTCGACCGGCCACGTTCAAAACGGGATCCTGTTCATCGGGAGGGGTCTGGCATACCGCAAAACGGAGGAAACGGACCTCCTACGGTCAAAACGGGGGTCCTATTCATCAAGAGGGGTGTGGCGTACCGCAAAACGGAGGAAACGGACTTGTGTTGGAGCCCTACGGTCAAAACGGGGTTCCTGTTCATCGGGAGGGGTGTGGCGTACCGCAAAACGGGACTCCACTGGATACTGTTCATCTCCACCGTCGACCCCCTCCAGCCTCCACGGGCTACTGTTCATCCACCGTCGTCCTCCTCCAGCCTCCACCTGCGACTGTTCATCCACGGGCTCCTGTTCATCCAGCCTTCACTGCGCGCTACTCCACCGGCTACTGTTCAACCAGCCCTCTCCACAGGCTCCTGTTCAACCACCCCTCAACGGGCTACTGTTCATCCATCCCTCCACCGTCTACTGTTCATCCAGCCCTCCACGGGGTGGTCCTATTCATCTAGCCCTCCACGGGGACCTGTTCATCCAGCCCCAACCGGCTCGATCGATCGGGGTCCTGTTCATCCAGAGGCAACACCACTGGGTCCTGTTCATCCACCCCCACCGGGAACTGTTCATCCAAACCCCCCCAGCAACGCTCACTGTTCATCCAGAGGCAGCATCGATCGGCTTCAGTTAGTGATGACTCACAAGTATAGGGGTTCTATCGTAGTCCTTTCGATAAGTAAGAGTGTCGAACCCAGCGAGGAGCAGAAGGAAATGATAAGCGGCTTTCAGCAAGGTATTCTCTGCAAGCACTGAAATTATAGGTAACAGATAGTTTTGTGATAAGGTAATTTGTAGCGGGTAGCAAGTAACAAGTGTAAATAAAGTGCAGCAAGGTGGCCCAATCCTTTTTGTAGCAAAGGACAAGCCTGGACAAACTCTTATATAGAGAAAAGCGCTCCCGAGGACACATGGGAATTATCATCAAGCCAGTTTTCATCATGTTCATATGATTCGCGTTCGTTACTTTGATAATTTGGTATGTGGGTGGACCGGTGCTTGGGTGGTGTCCTTACTTGGACAAGCATCCCACTTATGATTAACCCCCATTGCAAGCACCCGCAACTACAATAGAAGTATTAAGGTAAACGTAACCATAGCATCAAACATATGGATCCAAATCAGCCCCTTACGAAGCAACACATAAACTAGGGTTTAAGCTTCTGTCACTCTAGCAACCTATCATCTACTTATTACTTCCCAATGCCTTCCTCTTGGCCCAAACAATGGTGAAGTGTCATATAGTCGACGTTCACATGACACCACTAGAGGAAAGACAACATACATCTCATCAAAATATCGAATGAAAACCAAATTCACATGACTACTAATAGCAAGACTTCTCCCATGTCCTCAGGAACAAACGTAACTACTCACAAAGCATATTCATGTTCATAATCGGAGGGGTATTAATATGCATAATGGATCTGAACATATGATCTTCCACCAAATAAACCAACTAGCATCAACTACAAGGACTAATCAACACTACTAGCAACCTATAGGTACCAACCTGAGGCTTTGGGACAAAGATTGGATACTAGAGATGAACTAGGGTTTGAGAGGAGATGGTTCTGGTGAAGATGTTGATGAATATTGACCCGCTCCCGATGAGAGGATCGTTGGTGATGACCATGGCGATGATTTCCCCCTCCAGGAGGGAAGTTTCCCCGGCAGAACAGCTCTGCCGGAGCCCTAGATTGGTTCCGCCAAGGTTCCGCCTCGTGGCGGCAGAGTTTCTTCCCGAAAGCTTGCTTATGATTTTTTTCTCGGATGAAAGACTTCATATAGCAGAAGATGGGCACCGGAGGCCTGCGAGGGGGCCTACAAGGCAGGGGGCGCGCCCAGGGGGGTAGGGCGCGCCCCCCACCCTCATGGCCAGGGTGTGGGCCCCCTTTGGTATTTTCTTCGCTCAATATTTTTATTATATCCAAAAATAACTTCTATGGAGTTTCAGGACTTTTGAAGTTGTGTAGAATAGGTCTCTAATATTTGCTCCTTTTCCAGCCCAGAATTCCAGCTGCCCGCATTCTCCCTCTTCATGTAAACCTTGTAAAATAAGAGAGAATAGGCATAAGTATTGTGACATAATGTGTAATAACAGCCCATAATGCAATAAATAACGATATAAAAGTATGATGCAGAATGGATGTATCAGTTAGCAGCAGTAGCGAAGGAATCGCTCGATCGGGTTCAGTTAACAGCCATCGATCGATCGCTCGGGTTCAGTAACGCCTTGCCTGAAGTGCAATCGCTCGGGTTCAGTTAGAGCACAACGCCTCGCTCGGGTTCAGTTATGGCCCAACGCCTCGCACCCACGCGCATGCGCGTACAAGAGAAACGTGCATCGCTCGGCCCCGACCACCCCACCGTAACCGGGAACACCCCGATATTTTCCTCGCCCTCGCTTCTACCATGGTTTTTTCCGTCATGGACGGCCCAAAGAATGTCATGCAGCTGCGTCTCCGGTCCGCCCAGGACGAAAATCCCATTTTCTGTCATGATTTTCTGTCATAGAAGTAGGAGCCCACCACATCTATGATGATACCGGGTTTTGTCACAATTATCGTCATAGAAGTGTCATAAGTATGACAGAAAAAAATTTCGTTCGGCTGAAAATGTCACGGAGGTGTCTTTTTTTTGTAGTGTAGGTTCCAATCAGGTGGTTAAAAAATAGTGCAGAGATTTAGGCTTTCTTAAGGATTTCAAATGCTTCTACACATTCATCATAAAAAACAAATGGAACATCTTTTTGCAAGAGATTAGTAAGAGGCCTAGAAATTTCTGAGTAGTCTTTAATAAATCTCCTATAGATACCAGCATGACCAAGGAAACTTCTTATACCTTTGATATCTTTAGGACGCGGCATTTTTTCAATAGCATCTACTTTAGCTTTATCAACTTCAATACATCTTTCAGAAATTTTATGCCCCAAGAAAATACCTTCATAACCATAAAGTGGCACTTCTCCCAATTCAAGATAAGATTAGTTTCTTCACATCTATGCAAAACTCGATCAAGGTTGCTTAAGCAATCATCAAAAGAAGTCACATAAACGGAAAAATTATCCATGAAAACCTCAACAATATTTTCAAGTCAGAGAATATAGCAGTCATACATCTTTGAAAGGTAGTAGGTGCATTGCATAAACCAAAAGGCATATGTCTATAGGCAAAAGTACCAAAAGGTCATGTAAGAGTAGTTTTTTCTTGATCCTCTTGTGACACAGGTATTTAGGAAAAAATAGAATATCCATCTAGAAAGCAAAAATGTGTATGTTTTGATAGTCTTTCTAGCATTTGATCGGTAAAGGTTAATGATCTTTCCTAGTAGCTTTGTTTAAATTACTAAAATCAATTACCATTCTATAACCCATGACAATTCTTTGTGGGATCAATTCATTTTTCTCATTACGAACAACAGTAATACATCCCTTCTTAGGGACACAATGAATAGGAGTTACCCATCTACTATCAGCTATAGGATAGATTATACCTCCTTCTAGAAGCTTTAATATTTCATTTCTTACCACTTCCTTCATCCTTGGATCTAATCATCGCTGGTGATCAACAAATGGTTTAGCATCAGGTTCCATATTAATTTTATGCTCACATAAAGTGGGACTGATGACCTTAAGATCAGGAAGAGTATATCCAATAACAGCATGATGCTTATTTAGAGTTTTCAATAATCTCTTTTCTTCATGCTCTGAAAGGTTAGCACAAATAATAACAGGATATATCTTCTTTTTATTGAGTAAGCATATTTCAGAATATCAGGTAATTGTTTAAGATCGAACACAGGATCGCTTTTGGGTGGCAGAGGATCTCTAAGAGTCTCAATAGGTAAATTGTGTTTAAAAATAGAAATTTGTTTAAAGAATATCTCATCTATTTCATTTCTTTCATTCATATGCATATCATTTTCTTGGCCTAGCAAATATTGTTCTAAAGTATCAGTAGGAGGCACGACAATAGAAGCAAGACCAATAATTTCATCCTTACTAGGTAATTCTTTATCACGAGGTTGTCTACGAAATTTGGAGAAATTAAACTCATGAGACACATCACCAAAGCTTACACTAACAGTTTATTTCTCACAATCTATCTTAGCATCAACGGTGTTCAGGAAAGGTCTACCAAATCTAATGGGACAAAAATCATTTTGTGGGGAATCAAGAATGAGCAAATAGTAGGATATTTTATTTTCCCACCCAAGACTTCAACATCTCTAACTATCCCCAAGTGGTGTAATAGTGTCTCTATTAGCAAGCTTAATAGTAACATCAATATCTTCTATTTCAGCAGGTGCAATATCATTCATAATTTCTTGATATAACTTAAAAGGGATTGCACTCACACTAGCACCCAAATCACATAAGCCATGATAACAATGATCTCCTATTTTAACAGAGACAACAGGCATGCCAACAACATATCTATGTTTATCATTTTCATCGGGTTTGGCAATTCTAGTAGCTTCATTACAGAAGTAAATAACATGCTCATCAATATTTTCAGGCAAGAGATCTTTAACCATAACAAAATTAGGTTCAACTTTAATTTGTTCAGGGGGTGTAGGTTTTCTTGTATAACTCTTGCGGACTATAGCTGAAGCTTTAGCATGTTCTTTTATCCTAACAGGAAAAGGTGGTTTCTCAACATAAGCAATAGGAATAACTGGATCAACATGATAAGTAATGGTTTCTTCTTAAGCTTTAATGGGTTCTACTATTTTTACTTCAATGGGAGGATGATATTTAAACCACTTCTCCTTAGGGAGATCAACATGAGTAGCAAATGATTCACAGAAAGAAGATACTATCTCAGAGTCAAGTCCATATTTAGTGTTAAATTCACGAAAAAACATCGATATTCATAAAAGATTTAACACAATCAAACTCAAGGTTTATACCTGACTTCTTACATTCGTCGATCTCCCAATCTTCGGAGTTGCATTTAATTCTTTCCAAAGGATCCCATCTGAATTCAATAGTCTTCTTCATAAAAGAACCAGTACAAGAAGTGTCGAGCATGGATTGATCAATACGAGAAAGCCGAGCATAAAAATTCGAAATAATAATTTCTCTTGAGAGCTCATGATTGGGGCATGAATATAACATTGACTTAAGCCTCCCCTAAGCTTGAGAGGTACTTTCTTTCTCACGAGGCCAAAAATTATATATATAATCCGATCACGATGAACAAGATGCATAGGATAAAACTTCTGATGAAATTCCAATTTCAATCGATTGGAATTCCAAGCTCCAATATCATCACATAACCTATACCATGTCAATGCCTTTCCCTTCAAAGATAAAGGAAAGACCTTCTTGACTTCATCTCCGGGTAAACTTGCAAGCTTAAATAATCCACAAACTTCATCCACATAGATTAGATGCATATCAGGATGTAGTGTTCCATCTCCTGCATAAGGATTAGCTAGCAGTTTCTCTATCATACCCAAAGGAATTTCATAATAAATACTTTCAGTAGGTGCAGTAGGTTGAGGAGCAACTCTATGCCCTTCCGGTCGAGGTGAAGATACCCCAAACAAGCCCCTCAAAGGATGACTTTCCATAGTGACAAGTGATAGTAAATTTCAGCACATAATATAGATGTTTCCTTACCAAATTCCACCCACCAAAGGTGCTTCACTCCCCGACAACGGCACCAGAAAAGAGTCTTGATGACTGATACGTCTCCAACGTATCTATATTTTTTGCTTGTTCCATGTTGTTATATTATCAATCTTGGATGTTTTACAATCATTTTATAGCAACTTTATATCATTTTTCAGGACTAACCTATTGACATAGTGCCAAGTGTCAGTTGCTGTTTTTTGCTTGTCTTTTACTTCGCAGAATACCCCTATCAAACGGAGTCCAAATGCAGCAAAACTTTTGGAGATTTTTGTGGACCAGAAGACAACTTGGGATCCAAGGAAGCACCTGGGGGGGAGGCCCGTGGGCCCACGATACACCATGGCGTGCCAGAGGACCCTGACGCGCCATGGTGTATCATCGGGCCCACGGAGGTCTTCTCCACCGCCTCTGAGCTCTATAAATACCCAAATATTCCAAACCCTAGGGGAGTCAACGAAACACAATTCCAGCCGTCGCAAGTTCCAGAACCACGAGATCCAATCTAGAGCCCTATTCCAGCACTCCGCTGGAGGGGAAAACGATCACGGAGGGGTTCATCATCCTCATTGGTGCCTCTCCGATGATGCGTGAGTAGTTCACCATAGATCTACGGGTCCGTAGGAAGTAGCTAGATGGCTTCTTCTCTCTTTTTGATTCTCAATACAATGGTCTGTTGGAGATATATTTGATGTAATGACTTTTTGCGGTGTGTTTGTTGGGATCCGATGAAGTTCGAGCTTATGATCAGATCTATGTCCATGAATATTATTTGAGTCTTCTTTCGATGTCTTATATGCATCATTATTTATAGCCTCGTATTTCTTCCCTGAATCTTTGGTTTAGTTAGGCCAACTGGATTGATTTTTCTTGCAATGGGAAGAGGTGTTTTGTGATGGGTTCGATCTTGCGGTGTCCTCACCAAGTGAAAGAAGGGGTAGCGAAGCACGTATGTATCGTTGCTATTAAGGATAAAAATATGGGGTCTATTCCTACATGAATAGATCTTTTCTACATCATGTCATCGTTCTTCTTGCATTACTCCGTTTCAACATGAACTTAATACACTAGATGCATGCTAGATAGTGGTCGATGTGTGGAGTAATAGTAGTAGATGCAGGCAGGAGTCGGTCTACTAATCTTGGACGTGATGCATATATTCATGATCATTGCCTTGGATATTGTCATAATTATTTGTTCTTCTATCTATTCCCAACAGTAAATTTTTTACCCACCGTGTGCTATTTTCTCGAGAGAAGCCACTAGTGAAATCTACGGCCCCGAGGTCTATCTTTTATCATATTTTCTTTCCGATCTATCTTTTGCCATATTTGTTTTCAGATCTATATTTCCAAAAACCCAAAAATACCTTGCTGCACTTTTTACTTACTTATCTTATTTCACATTTTATCAAGATCTATTTATCCAAACTCATACAAATTTATCTATCTTTTTACTGAGGAGGGAATGACGACCCCTCTTACGCGTTGGGTTGCAAGTATTTGTTCTTTGTGTGCAGGTACCGTTTACATAGCATTGCTTGGTTCTCCTACTGGATTGATACCTTGGTTTCACAACTGAGGGAAATACTTACTGTAGTTGTGCTGAAATTTGGGATGGGCTTTAAGCCCATATAGCAATTTCTGGAAAATCTCCAAGGGCCCATGTGGGTTTATTGGCACTAGGTGGAGTGGGAAGTTTAGTCCCACCCCAGAAGTGGAAGAGGAGTTGGACCTCCTTATAAGGGTTTCTATTCTACATGCTATTGGCTCTTGACAAGACATGAGGCCCTCGCGCACTCCACCTCCGCCGCCCGCCTCGCCACGCCATGCCTCGTCACGACGCGCCGCGGGTTGCCGGATTGAGCCGAGCCGAGCTCACACTTGCGCGCTTATTCTTGCAAGTCACTAACGGAGAGTTCACTGACAGCTGGGCCACGATCTGAGACGTCGGATCATGGGCTGTCACGGACTCGGACGTGGGTCGAGCTCACGTCTCTCCACGCGGCTGCGCCTATTAAGTGTGCGGTGTCTCCTAACCCTAGCCGCCACGAACAGATCACATCTGCTCCCACGCAAATCGCCCACATCGTTCCTTCTTGCTGCTGCTGCCGCCGGTGACTCCATCCCGTCCGCCGCGTACACGGTCGACGGGAGAGCAGGTCTCCGAAACCCCATCTCTCTGGTTCCTGTACGGGAGAGAGGCGAACAGGATTTTGGGAACTGACTACGCGACTGCTCGATGTTCGTCTACTTCATCTATGTCTGCATCGCCCTCATCATCACCATGTCCACCGACACCGAACGTGCCGCCGCCGAGAAGATTGAGGCCGACAAGAAGGCCGCCGAGGACGCCGCTGCTGCCGCCACCACCGCGGCGGCTTCTGCATGGCCTACTGGAGGGTATAATGCGTATACCCCTCTAATGATTATTTCCGTATTAGCAGTACTAGCATTATGTGTAGATCTGTCTACTGTTTGCGTAGTACGTGCTCGTTTAGATCAGTATCAGTATGTTGCTAATTCTGTGAATGCCATGCTAGTCATCTATTTATATATTAAATTAGTAGAAAAATTGCATGTTTACTCAACAATCCGAAAACCTATTATGTGTAGGAATTTTTCGGCAAGTGGCTTTGCCGCTGCGCTAAAACCGGAGAAGTTTACAGGTACATACTTTAAGCGTTGGCAGACTAAGACCACTTTATGGCTCACGGCTATGAATGTGTTCTGGGTCACCGGTGTCTCCACGGGAACGATTGCTCCAGAACAGGAGAAGGCGTTCAAGGAGGCCACCATTGTGTTTCTCGGAGCAGTTCTTAGCATGATCGAAGATAAACTGGTCGACGCATATTTACATGTGCATGTCGCCAAGGATTTGTGGGAGGCGCTCGATTCTAAGTTCGGGGCCGCCGATGCTGGGAGCGAAATGTATATTATAGAGCAGTTCCACGTTTACAAGATGGTTGAAAACCGTCCTGTACTGGAGCAGGCTCATGAGATAATATGAATTGTTAAGGAGCTTGAGCCTCTTAAGTGTGAGTTACCGGGCAAGTTTGTCGCGGGCTGCATAATCGCTAAGCTCCCTAATTCCTGGAGGTACTTTGCCACCACTCTGAAACATCAGAGGCGTGAATTCTCTGTGGAGGATGTCATTGGCCATCTGAGTGTTGAGCAGAATTCGAGGGCAAAAGACTCGCACGGAAAAGGGGCCGAAGGGACTTCTATCGCCAACATGGTGAACCAGAAGATCTTCAACTCCCACAAGCCCACGGGAAAGAACGGTATCCAACACAATACCGACTTTAAGAAGAAGGGTAAGAAGACCTTCAAGAAGAACAAGAAGGATGAGGGCTGCTTTACTTGTGGTTCGGTTGAACATTGGGCCAACAAGTGCCCAAACAAGTACAAGAAGCCAGGATAAGACTCCAAGTCTGTCAACATGATTGTGGGCAACAATGAGAATGGTGCATCTGGGTATGGTAATTTATTTACTGTTTTTTCAGTGTTTCAGCCCACCGATTGGTGGGTGGACACGGGTGCAGGTGTTCATGTGTGTGCTGACATTTCATTCTTTTCTTCTTACCAGGTCACAGGCCACGGGTCCGTATTGATGGGGAATGGCGTGAGTGCTTCTGTTCATGGTGTTGGCACGGTCGATCTGAAGTTTACTTCGGGAAGGATAGTGCAGCTGAAGAACGTGCAGCATGTCCCCGCTGCCGGTTCTATATCTGGCGTATCTCGTAGTAGGGGTCCTAAGCTAGTCGTCTGGGAGCGATGGTAGCATGGACACGGGGTTTTACCTAGCTTCGGGCTCTCTTGATGAGATAATACCCTACATGCTGCTTTTGATTGTATTCATATGGGTGTAGTACAGAGTATATGTATCTACCACGAGATTGTAGTAATGAATATGAGATTGTCTATTGACTAGCCTGGCCCCGATTTATATATGCACCGTAGGCCTAGGGTTTAGAGGAGTCCTTGTCTTGGGCGCCAAGTCTTGTAGAATCCTCCTTGTATGCGGCATGGGCTGTCCGAACTGGCCCAATAGTGAACCGCCATGGGGGTCCTCGGCCCAATCTAACTGATCGGGAGACGACGTGGTGAGTACCCCCTAGTCCAGGACACCGTCAGTAGCCCCCTGAACCGGTCTTCAAGTTGGAGATGCTCCTCGATTCTTCCGAACTGTTCTTCATCTTCGGTCTTGAAAATTGGTTCAACAAATCTCCTTATCTTCGATCTTGAGGATCGCCGAAGTAAATCCGAACGGTTTATATGTCAGGTATCCGAGGAGCCCCTTTAAGTAATTGGTTTTTATCAATGCCTTGTTATTTTTACGCCCACCTCGGGTTCGAAGTTGTTCCCGGGTGGCGGTGTCCTCTTGCATCCGAGCTCCAACGCTGGACTGCATTTCGAGGTATCTTTTGTAGCCGAGCACCAACGTCGGACTGTATACGAGGTGTCATAGATCACCTTGGCTTAAAGAAGTTTAAAGGAAGTTAGCCGAGCTTAATGCCGGAAATTCCCTCTATAGAGCCAGCCACTTGCATCCGAGCTTTATGCCGGACTGCTTCCGAGGTGATGCACCACCTCGGGCTTGGGCTGATTGTTTACGGATTTTATTTCCGATGCGTGTAAATTTATTTGCTGTCAACATGTATTGTCGGTAGCCCTCAAAGTGTCTGTTGGCCTAAAATCTGAGATGCACCTGAAGGAAAATATAAAACCGCTGATCCTAGTAGCTTCTGAGACTCAAATCGTGAAATCGGCCTGAGGATCAACTCCTAGCTCGGCAACATACATAGGAATAGAAACGCAGTGTAATATATTAGAGGTAATGGTGATCGGCGGACGGGCCCCTGAGAGAGGGTCGTGAGAAGTCGCCGTGATATATCAACTTGATGCCGGTTAAGTCCAATATGGTACTTATTGTCGTCCGAAGACGCGCTTGTCCATGGTTCGGTTATGCCGAACACTAAGCACTTTGAATTTTCTGCATTGAATAGGGAATGCAGTAGCCCCCGAGACACTAGCCGGGTGGCAACACCAGATTAGGGGATGGATGTGCCCCTTTAATATTTGTAAATAATGAGCGCAAAGCCCAGTATCCCCCGAGCCTTAATGTGGGCATGGGTGGCCGAATTAAGGATCGATATCCGTTTGACAGAAAATTTTGTTGTGTTTAACACAAACTTCCCGGAAAGAGAATAAAGGTCTCTTAAAAGAGTTTAGAGTTGGTCGAAATCTGAGCTCGCCAAGGTAGGCCCCAAGGGGTTTAAAAGATGCATTGCAGTAAATGGATTTTACTCGCAATTTTGATGTGTAATGATTCTATGTATCCAAGTACTTTACATCATTAATGCTCAGATCCGTATTGTACAAAACTTTATTGACCGACCATCGGCTTCAACCTCCTCGGCCAGTAGCTGGGGAGTGTTTGTCCTACTTTATAAAGCCTTTATGAGGGCATAGTTTTACGGCAAACAAGGCAATCCGGTCATACGGTTTTATAAACAAATGTACACGGAGAGATATGTTATATTACGTTTTAACGTAAGAAACATCGTCTAAAAGAAAATAGTCCCGCTATCGGTTCCTTTCTTTGGGTCGTCATGCTTATCATGATAATGAAACCTCACCACCGATTGATGTGGGAGGAAAGTATTGAGGATTTAGTTCGGCGAAAGTTCCCGAACTCTATGGTATTAATGAACCAAAATTTCTACTTCCGTCGTTGCCGACCAATGTGATCCTTTAGGATTGCTAGCTTTCGGCTTCACCCAGTCTGAGGTACTAACTCGGATGACCCGGTAGTAACAATCACAGAGGTGCTCCCTTTACCACCTAGCCGAACAATCGGGAACGTAGGGGTAAGCACAGGAGCCAAGAAACCCAGCTTGGCCAAAATCTTAAGTCAAATTGATGCATATGTATGTCTTAATAACGATGATTACGGAAGGCGGCCCTCGTATATTAAATACAAACGCTGATGATATGTCTATTTTGACTCCGTTGCGACCGTTTATCAGTTGAAAGTGGCCCATCGTCAGCTTCCGCCCCATTGTAGATGCTACGCAAGGTGTTTCCGCAATAACAAAACAACCCTTAGCCGACATCTCGGTGCCCGAAGGCGGTTGTGTTAGCGGAAACGAGGCAATCAGATATGCGGGATTTATAACTTTCACTTAGTCATAGGAGTTTTAAACTGGGGAAGCTAGCTACGAGCCCCCGGTTAGTATTCGGCGACAGCCGAGGTCACGCCGGAAACACTTCGGCCAATGTTATGAATGGCCCGTCATTTAACATAGTCATCGGATCGCCGACCAGTTTACGCTTATTGTGACAATAAGTTTTCGGCTTTCTCCACTGAGGTGCTTAACCATGCGAGCTGGAAGCACAATCGCAGTGGTTCTCCCTTTGCACACCTAGCCGAACAAAGCGGAACATAGGAGGCAAGCACAGGAGCCGGGCAACCCAACTATTGACCGAAGACACAATTTGAAACCGATGCATATATAGCAATATCTAAGAATGTTGTCGCCGAATCTCTAAAGGTGTCCGGCATTGCACTGCGAGACTTATGCGGGAAACATAAAAATATTTTAAAAGTGCCATAGGCTTGAAAAACCCAACAATTTAGTAAAAACTTGACGTCCGAATTAGATCAAGTGTTCGGTGCCAATCCGAAAATTGGTCTTAGAAAAAAAAGTGTGCTTCTGTCGTGCATTAATATGACACATCCGATCTCAAGACCTCAAGCGGGTCAGCCCACGGTTGTAACCTCCTATCCCGAAGGCGGAGTATTGCCCATTAGGCCAGTTTAGCGAACTAAACTCGAACGGCTTTGAGAGAGAGACTAGGCTCCCCGGCTATTGACCACACACTCGCGTCAAAAAAATGAGTGATAGAAAAAGATTTTGCAATGACCAAGAAGAAAACATTTATTATAAAACGGCTCACACTAATTTAAGAGCCCCCGAGTGACTTGGGCAAAAGAATTTTATGTATAATGATTGTATGTACGGAAGTACTTATATCATATCTGTGTTCACCCGAACTTTAAACGCGTCTTAACCGACCGTCGGCTTCTCCCTCTTCGGCCAAGGACCGAAAAGTGTTATGTACTCCACCTGTCGAGAATATCGATGGTGTTTGCCATAACCAGGCAATCAGGCCATAAGGCTGTAACAGACAAAGCACGCTCAGGGAACTTATGCTATATTACTAACCAAGTGTAAGAAGCATCTTCGAAGAAAATAGTACCTCCACCGATACCTTTCTTCGGTTGCTCATTGTTACTATGAGACTTGTGCAATAAATTTTTGTACTCATGAGTTCCGTTGTGTGCCGACCATAATTGAAAAAAAGAGCGCTAGCTTTCGGCTTCCCCCAGTCTTAGGTCCGAGCTCGGATGACCCGATCATGACAATCGCAGAGGTGCTCCCTTTACTCCCTAGCCGAACAATCGGGAACGTATGGGTAAACACAGGAGCAAGGCAACCCAGCTTGCGGAACACTTAAGTCAACATGGTGCATATTGTGGCGTAATACATGAACAAGGAACGAAGCCATACAAGTATAATCATACGCAAGAGGAAAGGCTTCATAAAGGAGCCCCCCAAGTAAACGGGGTATTTGAATTTGTGTGTCACAAACAAAGTTTTGACAAGGAAGTTTTCACAAACAACTTTTTACCACAAAAGTATAATGCTTGGTCAAACCGAAAAAAATTTAAAATTGAAATTTTTGAGCATAAAAGTGACTTAGCTGGTTAATGTGCTCGGTGTCCATGCACGGCCCGAGCATACGGTGGGACAAGGTCCCAGCCCCCAAGCCGGTCCCGAGGTGGCGGACCGAAGAGCTCGGCACTCCGAAGTGGCGACATAGCATGGCCAATGCAGGCCCGCAGTGTGACGCCGAAGTCCCCAGTGTGGGTTAATGAAGTGATGACGAAGCCCTCGGTCGAGCCGAGGTGACGTGGTACGTCGGTACGCAGAGGTGACAGCGCTGCCCCATCCGGATCCTTTATCTGTGCACAGAAAATAGTGCAAGCCGGAGATAATAGGAGTAATAATAAATTTAAAAAAATGTTGCATAATTAATAGTTTATGCAAAGTGAGTAATAAAAGACATATGTCCTGTGTGCCGAACACTCGATGAGGTAGAGCTCTCTCAACGATGCCGAAGTCCCCGAGGCAACCGAACACGTCGATATGGCAACACGACCAACAAGGTGATCACGCGAGCCGATTTACGCCGATTGGGACGACGGCGTCGGCTTACCGAAGTGACCGCGTGACGCAGTGGAAGTCGATTACCGCCGAAGTCAATGTCGATGCAGGGCATCGGCGCGACGCGGTGAAGGCGTGGCAAGGCCTGAATTCACAGGCCGGTCCGAGTTTCGGATGCGGCATTCGCCGAACTGTATACGGAGACTGACCGAACCACCACGCGACCGTCGTTAATGCGGCCACCATTTGATAGACCTGCGTGCAGATGATGGAACAAACCAGAGTAATAATTCCTTCGGAAAAATAAACCCAAACAAGCAAAAATTACTAGGATAAATAGCACCTGGTTTATTTGTTGTAGCAATCCGAAGAAAGGTGACTCCCAAAATTGGGACTCGATCCGCGCACCCATTGCCTGATGGGCGATAAAGCGACGATATGGCGATGCTGGCAAAGGTTGGCTTGCCGATACAAATCCCTCGGTCCAGCTAACGTGACGAAGCTGGTCGGCTGGTGACGCCGAAGTCACCGGAGTATGTTGATGAAGAAATAGCCAAGTCCCCGGTCCAGCCGAGGTGACGGAGCAGGTCGGTGAGGAGACGTTGCAGCTGGCATGTCAGCCAAGGTGTTGAAGCAGGTCGGCGTGATGGACATCGGCTTGAAGAAGCAACAGTGCGGCCATGCTGACGCAGGTCGTGACTTGTGACGCGGTCAATGCCGGCTTGATGACGTGACCATGCGGCGATGCCGGTGTGCCCACTCCGTGTAATCCGTGGGGCAGCGATGTTGTTGATGATTTATCCTTCGTGATGCCGAACTCTTGTTCGGCTTGCCGAGATGATGATCGAAGAAGTTGAGCTCAGCTCAACAAAGCGGCGACATGTCTAGCGCAGGTCGGCAGCCGTGGAGCAATATTGCCGGACTGGTTTGACACCAGCGTGATGGTAAAGATTACCTCGGAGGAGGCTTAAAATTTTATGGCTACGCACAATACCCTAGAAAAAATTCCTTCAAAAAGGGTTGTCCAATATTCCGTTCATGAAGAAACATGAACTCGGGCCGGATTCGTATTCGCGCAGAAAACAGATCCGAAAATTGGTCCACTCATCGGAAGGTTCCCGGAGTTTGAACCGTCGGTTCAAGCTGAAATTTGGGGTGGTAGATATGGGAATTCCATAGCAGATGAACGGTTGGATCTTACAAAGGACCCCCGAGCTGGGCTCTGGAGACCACGCCCTAAACTCGTCCAGAGTCCTGTCCAGATTTGACAGGGCTCCGGTATATCGTAGATTGCCAGAGATTCCTCCATCGGAACTCGACAAAATTTGGCATGGTTGTTGTACACTTAATTCCGCACAATTCCACTGAAGGAATCGTCAAAGCGATGCTCCAGGAGGTGGTGGCAGCGGATACAAGTCTGTTGTTCGGAAAAAACAGCACGGTCGCCAGAGGGCAATGTTGACGTTGAGCCCCCGAGCTCCATGGATGATTCTTCCATGATCATGATAGAGATCGGAGTTGATATTGCCGAAGGCCCTCATTCAAACATGATGATCGGCGGTAGGGCACAGTCCTTGGTTAAGCCAAGGTGGCCAGTTGAGCCGATGACAAAAGATGCCGACATCGACCGTAAAGCTCGGCTCCGATGCGTAGATCGCGCTGGAGATGATCCGAATTCCCATCGCCCCGTGGAGACCGCCAGCAGGCTCTCAATGAAAGCACCAATGTCGGTTCAATATCCGGCGTATCTCATAGTAGGGGTCCTAAGCTAGGCGTCTGGGAGCGATGGTAACATGTACACTGGGTTTTACCCAGCTTCGGGCTCTCTTGATGGGATAATACCCTACATGCTGCTTTTGATTGTATTCATATGGGTGTAGAACAGAGTATATGTATCTACCACGAGATTGTAGTAATGAATATGAGATTGTCTATTGACTAGCCAGGCCTCGGTTTATATATGCACCGTAGGCCTAGGGTTTAGAGGAGTCCTTGTCTTGGGCGCCAAGTCTTGTAGAATCCTCCTTGTATGCGGCATGGGCTGTCCGAACTGGCCAATAATGAACCGCCATGGGGGTCCTCGGCCCAATCTAACTGATCGGGAGACGACATGGTGAGTACCTCCTAGTCGAGGACACCGTCACCCGCCATCAAGAAGAACCTCGTTAGTGGCTCCCTTCTATGTAGAGAAGGGTTTAAGTTGGTTTTCGAGTCTAATAAATTAGTTGTTACAAAATATGGACTCTTTGTTGGAAAAAGTCATGAGAGCGGAGGGATGTTCCGCCTTTCCTCGCAGATTTTTGTAATAAAGTCGTGAACCATATTCATTCGAATGTTAATGAATCTGAAGTTTGGCATTCACGTCTTTGTCACATTAGTTTCGGTGTTATGACGCGGCTAGCCAAGTTGGATTTAATCCCGAGTTTCACTTTAGACAAAGGTTCTAAGTGCCTTTCATGTGTTCAAGATAAGCAACCTCGCAAGCCTCACAAGGCCGCGGAGGAGAGACACTTGGCACCATTAGAACTCATACATTCTGATCTTTGTGAGATGAATGGTGTGTTGACTAAAGGTGGAAAGAAATACTTCATGACATTGATAGATGATTCCACTAGATATTGCTATGTGTATCTGTTAAATACTAAAGATGAGGCTCTACACTACTTTAGAATCTATAAGGCAGAAGTTGAGAATCAACTTGAAAAGAAAATTAAACGAGTCCGATCAGATCATGGTGGAGAGTACTTCTCTAGTGAGTTTGATTCTTTTTGTGCGGAACATGGCATTTTCATGAGAGGACGCCTCCCTATTCACCCCAGTCAAATGGGTTGGCCGAGCAGAAAAACCGTACTCTAACTGATTTGGTTAACGGCATGTCAGATACATCGGGTTTATCCAAGCATGGTGGGCGGAGGCTATATTGACGGCATGTCATGTCCTGAATAAAGTTTCGACAAAGGATAATGAGATCACTCCCTATGAGAAATGGGCGAAGAGAAGGACAACACTCTCGTACTTGCGTACTTGGGGTTGTTTGGCGAAAGTCAATGTGCCGATCCCCAAAAAGCGTAAGCTTTGACCAAAAACTATGGACTGCGTTAATTTGGGCTACGCTAAGAACAGCGTTGGCTATATATTTCTAGTAGTGAAATCTGAGGTACCTGACTAGAAGGTCGGTACAATTATGGAGTCAAAGGATGCTACATTCTTTGAGGATATTTTTCCTATGAGAGGTATGCAAAGCACTTCTAGACAGGAATCTGAGGAGACTCCTGAGCCAGCCATTCCTATGGAATATTATGAACAAACACATGATGAAAATCCTGGGGAGGATGACAAAGAAACCCTTGGTAGGGGCAAGAGACAAAGGACTGCAAAGACCTTTGGTGATGATTTCTTCGTTTACCTCGTAGATGATACTCCCACTTCTATTTCAGAAGCGTATGCCCCCCCAGAAGCTGACTACTGGAAGGATGCGGTCCGTAGCGAGATGGATTCAATCATGGCTAACGGGACATGGGAGATCACTGAGCGTCCCTATGGTTGCAAACCATTGGGATGTAAGTGGGTGTTCAAAAAGAAGCTTAGGCCCGATGGTACGATTGCAAAGTACAAGGCTAGGCTTGTGGCCAAGGGTTATTACCAGAAAGAAGAGAAGATTTCTTCGATACTTATTCACTTGTGGCTAGACTGACCACCATTCGAGTATTACTCTCGTTGGCAGCCTCGCATGGTCTTCTCGTCCACCAGATGGATGTTAAGACGGCTTTTCTGAATGGAGAGCTAAACGAGGAAATCTACATGCAACAGCCAGATGG
This sequence comes from Triticum aestivum, assembly GCF_018294505.1. Taxonomy (NCBI): domain Eukaryota; kingdom Viridiplantae; phylum Streptophyta; class Magnoliopsida; order Poales; family Poaceae; genus Triticum; species Triticum aestivum. Next base: position 47,653,008 of record NC_057799.1, on the reverse strand, counting down.
CTTTGTGATAGATGGTCAGGAAAGAAAGGTGTGTAGGTTGCTGAAATCTTTATATGGCCTGAAGCAATCACCTAAGCAATGGCATGATAAGTTTAATACAACTCTAAGATCTGTTGGCTTCGTTGTTAATGAAGCTGACAAATGTGTATACTATCGCCATGGTGGGCGCGAAGGAGTTATAGTGTGCTTGTATGTTGATGACATACAGATATTCGGAACCAACCTCAAAGTCATTGAGGAGGTCAAGTCGTTTCTATCTTAGAACTTTGAGATGAAAGACCTTGGTGTGGCTGATGTTATCCTGAACATCAAGCTAGTAAGAGATAATGAGGGTGGGATTACACTTCTAAAATCCCATTATGTTGAGAAGGTGTTGAGCCGTTTTGGATACTCGGACTGCAAACCATCTCAAACACCATATGATCCTAGTATGTTGGTTCGAAAGTTCGAAGGCACAGCTAAGGTTCAACTGAGATACTCTCAAATCATTGATTCACTCATGTACCTAGTGAGCGCAACGAGGCTTGACATCGCGTTTGCTGTGAGCAAACTGAGCCGTTTTGTTTCCAACCCGGGTGATGTGCATTGGCATGCTATTGAGAGAGTTATGCGCTATCTGAAGGGTACTATGAACTACGGACTTCACTATACGGGATACCCGTCGGTACTTGAAGGGTATAGTGATGTGAATTGGATCTCTGATGCTGATGAGATGAAGGCCACGACTGGGTATATGTTTACTCTTGGAGGTGGCGTTGTTTCCTGGAAGTCTTGCAAGCAAACGATCTTAACAAGATCAACAATCGAAGCAGAATTAACAGCATTAGACACATCTGGTGTCGAAGCAGGATGGCTTCAAGATCTTTTGATGGTCTTGCCATTGGTTGATAAACTGGTTCCGGCTATCCTTATGAACTGTGACAATCAGACTGTCATCACCAAGGTGAACAGTTCAAAGGACAACATGAAGTCCAACAAACACGTAAGAATGAGATTAAAAGCTATCAGAAAATTATGAAACTCCGGAGTAATAGCATTGGAGTATGTCCATACGGCTAAGAATCTGGCAGATCCCTTTACGAAAGGGCTATCACGTGTTGTGATAGATAGTGCATCGAGGGAGATGGGTATGAGACCCACATGAGTTGCCATGGTGGTAACCCAACCTATGTGATCGGAGATCCCGTAAAGTAGGACCTGGGAAAACAAGCCAGTGGTGAACTGAGGAGAGTAACTACACTAACCCACTCCGTTGGAGATGCAATACTCTCGATATTGTATCATAGGATGACTATTGTCTTAATGTGTTCTAAAGCTTATGTAAGCAAGATGCTATCCTATAGAGCGATCTTTGGAGGAACACACCTATGTGAGCCCGACTGCTGGTCACAGTCTATGAGATTTGGGTGATCTCTAGTAAGCTCATGAATAGCCCAGGAGTGTGACTTATATGCTCCACCCGAGGGGTCAGCCTTCAGCATCCTAGTACTAGTAAGACATGTGGTGAAACTTCTTTACGCCAAACTGACAATTCAAGGCATAGTCCATTGTTCAGTTGTGAAGGAGTGTAGCTGCTTGCTCTAGGTGAAGTTCAACCGTAAGAGGTCTTCACTAAAACGCTGGTATATTGAAATAGTAATTGGAACAGAGGACACAATGGGCCCTCGAGATCTGGTGGGGGATTGCTGAAATTTGGGATGGGCTTTAAGCCCATATAGCGAATTCTGGAAAATCTCTAAGGGCCCATGTGGGTTTATTGGCACTAGGTGGAGTGGGAAGTTTAGTCCCACCCCGGAAGTGGGAGAGGATTTGGACCTCCTTATAAGGGTTTCTCTTCGACATGCTATTGGAGCTTGAGAAGAGATGAGGCCCTCGCGCACTCCTCCTCCGCCGCCCGCCTCGCCACGCCACGTCTCATCACGACGCGCCGCGGGTTGTGGGATTGAGCCGAGCCGAGCTCACACCATGCGCTTATTTTTGCCAGTCACTAACGGAGTGTTCTCTGACAGCTGGGCCACGATCTGAGACCTCGGATCGTGGGCTGTCACGAACTCGAATGTGGGTCGAGCCCACGTCTCTCCACGCGGCTGCACCTATATAAGTGTGTGGTGTCTCCTAACCCTAGCCGCCACGAACAGATCACATCTGCTCCCACGCGAATTGCCCACATCGTTCCTTCTTGCTGCTACTGCCGTCGGTGACTCCATCCCGTCCACCACGTACACGGTCAACGGGAGAGCAGGTCTCCGAAACCCCGTTTCTCCGGTTCCTGTACGGAAGATAGGCGAATAGCTTTTTGGGAAGCGACTACGCGACTGCTTGCTGTTCGTCTACTTCCTCTACGTCCGCGTCACCCTCATCATCACCATGTACACCGACGCCGAACGTGCCGCCGCCGAGAAGCTTGAGGCCGACAAGAAGGCCGCCGAGGACACCGCGGCGGCTTCTGCATGGCCTACTGGAGGGTATAACGCGTATATCCCTCTCATGATTATTTCCGTATTTGCAGTACTAGCATTATTTGTAGATCTGTCTACTGTTTGCGTAGTACGTGCTTGTTTAGATCAGTATCAGTATGTTGCTAATTCTGTCAATGCCATGCTATTCATCTATTTATGGATTAAATTAGTCGAAAAATTGCCTGTTTACTCAACAAGTTGTGCTGCATCATCCCTTCCTCTTTGGGGAAATATCGACGCAGTCTCTAGCCACATCAATGACCCACAAGTATAGGGGATCAATCGTAGTCCTTTCGATAAGTAAGAGTGTCGAACCCAACGACGAGCAGAAGGAAATGACAAGCGGTTTTCAGCAAGGTATTTTCTACAGGCACTGAAATTATCGGTAACATATAGTTTGGTGATAAGATAATTCGTAAAGGGTAACAAGTAACAAGTGTAGCAAAGTTGCAGCAAGGTGGCCCAATCCTTTTTGTAGTAAAGGATAAGCCTGGACGAACTCTTATATAAAGCAAAGCGCTCCCGATGACACATAGGAATTATTGTCAAGTTAGTTTTTATCATGCTCATATGATTCGCGTTCGTTACTTTGATAATTTGATATGTGGGTGGACCAGTGCTTGGGTGCTGTCCTTACTTGGACAAGCCTCCAACTTATGATTAACCCCTCTTGCAAGCATCCGCAACTACGAAAGAAGAATTAAGATAAGTCTAACCAGAGCAAGAAACATGTGGATCCAAATCAGCCCCTTACGAAGCAACGCATAAACTAGGGTTTACGCTTCTGTCACTCTACCAACCCATCATCTACTTATTACTTCCCAATGCCTTCCCTAGGCTCAGATCATGGTGAATTTTCATGTAGTTTACGTTCACATAACACCACTATAGAAAGACAACATACATCTCATCAAAATATCGAACGAATACCAAATTCACATGATTACGTATAACAAGACTTCTCCCATGTCCTCAGGAACAAACGTAACTACTCACAAAGCATGTTCATGTTCAAGATCAGAGGGGTATTAAATATCAATAAGGATCTTAACATATGATCTTCCGCCAAATAAACCAACTAGCATCAACTACAAGGAGTAATCAACACTACTAGCAACCCACAGGTACTAATCTGAGGTTTTCGAACAAAGATTGAATACAAGAGATGAACTAGGGTTTGAGAGGAGATGGTGTTGGTGAATATGTTGATGAAGATTGACTCTACCTCGATGAGAGGATCGTTGGTGATGACGCTGGCTTCGATTTCCCCCTCCCGGAGGGAAGTTTCCCTAGCAGAATAGCTCCGCCGAAGCCCTAGATTGCTTCTGCCCAGGTTCCGCATCGAGACGGCGGCGCTTCGTCCCGAAAGCTTCCTTCTTATTTTTTCTAGGTTAACCCCCCCCCCCCATATAGCAAAAGATGGGCACCAGACGATAGCAAGGGGGGCCACAAGCCCTGGGCCCGCCCTGGTGGGTAGGGCGCCCCCCCAGTCTCTTGCAGGCGTCCATTCACGAGGTAATGTGGCACGGACGAACACCGGGTACAATGTTGCCAGTACGTGCTCCGTATCTTTGGTATAAACCACATTTGTACTGAATAATTGTCCTGCGCATAAAAACATTAAAGGCAGAATAATGTTTCTCGGAGAAATTAAAGCATAATAATGAAATAAATAGGGCAGATAGCACCTGATATTTCTGCCGGATGAACACAGACTGAACAAATAATCCCTTGTTCTCCTTAGAACCAGTCAAACCAATGGATTTTCTTAGTAACTTTTCTTCCAGTCCTGTGCGCAGACACACTGTTCATCAATTAGCCTTCCATATCTGTACTTAAACTCTCCACTCTAGAGACCACAAGGACGTTGATGTCATATCAGTTTGATCCATGCTTGAAGTAGCAGTTGATGCAAGCTTACGGGCGCAAGTAAATCTTCCCAACCATCGTGTACACTCCGCCATGAATTGTTTCTTTTTATAAAAAATTGCTCCGGCGGACGGATAACGATCTCTTGGAGTACTTTGGCAAATAAGTCTGTTCCTGTTTTAACATCCAGTCTTGCCCAAAATCTTGAGAGCCACTGGGTCATTAAATCTCAACTTTGTAGGCACAATAAAATCACATACTCATATTAGCGATCTTGGAGCAGATGTAGCAGCTTGATTAGTTGTACTTGTTGACTGATGTTCTTTACGTAAGGTGTAAATAACATAGCACCAGATGTCTGCTTCGATCTTCTTGTGGAAAGTAGATCACGGGTGGAGGAGTAGTAACAGCCAGGCGGTCAGGCACCGGCGTGACACTGTGTACGCCCGCAACCACTGTAGGAAAAAGAAACAAGGCAGCTCAGGGAGACCCATGTCGAGGCGGATCAGTGCGAGAGGCGGCGGTTTATGGAAGTGGAGCAGAGCGGCAACTCGGGGGTGATATAAAGCCAGAGGCCGACGAGGCAGCTTGTAGCAAGGGCGTGACTCGGCAGCGATTTGGCTCGGTCGGACGGAGCTCGACTGTGACCGGGAGGTAGCGGCTTGATGAGGCCGGCTACGGCAAGAAGCGGCAGCATGGCCGGCTACGGCAAGAGCGGCAGCGAGGCCAGCTCGCGGTAGTGGAGGTGCTGTGCTGCGGGTTAGGAGTAAAGGTCCGGCGGATTGAGTTCACAGCGGCGGGTTACAGCCGGCCAGCGCGAGGTGAGCCGGCGATGTGAGGCTGAGACGGCGGAGTTCTAACGGCGACGGCAAGCCATGGTGCTTTAGCGCGGCCGAGGCGGCGGTTTGAGACCATGGCGGCGAAACGGCGCATTGGCCATGGCCGAGCCGCAGCAGTGAAGAAGTGGCCGGTCGATACAGACGGGCTTGACCACTGCGGCGGGGGCGACTTATAGTAGATGACCGAGGTTGATGTAGTGGCTTTGAGATAGCACTGCGGCGGCTGCGGACACGACAACAGGACCGGTAGCTTGGCACGAAAACATGCAGGGTCGGTCTGAGAACGGTGGTGACTTGTGGTGACGGAGCCGGCTCAACCCAATGGCGAAGCAGAAGGCGCAGTGAAGATGCAGAAGAGGCAGTCACATGGCAACGGGGGTGGCCGGGTTAGAACGAGAGGCCGTGACCGCAGCAGTGGCGGCAGCTCTGTTACAGAGTGACGAGGCGTAGGGCGGCTCGACGCGTCGTGACTCAACGACGAGGCGGAGAAAACGGCGGCTTAGTCCGGACTGACAGAGACCGGCTCCAGGGATGTTTCGGCGATGAAGATGAGGTCGTGAGATCGGATTGACGCGACATGACGCTGGAAGCGATTTGTGGTGACTGGACTGCTCGAGACGGCACGCAGGCGGCGAAGGCGACTCACCGCGACCGCTCTAAGATGCGGCTGCTGCTGCAGATGGCAGCCCGGCAGGGCCGTGCAAGGCGGCAGCCCACGGCGTGGCGAAGTGGAGGGACGAGCCGGCGGCAGCCGGAGCCGGTTCAAGGCGAGGCCGGCTTGGCGCGAGGTCGGCGGCGGATTGAAGGCGGGGCCGTGAAGGCAGAGGAGCGTCGGTGGCTTCATTACAGAGGTGAGAGCAAGGACCGGCGGCGGTTTAGAGGAACGCCAGCTCAGCGGGCTGCAGCTGAGCAACCGGAGTAGGGGCGCGGGTGATTCGGGGCGAAAGCATAGTCCACGCCCATGTCCCAGTCCTTCTCCGAGTCATAATTGCTTTGACTGATTTGTTATTTTTGTTGCATTTGATGTGTGCATCTTATGAGTATGAGCTCTACATGTGTTTTGATGTATGCCAATGCCATCTTTACAGAGGTGTATGCCATGTATTTTTGTGATATCTGTGGTGACTAGCACAAGCATGCAAACTAGGCTTCGTGATGTTTCTGTTTTCAGAGACTTGGTAATTCCAGTCTGTGACTGCTGTTATTTTGTTGCCATGTATCCATGTGTCTACAGAGAGATCCATGCTCCTTTTGGTGATGTTCAGTAAGGATGTTTTGTAGATATAGTTGTGCTCTATCCATCCATGCTCTTGTTTGCAATTATGGAGTGCCATAGCATGTCTCAATCCTGCTCTACTTTTGCTATAAAATGTTCCTGGCAGATTGTTTACATGTTAATCAAATTTGCAATGGTTGTTACAAGTGATCCATGTACCCTATGACTAGGCTATTGCCATGCTGAGCTTCATAATTATGCCTTCTTACTATTTCTTACCTTGCCATGCCATGTAATGCTCTGTAGTGAGTGGTTCAAGCTCACCTACATGCCTACTTATCGTTGTTTCTGCCATGTACTGTTATTTTCACAAAGTCTGAAACTATGATGAAACTTGCTATGTTTACATGGGTCCCATCATATCTTCTGTGCCTTCTTGGCTCATGTTCAGTAAGGGACATTTGTTATACGCTTTTAGTAGATTCATGTCATACCTTCGTTTTCTATGTTATATTCTTGTAGCATGTTGCTTGATAGCTCTAAACATTGCAACCTGATGTTATTTCTGCCATGTCCAGTAATTTCTGCTAAGTCTGTGAACCTGTTATTATTTGCAATCTTGCCATGTCCTTTTGAGCCTGTTCTAGTGATTTCTGGAGATAACTCGGTGTTCATGTTTTGTTGTGATTTACCTGTACATCATGTCCATGCCTTTTGTTCTCATGTTGTGGTGCTGTAACATATTGTTTTGATGCCTGCAATATGCCTAGTTGCTGTTTCAGACAGATTGTTGCTATATCTTGTTTGGAGTGTATGTGTTGCACCGTTGCTCCGTTTTGAGCATGCTCTATATGAAACTTGCTTAGAATTGCATGTAGTTTTATTATCATGTTGCATCCTTGTTTTGAGGTGTTTGCTTGATGTTTGAATGCATTTTGCATCAATGCCATGTTTACTTATTTTGCTCATATCTTCTAGGCCGTAGCTCCGAATCTAATGATCTTTATATGTAACTTGACTAGAATTTCATGTAGATCATCATGGTGCATTTTAACTTGCTGTTTAACAACTTGAATATAAGGTTTATTCAGTTCTGAACCAATTTCGAAATTTGCATATGAGGACTTACCGGATTTGTTATATGTTGTTTCCGGCCTCATTTAAACTTGCTTTGATGTGTTGTTCTTGTATGCATCATCTCTTGCCATGAGTAGCTTCATGTAGCCTTGTCATGCATCAAACTTTGTTGAGCATCATGCCTTGTTCATGTGTGGTGTGTTTACTATGTGGTGTGCTTCTTGTCGATAGTTCCCGTGTCGTTGCGATCATGAGGATTTGTTCGTCTTCGTGGCTTCATCTTCTTCATGGACTTGTTCTTCTTCCTTGCGGGATTTCAGGCAAGATGACCGTCACCTTGGATCTCATTACTATCATTGCTATGCTAGTTGCTTCGTTCTACCGCTATGTTGCGCTACCTATTCACTTGCTCTTCAAGCCTCCCAAATTGCCTTGAACCTCTAACCTTTGTCACCTTTCCTAGCAAACCATTGTTTGGCTATGTTACCGCTTTGCTCAGCCCCTCTTATAGCATTGCTAGTTGCAGGTGAAGATGAAGATTGCTCCATGTTGGATCATGTTTATGTTGGGATATCACAATATCTCTTATTTAATTAATGCATCTATATACTTGGTAAAGGGTGGAAGGCTCGGCCTTATGCCTGGTGTTTTGTTCCACTCTTGCCGCCCTAGTTTCCGTCATACCGGTGTTATGTTCCTTGATTTTGCGTCCCTTACGCGGTTGGGTGATTTATGGGACCCCCTTGACAGTTCGCTTTGAATAAATCTCTTCCAGCAAGGCCCAACCTTGGTTTTACGTTTGCCTCACCTAGCCTTTTTCCCTTGGGAGTCGCGCATCCCGAGGGTCATCCTTATTTTACCCCCCCCCCCGGGGCCAGTGCTTGTCTAAGTGTTGGTCCAAACTAGAGCACCGTGCGGGACCATCCCTTGGCAACTTGGGTTACGTCGGTACCTGTACGCTTCGCTTATCCGGTGTGTCCTGAGAACGAGATACGTGCGACTCCTATCGGGATTGTCGACACATCGGGCGGCTTTGCTGGTCTTGTTTTACCATTGTCAAAATGTCTTGTAACCGGGATTCCGAGACTGATCAGATCTTCCCGGGAGAAGGAATATCCTTCGTTGACCGTGAGAGCTTATAATGGGCTAAGTTCGGACACCCCTGCAGGGTATTATCTTTCGAAAGCCGTGCCCGCGGTTATGTGGCAGATGGGAATTTGTTAATGTCCGGTTGTAGAGAACTTGACACTTGACTTGAATAAAACGCATCAACCGCGTGTGTAGCCGTGATGGTCTCTTCTCGGCGGAGTCCGGGAAGTGAACACGGTTCCTGGGTTATGTTTGACGTAAGTAGGAGTTCAGGATCACTTCTTGATCATTGCTAGTTTCACGACCGTTCCGTTGCTTCTCTTCTCGCTCTTATTTGCGTATGTTAGCCACCATACATGCTTAGTCGTTGTTGCAACCTCACCACTTTACCCCTTCCTTACCCATTAAGCTTTGCTAGTCTTGATACCCATGGTAATGGGATTGCTGAGTCCTCGTCGCTCACAGTTTACTACAACACCAGTTGCAGGTACAGGTTTTGCGATGATCATGACGCGAGATTGACTATACTCTCGAAAAATAATTGCTTTGACTGATTTTTTAGATTCTTTCCATCTCAGGTGGCGTGTGGACCGCAGATTGTTTGATGCCCAAATGTGACCGCAGATTGTTTGATGCCCAAATGTGACCGCAAAAGTGTCTCTGGATTCCCATCTGTCTCGGCGACCCGCAACAGAAACTTTAACCATGCTGGTTTCCGCGAGTTACTGTCCGGATTTGACGCGCCGGCAAAATAGGCAACAGCTGAAAATCAACCTGGTTCCGACGGATTGACTTGTTACGGCAGCCGTACACTAAGCAACCCTAATTTCTCTTGTCTTCAAGGCGTGTATCACTAGCTCCAAAATTAACCTTGATTCTTGATCATAAAACGATGAATTTGATAGCTCTGTCCAAGGTTGTTCCCCACCGGGTTCTCCTCCGCGGTCATTCCGCGCCGGGTTTTTCTTTATCCGATCAATCGCGAGCTCTTCGATCCTTGAAGAGAGATCCCTTAAGCCCTCCAAGAACTCAACACCACTGTGCGCGGGCCCCACGGTGGGTGCCAACTCTCGTGGTTTTGTCACGGCAGATGTCCTTAGTGTCAGGACTTAGTCGCAAGGCCAACGCATTTATGTGGTAGCTTGAGAGGGGTTGAGCGGAATCGAGAGATGCAACACAAGACAAGGAGTTAGACAACTCCGGGCCCCGGGAAACATCATCCGGTAACAAGCCTACATGCTGTTTGAGGCTAGGTCTCATTATGATCACGAGGGAGTCGCCGGTAAACCGGCTCTTTGTGTCTAGCCCTAGAGATTGTTTCTTCTTGCTTGTCGCTTGTCCCTCTTTGGGGAGCCCTGCCCCTCCTTATATATGTTGAAGGGGCAGGTTACATGTGGAGTCCTATTAGGATTAGGACTAGTCTACCTTCTAATACAAACCGAATACAAGTCCGGGTCTTAACTCCTTATAAGGTAAATATTCCTTGTGCCTTTCCTTGTAAACCGGCCCACCATAGTATGAACCGGCCTTCATGAACCGCCCGTTGGGCCACCGGGTCTTGTCGCTCCTCTGACCCGCATGCCGGATTACCAATGAATCATAAACCGCCAGGTCCAAACGGGTCGCCAGTGAATCGTCAAGTCTTAGCCGGGTCTCAAGTAAACCGCCAAGTCCGGCCGGGTTATATTCCCGGCCGGTTTACGCCGCGGGGTATATCCCCGACACACATCATTGCAGCTCCACGAAAAATACCTTGACGAGCTTGGAGCACTCCGAATGCCCTCACCACATCCTTCTTAGTTGCTTTCTTGCATTTTTTTTCAAAATGACATTGTCTGTTGCCATGGGGATTGCATATGTGGTCTTCACAAAAAACACCACTAAGGATAGATGCCATCCGTAAGGTTGTACCCCACATTGTAGTTGTGCCCATTGACGGTATAGTTGCATGGCAGAGCATCCCCATCACAAAGTATCCTAAACATCGGAGATCCCTGGAGCACATTCAAATCGTTGTGGGAACCAAGCATGCCAAAGAGAGCATGCCAATCAACAAGTCCCTTGATACAACTTCTTCTAGTATGATTGTAGCCTCTTTGGTGCGACCTTGGTACATCCCACCAACTTTTGGGGCAGCTCTTCCGTTGCCAATGCATGCAATCAAATAAATTAAGCATACATGGAAAACCTCTTTGCTACTCCAATTGCCAGCGATCCTATCACGGTTTAGAATTCTCCTCCATTTGATCAAACCCTTGAAGTTCAGAATGTGCTCCACTTCCCTCTTTTCCTCCTATATACTGAGCATCCACTAGTAGAAAACAGGGCTTTGGTTCGGGCCTGGCTAGCCCATTAGTCCCGGTTCATTCACGAACCGGGACCCATGGGGGAATTCGTCCCGGTTCGTGAGCCCAGCGGGCCGGCCGGGGCCTCATGGGCATTGGTCCCGGTTCGTATGGACCCATTTGTCCCGGTTCTATGCACGAACCGGGACCAATGGTCCTCGCTCCTGGCCCACAACCATTGGTCCCGGTTCGTGGCTCGAACCGGGACAGAAGGCTTGTGCGCCTGCAAATTGAGCCATCCAGTGCAGACGATGGCTGATAATATATGATAATTTGCCTCCAATTTGTTGGAAGAAAAAACCGGGCTACCCAAGCAGTGACTTGCTCATACTCAATAAATAGCTCATGCAGACAGGTGCGGCCCGGTGTGTTGATGTAAACCGGGCCGCGAGAGACGGACAGCAAAGACGACCGCAGCATCAGAGGCAGCTCCGATAGATGAGTCAGCCGAGGCATTGTAAGCCGGTGCGGACGGGGGAGTCAATCTCGGGCACGGTCCTAGCAAGTCGATGTAAACCAGGCTGTAAAGGCGGCGTCTTGCACGCGTCCATTCACTAGGTAATGTGGCACGGACGAACACCGGGTACAATGTTGCCAGTACGTGCTCCGTATTCGTGGTATAAACCACATTTGTAGTGAATAATTGTTCTGCGCATAAAAACATTAAAGGCAGAATAATGTTTCTCGGAGAAATTAAAGCATAATAATGAAATAAATAGGGCAGATAGCACCTGATATTTTTGCCGGATGAACACAGACTGAACAAATAATCCCTTGTTCTCCTTAGAACCAGTCAAACCAATGGATTTTCTTAGTAACTTTTCTTCCAGCCCCATGCGCAGACACAGTGTTCATCAATTAGCCTTCCATATCTGTACTTAAACTCTCCACTCTGGTTACCATGGGGACGTTGATGTCATATCAGTTTGATCCATGCTTGAAGTAGCAGTTGATGCAAGCAAACGGGCGCAAGTAAATCTGCCCATCCATCATGTACACTCCGCCATGAATTGTTTCTTTTTATGAAAAATTGCTCCGGCGGACAGATAACGATCTCTTGCAGTACTTTGGCAAATAAGTCTGTTCCTTTTTTAACATCCAGTCTTGCCCAAAATCTTGAGAGCCACTGGGTCATTAAATCTCAACTTTGTAGGCACAATAAAATCACATACTCATATTAGCGATCTTGGAGCAGATGTAGCAGCTTGATTAGTTGTACTTGTTGACTGATGGTCTTTACGTAAGGTGTAAATAACATAGCACCAGATGTCTGCTTCGATCTTCTTGTGGAAAGTAGATCACGGGTGGAGGAGTAGTAACAGTCAGGCAGTCAAGCACCCGCGTGACACTGCGTACGCCCGCAGCCACTGTAGGAAAAAGAAACAAGGCAGCTCAGGGAGACCCATGTCGAGGCGGATCAGTGCGAGAGGCGGCGATTTATGGAAGTGGAGCAGAGCGGCAACTCGGGGGTGATACAAAGCCAAAGGCCGACGAGGCATCTTGTAGGAAGGGCGAGACTCAGCGGCGGTTTGGCTCGGTCGGAGGGAGCTCGGCTGTGACCGGGAGGCAGCGGCTTGATGAGGCCGGCTACGGCAAGAAGCGGCAGTGTGGCCCGCTACGGCAAGAAGCGGCAGTGTGTCCGGCTACGGCAAGAGCGGCAGCGAGGCCAGCTCGCGGCAGTGGAGGTGCTGTGCTGCGGGTCAGCAGCCAAGGTCCGGCAGATTGAGTTCGCGGCGGCCGGTTACAGCCGGCCAGCGCGAGGTGAGCCGGCGATGTGAGGCTGAGGCGGCGGAGTTCTAACGGCGGCGGCGAGCCATGGCGCTTTAGCGCGGCCGAGGCGGCGGTTTGAGACCATGGCGGCGGAACGGCGCATTGGCCATGGCCGAGCCGCAGCAGTGAAGAAGTGGCCGGTCGATACAGACGGGCTTGACCACCGCGGCGGGGGCGACATATAGCAGATGACCGAGGTTGATGTAGTGGCTTTGAGATAGCACCGCGGCGGCTGCGAACACAACAGCAGGACCGGTAGCTCGGCGCGAAAACATGCAGGGGCGGCCTGAGAACGGCGGTGACTTGTGGTGACGGAGCCGGCTCAACCCGATGGCGAAGCAGAAGGCGCAGTGAAGATGCAGAAGAGGCAGTCACATGGCAACGGGGGTGGCCGGGTTAGAACCAGAGGCCGTGACCGCAACAGTGGCGGCAGCTCTGTTACAGAGTGACGAGGCGGAGGGCGGCTCGACGCGTCGTGACTCAGCGGCGAGGCGGAGAAAACGGCGGCTCAGTCCGGACTGACAGAGACCGGCTCCCGGGATGTCTCGGCAATGAAGATGAGGTCGCGAGGTCGGATTGACGCGACATGGCGCTGGAAGCGATTTGTGGTGACTGGACTGCTCGAGACGGCACGCAGGCGGCGAAGGCGACTCACTGTGACCGCTCTAAGATGCGGCTGCAGCTGCAGATGGCAGCCCGGCAGGGCCGTGCAAGGCGGCAGCCCACGGCGTGGCGAAATGGAGGGATGAGCCGGCGGCAGCCGGAGCCGGTTCAAGGCGAGGCCAGCTTGGTGCGAGGTCGGCGGCGGATTGAAGACGGGGCCGTGAAGGCATAGGAGCGTCGATGGCTTCATTACAGAGGTGACAGCAAGGACCGGCGGCGGTTTAGAGAGACACCAGCTCAGCGGGCTGCAGCTGAGCAACCGGAGTAGGGGCGCGGGTGATTCGGGGCGAAAGCAGAGTCCACGGGCATGTCCCAGTCCTTCTCCGAGTCATAATTGCTTTGACTGATTTTTTAGATTCTTTCCATCTCAGGTGGCGTGTGGACCGCAGATTGTTTGATGCCCAAATGTGACCGCAAAAGTGTCTCTGGATTCCCATCTGTCTCGGCAACCCGCAACGAAAACTTTAACCATGCTGGTTTCGGCGAGTTACTGTCCGGATTTGACGCGCCGGCAAAACAGGCAACAGCTGAATATCAACCTGGTTCTGACGGTTTGACTTGTTACGGTAGCCATACACTAAGCAACCCTAATTTCTCTTGTCTTCAAGGCGTGTATCGCTAGCTCCAAAATTAACCTTGATTCTTGATCATAAAACGATGAATTTGATAGCTCTGTCCAAGGTTGTTCCCCACCGGGTTGTCCTCTGCGGTCATTCCGCGCCGGGTTTTTCTTTATCCGATCAATCGCGAGCTCTTCGATCCTTGAAAAGAGATCCCTTAAGCCCTCCAAGAACTCAACGCCACCGTGCGCGGGCCCCACGGTGGGCGCCAACTGTCGTGGTTTTGTCACGGCAGATGTCCTTAGTGTCAGGACTTAGTCGCAAGGCCAACGCATTTATGTGGTAGCTTGAGAGGGGTTGAGCGGAATCTAGAGACGCAACACAAGACAAGGATTTAGACAGCTCCAGGCCCCGGGAAACATCATCCGGTAACAAGCCTACATGCTGTTTGAGGCTAGGTCTCATTATGATCACGAGGGAGTAGTCGATAAACCGGCTCTTTGTGTCTAGCCCTAGAGATTGTTTCTTCTTGCTTGTCGCTTGTCCCTCTTTGGGGAGCCCTGCCCCTCCTTATTATGTTGAAGGGGCAGGTTACATGTGTTGTCCTATTAGGATTAGGACTAGTCTACCTTCTAATACAAACCGAATACAAGTCCGGGTCTTAATTCCTTATAAGGTAAATATTCCTTATGCCTTTCCTTGTAAACCGGCCCACCATAGTATGAACCGGCCTTCATGAACCGCCCGTTGGGCCACCGGGTCTTGTCGCTCCTCTGACCGGCCTGCCGGATTACCAATGAATCGTAAACCGTTGTAGCGACCAGACCTCAAACAGTCTGTGCTGCTGTGCACCAGTGTCATCCCTGGATCAGTAATGTTGACACGCACAGTACAAATGGAGGATTTATAACAGAGTAGCAATCACACACTTATTACAACGAATATCTCAAAAGAGAATAAGTATGATAAATATGGCTCAAGGCCATCTAAAACGATAACAGCGGAAGACTTGGAAGATAAGTGAGTCCATCAACTCCAACGGCATCACTTAGTATAAGACCACAACCTAAGGCACCTTACTCGTCGTCTGAAAAGTCTGCAACATAAAACGCTGCAGCCCGAAAACGGGTCAGCACATGGAATATGCTGGCAATGTAACACATAGAGAGTAATGAACATAATAATGCTATACTACATGCATGTATGGCTAGTAGAAAGCTCTATCGTTACAGTTTTGCGAAAAGGCAGTTTTTCCCTACTCCAAAGGAAATAAATTTTATTTAACTATCATGGTGGTTGTTAAACATTGAGATGGTTGACAGCATCTCAATCCCAGTTAAGTATCATCATTAACCCAACAAAATTTATTAAAGTAACATGGTGATGAGATTCTTATGATAATCCAAGTACTAGATACTCAAGTTGTCCATAACCGGGCACACAACTAACCATGATTAGTTTGTACACTCTGCAGAGGTTTGTGCACTTTTCCCCACAAGACTCGATCGCCTCCGCTTGATTCTCGCACTACATGATGTTTGAGAAACGGATGACCGAAACACAGTCTTTCAGAAGCGTTAACTCTCTACTCCGGGTAGACAGTACCACCTACATCCCCTACATCTGCTAGTCTACCTCTTCAAGAGATCACACAACTTAATCAACTATGCTAGAGCCCATAATAGCTTGTGGCTACACACGGAAGTTTCTAGCATGAATAATCTCATGATCCCTTTGAGCCTGGGTGGCGGTCCTTAGAAAAACAGGCAGCACTGGGTTCTCCAGGTGCCTCAATCCACCCAGATGTGAGTTTTAATTGCCACCTTAAGTAAACCATTAGTTAACAATCTCACATCTGTCATGAATATCTCTCAAACCCAATCCACGTCTACAAGCATAGCATGGCAATATAAGCAAACGTAGAAGTAACTCCCAAGGGTTTGACCATAAACAGGGCAATAGGTACTACCTCAACTACTTCCCAATACCCACAACTTAATTAGATCCTAATCATGCAATGTTTGAGGGTTGATCTAATGCAATAAAACTGGGTAGTGAAGAGTATGATCAAAGTGTTACTTGCCTTGCTGATGATCCGTGAAACCTAGTGATTCGAAGTAGCAAGCGGCGCACTCCGGGTACTCTATCGCAAACAAACAAGCAAACAATAAGTACTCATCTAATGCACAAGTAAAACTCAAATAAAGATCCAACCAGTAAGTTCAACTTAAGAACTCCGGTTTGCAAAAAGAATCAAATCGAACGAAGCAACGAAAATCAAACGGCGAAAGAAACAAGCTTCGTTTACTAATCTGGATCTAGGTCAAATTTTACAGTAGCAAAAACTTGTTTGAGTGGGTTAAACGGAAAGAGAATTTCGAGATGAACTCTAGGCGCTTGAATCGCCTTATTCCGATAAACGAGCGAAAAGTTAAACCAGAACGAAAATCTGATCAGAAATCGCGATCGGGATAATCGCGGAAAATCCGACGAAAAAGAAAACTGACGAACAGTTAAACGAACGGACGTTCCTTAACAGGGACAATTCGACGAACACGTTCGTTAAAACGAACGGGTCGGTGAACGTTCACTAATTAATAAAACCGAAAAAAAATAAACCGATCTAAAAAAACTAGGGTTTCAAAAAAAAATCAAATCGTTTTTTTAAACGGACTCCGCGGCGGCGGCTTCGGCTACCTC
The DNA here is from genome assembly GCF_018294505.1 of Triticum aestivum. NCBI lineage: Eukaryota > Viridiplantae > Streptophyta > Magnoliopsida > Poales > Poaceae > Triticum > Triticum aestivum. The sequence goes on along the minus strand of NC_057799.1, from coordinate 47,636,421 downwards.
GGCGGGCAGCTCCGGCGGGGCGGCGAGGGCGGTGGGGCTCGAGCGACGACGGGAGGCAGCGGGCGGCGGCGCAGGGGCTCCGGGGCGGCGGCGTCTTCGGCGGCGGCGCGGGTGCTCCTGGCGGCGGTGGCGAGTGCGGGTTGGGGCGGCGGGGTGAGGAGAGGTGGCGGGGCAGCGGGGTACTTATAGGAGGGGGAGGGGTGGCGTGGGGGAGGGGGCAAGGCGGCGGCGGGCGGCGTGCTCGAGCCGGACTCGGCGGCGGCGCGGGAACGGTGCTCGGGAGGGAGACGACGCGGGAACGGGCCGGCCTGGCTCGGCTGGGCCTTGCCCCAGTCGGGCGCGGGATTTTTTTTAAGAAAAATTACCAGAATCTAAAAAACAATCGCAGAAAAATAAATAAAAATCGAAAATTACTAAAACAAATTTTTCCCGTCTAATTAGAATAATTAGAACGAGATGAACATTTTCTTGGCCCAAAAATGCAGTTTTGAAAACGTGCAAATTTTTTAATGCAATTAAAATTGCAAATAAAATTCGAATAAAATCCAATATTTGATTTTAATATTTTTCCTCCAATATTTCAATTATTTTGGACAAGTCATATTTTCTCCTCTCATTTATTTTAATACGAAATATTTTTTGGATAGAAAAATAAATAAAACCAAAATCCTCGTTTTATTATTTGATAAAAATCAAATATGAAAAACCGGGAAAATCCCCAACTCTCTCCGAGGGTCCTTGAGTTGCTTAGGATTTATCGAGGATTTGCCAAAATGCAAATAAATATGCTATGCAATGATGATCTAATGTATAACATTCCAAATTGAAAATTTGGGATGTTACAAACCTACCCCCTTAAGATGAATCTCGCCCTCGAGATTCGGGTTGGCTAGAAAATAGGTGAGAGTGGTTCTTCCGTAGATCTTCCTCTCGCTCCCAGGTGGCTTCATCTTCAGTATGGTGACTCCACTGGACTTTGCAAAACTTGATAACCTTACTGCGGGTGACTCGGCTGGCATACTCAAGAATCTTAACTGGCTTCTCCTCATAGGTCAAATCACTTTCCAGCTGAATCGCTTCCAGTGGCACTGTATCTCTCTGTGGTATCTCAGCCATCTCTGCGTGGCACTTCTTCAATTGGGAAACGTGAAATACATCATGCACTCCTGACAATCCTTCAGGCAATTCCAGCTTGTAGGCAACTTCTCCCATACGTTCCAAAACTCTGTATGGTCCTACAAAACGAGGCGCTAACTTTCCCTTAACTCCAAAGCGCTTCACTCCTCGAAGTGGTGATACTCGAAGATAAACTCTGTCTCCGACTTTGTGAAATGTCTCCTTACGTTTAGAATCCGCATAACTCTTCTGCCTGGACTGGGCTACCTTGAGCCTATCGCAAATCAACCTCACTTTCTGTTCAGACTCCTTAATCAAATCTGGTCCAAACAACTGACGGTCCCCAACTTCGTCCCATAACAATGGTGTTCTACACCTCCTTCCGTACAAAGCTTCGAAAGGGGCCGTCTTCAAACTGGTTTGATAACTGTTGTTGTAAGAAAACTCTGCATATGGCAAATTGTCGTCCCAACTCGATCCATAATCTAGCGCACAAGCTCTCAACATGTCTTCCAAAATCTGATTGACTCTCTCGGTCTGTCCATCTGTCTGTGGGTGAAAGGCTGTACTGAATTCTAGCCTGGTTCCCAAAGTTTCATGTAACTGGTTCCAAAACTTCGAGGTAAACTGGGTTCCTCTATCTGATACAATGGTCCTCGGAACTCCATGCAAACATACGATTCTGGTCATGTATATCTTTGCCAACTTAGCACTAGTGTAAGTGGTCTTCACTGGGATGAAATGAGCTACTTTCGTCAAACGGTCGACTACAACCCATATTGAGTCATAGCCTGAACGAGTTCTGGGCAATCCCGTGATAAAATCCATGCCTAGTTTATCCCACTTCCATTCGGGTATCGGCAATGGTTGTAGCAATCCCGCTGGCTTCTGATGTTCTACCTTCACTCTCTGACATACATCACAAACTGCTACATACTCCGCAATATCCTTCTTCATTCCGGTCCACCAGAAAGTATCCTTCAAATCCAAATACATCTTGGTGTTTCCTGGGTGAATCGAGTACGGTGAATCATGGGCCTCTTGCAAGATCAACTTCCTGATCTCCGGATCATTGGGCACATAAACGCGGTCCTCAAACCATAAGGTATCGTGCTCATCCTCACGAAATCCCTTGGCTTTTCCTTTGCTCAACTTTTCCTTTATCTCGTCAATCTCCTTGTCTGTCTTCTGAGCTTCTCGGATCTTTTCCATCAAGGTAGACTGAATCTCCAACGTTGCTAAATAGCCTCTTGGAACTATCTCCAGACATAGCTCGCGAAGATCCTCGGCTAACTCCTGGGGTAACTCTCCTGTCATGAGTGTGTTGACATGACTCTTGCGGCTCAACGCGTCTGCTACTACGTTAGCCTTTCCGGGGTGATAATGCAACCTCATATCATAATTCTTTATGAGTTCCAACCATCTCCTTTGCCTGAGATTCAATTCCTTCTGCGTGAAAATGTACTTTAAACTCTTGTGATCCGTGTACACCTCACAATGGTTTCCGATGAGAAAATGTCTCCATGTCTTCAACGCATGCACTATGGCTGCTAACTCCAAATCATGCGTGGCATAATTCTTCTCATGGGGTTTAAGTTGCCGTGAAGCATATGAAACAACTCTTCGTTCCTGCATAAGCACTGCTCCAAGACCTCGACGAGAAGCGTCGCAATAAACTTCATAATCCTTGCGTTGGTCTGGCAGAATCAACACTGGTGATGTAACCAATCGTTTCTTCAACTCTTGGAAACTAGCTTCACATTCCTCGGTCCAATTGAACTTGGTGTCCTTCTTTAACAGCTCTGTCATGGGCTTAGCAATCTTCGAGAAATTCTCGATGAACCTCCGGTAGTATCCTGCAAGTCCAAGAAAACTCCGGATCTCTCCAACTGACGTGGGTGATTCCCAGCTTGTTACTGTGTCAACTTTGGCGGTGTCTACTGCTATTCCTTCTCCGGATATAACATGTCCGAGGAATCCAACTTCCTTCAGCCAAAATTCACATGTGCTGAACTTGGCGTATAACTGGTGTTCTCTGAGCTTCTCAAGTACCAAACGCAAATGCTCCTTATGCTCTTCTTCATTCTTGGAGTAGACTAAAATATCGTGAATGAACACCACGACGAACTTATCCAAAAACTCCATAAACACTTTTTTCATCAGGTTCATGAAATAGGCAGGTGCGTTAGTCAGACCAAATGACATAACGGTATACTCATATAGCCCATACCTGGTGGTAAAAGCCGTCTTAGGTATATCCTGCTCTCGAATCTTCAACTGGTGGTATCCTGATCGTAGATCGATCTTGGAAAATACCTTAGCTCCTTGTAAGCGGTCAAACAAATCATTGATCATCGGCAGTGGGTACTTATTTTTGATGGTCGCTTCATTCAATCCACGGTAATCAACGACCATCCTTAACGATCCATCCTTCTTCTCCACTAGAAGTACTGGTGATCCCCAAGGTGACGAACTTGGGCGAATATAGCCTTTATCCAGTAACTCCTTAATCTGCTTCTTAATCTCCTCCAAATCTTTTGCGGGCATCCTGTACGGTCTCTTAGATATTGGCCCTGTGCCTGGCAAAAGTTCAATCAAGAACTCAATGTCTCTATCCGGTGGCATGCCTGGCAACTCTTCTGGAAATACATCCGGGTAATCCTTCACCACTGGTAGTTCCTCCTGTACAACTCCTGATAAGGAATTCACCTGAGTCCTCTTCGGCATATGCCGGGATACATACTTAATCCTCCTTCCTTCTGGGGTGGTAAGTAAAATCGACTTACTGGCGCACTCAATGTTCCCTTCATACTTTGATAACCAATCCATGCCTAATATCACATCCAATCCTTGCGATTGCAGTACTATTAGGTCTGAGGGAAACACGTAGTTACCAATCCTTAATGGTAACCGATCACACCATAAACTAGCCATATACTCTGCTCCTGGCGAGGTTACTAACATGGGTGACCTAAGGGCTTGGGTTGTCAGTTTATACTTATCCACAAATCCCCTTGATATGTATGAATGCGATGCACCAGTATCAAAAAGAATGAGTGCAGTAAATGACTTAACCAAAAACTTACCTATTACTGCATCAGGCTATGCTTCAACCTCCTCCACGTAAATGTGGTTCACTTGTCCTTTGTTGAAAGGGTTCGGCTTCTTCCCAGAGCTTCCATTGCCATTTCCATTCTGGGCTTCAGGACAGTCGGTTGCATAATGTCCAGTCTTCTGGCACTTGAAACAAGTAATGTGACTTAGATCCCTCTTGGCTGGGGTAGATGGGTTATTACGGTTCTGCCCGTTGCTTCCTCCATTCCCATTACCATTCTTGGGTCCACTATGGTTGTGCGAACGACCTCCTCCATGGGTATGCTAAAACTGTCCTCCTGGTTTCGGGGTAAAACGTGGCTTCTGCTGAACTCCAGAATTGTACTTCCCTTGTCCATACTTCCTCTTACGGTTTTCAATCTGCTGTTGCTTCCCTTCAATCATGAGAGCTCTATCTACCAACTCCTGGTAGTTGTTGAAGGTTGCTACCATCAACTGCATGCTCAGCTCATCATTCAATCCTTCGAGAAACTTCTCCTGCTTGGCTGCATCTGTAGCAACGTCATCGGGAGCATAACGTGCTAACTTGCTAAAGTCCTCCACATACTGGCCTACAGTGCGTCCTCCTTGGCGTAGGTTGCGAAACTCACGCTTCTTCATAGCCATAGCTCCTGCTGAAACATGGGCAGTACGGAAAGCTTGCTGAAACTGGTCCCATGTGATAGTGTCAATAGGGTGTGTGGCTGTGTAATTCTCCCACCATGATGCTGCGGGTCCATCAAGATGATGTGCGGCAAAACGCACTCTTTCCTCATCTGTGCATCCTGAAGTGGTCAACTCCCTTCCAACTTTGCGGAGCCAATCATCTGCAACAATCGGCTCGGCGCTGCTGGAAAACACTGGCGGATTTAGCCTCAAGAAACGGGCTAAGTGATCAACAGGTGGTGGTGGTGGGTTGTTGTTGTTGTTGTTGCCTTGGTTCTGTACTAACACTTGCATCAGGGCATTCTGTTGCTGAATCAACTGTGTGATCTCCGGTGGGAAAACAAATCCGGTGTCGTGTCTCGGAGGCATCTTATAGGTTAGAAAAGATGAGAGTTTAGAATAGAATGGGGTCTAGAGAGAAAACATTACCCATATGCTCATGAGAAAAACACAATCAATACCACTCAATCAAATCAAACAAGGCATACAATCGATCTAGCTAGCGTTAGAAAAGTGCTCGAACTATACTATATATAAATGGGGAAATACTACTACTGATATGGTGGTCTACTAGAAATTTTGATCAGTCGAAGACTCCATGATATCTGCTCCAGCTTCATCAACAAGGTCATCTTCACTGGGGTCCGAGTCTGTGTCGTCGATGATGATGTAGTTATCCGGGCAAGCGCATTCATCATCTTCTGCTTTTAATACTGGATTTCCCATGAATACTCCAATCTTCTTCTCCAGGTCGTCATTCTTCACTACTAGTGCGACGATTTCCTCCAAATAATCCTCGCGTGTAGCCTTGAGTTCTTCCTCCAGCTCCTTGATCTTCGTCAATGCCTTCTTCAGATCTATCTTGTCTGAGCACATCTGGTTCTCCTGGCGACGAATGTGTTGGTTTTGCTCCTGGATGAAAGCTGCAATTGATCCATCCTTCTTGGTGCTGATCATCTCCCATTGCTCGTCTCGGCGTCCACAAATCTGATAAATAGTATCCTTAAGCTCCCTGTGGTAGACTTCTCCAATGCGTCCCATAGAGATGTGGGCTGCCATGCTCTTCCCTAAACTCCAGGTTGGTGCTTCAAAAGCCAATTTTATAGGCTCAGTGACTGGCGTAAACGTCCTTCCTGGAACTTGAACTTGAATCTTCCAGCTCTCCTCTTCAGGTAATGTGGCGTTGTAGGTTCCGGTGATGCTTGGTATTCCAATGTTCAAGTACTTAGTGGCTTCCTTCAAGTGTCGTCCAAAAGGCGTATCTTCATCTGGTTGCATGAACTTGCTCCTTGCATCCGCCATTCCTAAAAGAGTAGAAAGTGGAGAGGAGTCAGAAATGAGAAGAGAGAAGTGTTCTAGGGTTAAAGCTTAGTGGTCGTGTCCTACAGTCAGCATGTGCTCTGATACCACCTTTGTAGCGACCAGACCTCAAACAGTCTGTGCTGTTGTGCACCAGTGTCATCCCTGGATCAGTAATGCTGACACGCACAGTACAAATGGAGGATTTATAACAGAGTAGCAATCACACACTTATTGCAACGAATATCTCAAAAGAGATAAGTATGATAAATATGGCTCAAGGCCATCTAAAACGATAACAGCGGAAGACTTGGAAGATAAGTGAGTCCATCAACTCCAACGGCATCACTGAGTATAAGACCACAACCGAAGGCACCTTACTCGTCGTCTGAAAAGTCTGCAACATAAAACGTTGCAGCCCGAAAACGGGTTAGCACATGGAACATGCTGGCAATGTAACACATAGAGAGTAATGAACATAATAATGCTATAGTACATGCAATTATGGCTGGTAGAAAGCTCTATGGTTACAGTTTTGCGAAAAGCCAGTTTTTCCCTACTCCAAAGGAAATAAATTTTATTTAACTATCATGGTGGTTGTTAAACATTGAGATGGTTGACAGCATCTCAATCCCAATTAAGTATCATCATTAACCCAACAAAATTTATTAAAGTAAGATGGTGATGAGATTCATATGATAATCCAAGTACTAGATACTCAACTTGTCCATAACTGGGGACACGGCTAACCATGATTAGTTTGTACACTCTGCAGAGGTTTGTGCACTTTTCCCCACAAGACTCGATCGCCTCCGCTTGATTCTCGCACTACATGATGTTTGAGAAACGGATGACCGAGACACAGTCTTTCAGAAGGGTTAACTCTCTACTCCGGGTAGACAGTACCACCTACATCCCCTACATCTGCTAGTCTACCTCTTCAAGAGCTCACACAACTTAACCAACTATGCTAGAGCCCATAATAGCTTGTGGCTGCACACGGAAGTTTCTAGCATGAATAATCTCATGATCCTTTTGAGCCTGGGTGGCGGTTCTTAGAAAAACAGGCAGCACTGGGTTCTCCAGGTGCCTCAATCCACCCAGATGTGAGTTTTAGTTGCCACCTTAAGTAAACCATTAGTTAACAATCTCACATCTGTCATGAATATCTCTCAAACCCAATCCACGTCTACAAGCATAGCATGGCAATATAAGCAAACGTAGAAGTAACTCCCAAGGGTTTGACCATAAACAGGGCAATAGGTACTACCTCAACTACTTCCCAATACCCACAATTTAATTAGATCCTAATCATGCAATGTTTGAGGGTTGATCTAATGCAATAAAACTGGGTAGTGAAGAGTATGATCAAAGTGTTACTTGCCTTGCTGAAGATCCGTGAAACCTAGAGATTCGAAGTAGCAAGCGGCGCACTCCGGGTACTCTATCGCAAACAAACAAGCAAACAATACGTACTCATCTAATGCACAAGTAAAACTCAAATAAAGATCCAACCAGTAAGTTCAACTTAAGAACTCCGGTTTGCAAAAAGAATCAAATCGAACGAAGCAACGAAAATCAAACGGCGAAAGAAACAAGCTTCGTTTACTAATCTGGATCTAGGTCAAATTTTACAGTAGCAAAAACTTTTTTGAGTGGGTTAAACGGAAAGAGAATTTCGAGACGAAACTCTAGGCACTTGAATCGCCTGATTCCGATAACCGAGCAAAAAGTTAAACCAGAACGAAAATCTGATCAGAAATCACGATCGGGATAATCGCGGAAAATCTGACGAAAAAGAAAACTGACGAACAGTTAAACGAACGGACGTTCGTTAACAGCGACAATCCGACGAACACGTTCGTTAATACGAACGGGTCGGTGAACGTTCACTAATTAATAAAACCGAAAAAAATAAACCGATCTAAAAAAACTAGGGTTTCGAAAAAAATAAACCGAATTGGTTTTTTTTTAAACCGGAGTCGGCGGGCAGCTCCGGCGGGGCGGCGAGGGCGGCGGGGCTCGGGCGGCGACGGGGCGGCGACGGGAGGCGGTGGGCGGCGGCGCACGGGCTCCGGGGCGGCGGCGTCTTCGGCGGCGGCGCGGGTGCTCCTGGCGGCGGCGGCGGGTGCGGGTTGGGGCGGCGGGGTGAGGAGAGGTGGCGGGGCAGGGGGTACTTATATGAGGGGGAGGGGTGGCGTGGGGGAGGGGGCAAGGCGGCGGCGGGCGGCGTGCTCGAGCCGGACTCGGCGGCGGCGTGGGAACGGTGCTCGGGAGGGAGACGACGCGGGAACGGGCCAGCCTGGCTCGGCTGGGCCTCGGCCCAGTCGGGCGCGGGATTTTTTTTTAAAGAAAAATTCTCCGAATCTAAACATAATCGGAGAAAAATAAATAAAAATCCAAAAATACTAAAACAAATTGTTCCCGTCTAATTAGAATAATTAGAACGAGATGAACATTTTCTTGGCCCAAAAATGCAGTTTTGAAAACGTGCAATTTTTTGATGCAATTAAAATTGCAAATAAAATTCGAATAAAATCCAATATTTGATTTTATTATTTTTCCTCCAATATTTCAATTATTTTGGAGAAGTCATATTTTCTCCTCTCATTTATTTTAATACGAAATATTTTTTGGATAGAAAAATAATTAAAACCAAAATCCTCGTTTTATTATTTGATAAAAATCAAATATGAAAAACCGGGAAAATCCCCAACTCTCTCTGAGGGTCCTCGAGTTGCTTAGGATTTATCGAGGATTTGTCAAAATGCAAATAAATATGCTATGCAATGATGATCTAATGTATAACATTCCAAATTGAAAATTTGGGATGTTACAACCGCCAGGTCCAAACGGGTCGCCTGTGAATCGTCAAGTCTTAGCCGGGTCTCAGGTAAACCTCCAAGTCCGGCCGGGTTATATTCCCGGCCGGTTTACGCCGTGGGGTATATCCCCGACACACATCATTGCAGCTCCACGAAAAATACCTTGACGAGTTTGGAGCACTCCGAATGCCCTCACCACATCCTTCTTAGTTGCTTTCTTGCATTTTTTTCAAAATGACATTGTCTGTTGCCATGGGGATTGCATATGTGGTCTTCACAAACAACACCACTAAGGATAGATGCCATCAGTAAGGTTGTACCCCACATTGTAGTTGCGCCCGTTGACGGTATAGTTGCACGGCAGAGCATCCCCATCACAAAGTCTCCTGAACATCGGAGATCCCTGGAGCACATTCAAATCGTTGTGGGAACCAGGCATGCCAAAGAGAGCATGCCAATCCACAAGTCCCTTGATACAACTTCTTCTAGTATGATTGTAGCCTCTTTGGTGCGACCTTGGTACATCCCACCAACTTTTGGGGCAGCTCTTCCATTGCCAATGCATGCAATCAAATAAATCAGGCATACCTGGAAAACCTCTTTGCTACTCCAATTGCCAGCGATCCTATCACGGTTTAGAATTCTCCTCCATTTGATCAAACCCTTGAAGTTCAGAATGTGCTCCACTTCCCTCTTTTCCTCCTATATACTGAGCATCCACTAGTAGAAAACAGGGCTTTGGTTCGGGCTTGGCTAGCCCATTAGTCCCGGTTCATTCACGAACCGGGACCCATGGGGGAATTCGTCCCGGTTCGTGAGCCCAGAGGGCCGGCCGGGGCCTCATGGGCATTGGTCCCGGTTCGTATGGACCCATTTGTCCCGGTTCTACGCACGAACCGGGACCAATGGTCCTCGCTCCTGGCCCACAACCATTGGTCCCGGTTCGTGGCTCGAACCGGGACAGAAGGCTTGTGCGCCTGCCCATTGAGCCATCCAGTGCAGACGATGGCTGATAATATATGATAATTTGCCTCCAATTTGTTGGAAGAAAAAACCGGGCTACCCAAGCAGTGACTTGCTCATACTCAATAAATAGCACATGCAGACAGGTGCGGCCCGGTGTGTTCATGTAAACCGGGCCGCGAGAGACGGACAGCAAAAACGACCGCAGCATCAGAGGCAGCTCCGACAGATGATTCGGCCGCGGCATTGTAAGCCGGTGCAGACGGGGGATTCAATCGCGGGCACGGTCCTAGCAAGTCGATGTAAACCAGGCTGTAAAGGCGGCGTCTTGCACGCGTCCATTCACCAGGTAATGTGGCACGGACGAACACCGGGTACAATGTTGCCAGTACGTGCTCCGTATTCGTGGTATAAACCACATTTGTAGTGAATAATTGTCCTGCGCATAAAAACATTAAAGGCAGAATATTGTTTCTCGGAGAAATTAAAGCATAATAATGAAATAAATAGGGCAGATAGCACCTGATATTTTTGCCGTATGAACACAGACTGAACAAATAATCCCTTGTTCTCCTTAGAACCAGTCAAACAAATGGATTTTCTTAGTAACTTTTCTTCCAGCCCCGTGAGCAGACACACTATTCATCAATTAGCCTTCCATATCTGTACTTAAACTCTCCACTCTGGTTACCATGGGGACGTTGATGTCATATCAGTTTGATCCATGCTTGAAGTAGCAGTTGATGCAAGCATACGGGCGCAAGTAAATCTGCCCATCCATCATGTACACTCCGCCATGAATTGTTTCTTTTTATGAAAAATTGCTCCGGCGGACAGATAACGATCTCTTGCAGTACTTTGGCAAATAAGTCTGTTCCTTTTTTAACATCCAGTCTTGCCCAAAATCTTGAGAGCCACTGGGTCATTAAATCTCAACTTTGTAGGCACAATAAAATCACATACTCATATTAGCGATCTTGGAGCAGATGTAGCAGCTTGATTAGTTGTACTTGTTGACTGATGGTCTTTACGTAAGGTGTAAATAACATAGCACCAGATGTCTGCTTCGATCTTCTTGTGGAAAGAAGATCACGGGTGGAGGAGTAGTAACAGCCAGGCGGTCAGGCACCCGCGTGACACTGCGTACGCCCGCAGCCACTGTAGGAAAAAGAAACAAGGCAGCTCAGGGAGACCCATGTCGAGGCGGATCAGTGCGAGAGGCGGCGGTTTATGGAAGTGGAGTAGAGCGGCAACTCGGGGGTGATACAAAGCCAAAGGCCGACGAGGCATCTTGTAGCAAGGGCGAGACTCGGCGGCGGTTTGGCTCGGTCGAAGGGAGCTCGGCTGTGACCAGGAGGCAGCGGCTTGATGAGGCCGGCTACGGCAAGAAGCGGCAGTGTGGCCGGCTACGGCCGGGTTATATTCCCGGCCGGTTTACGCCGCGGGGTATATCCCCGACACACATCATTGCAGCTCCACGAAAAATACCTTGACGAGCTTGGAGCACTACGAATGCCCTCACCACATCCTTCTTAGTTGCTTTCTTGCATTTTTTTCAAAATGACATTGTCTGTTGCCATGGGGATTGCATATGTGGTCTTCACAAACAACACCACTCAGGATAGATGCCATCAGTAAGGTTGTACCCCACATTGTAGTTGCGCCCGTTGACGGTATAGTTGCACGGCAGAGCATCCCCATCACAAAGTCTCCTGAACATCGGAGATCCCTGGAGCACATTCAAATCGTTGTGGGAACCAGGCATGCCAAAGAGAGCATGCCAATCCACAAGTCCCTTGATACAACTTCTTCTAGTATGATTGTAGCCTCTTTGGTGCGACCTTGGTACATCCCACCAACTTTTGGGGCAGCTCTTCCATTGCCAATGCATGCAATCAAATAAATCAGGCATACCTGGAAAACCTCTTTGCTACTCCAATTGCCAGCGATCCTATCACGGTTTAGAATTCTCCTCCATTTGATCAAACCCTTGAAGTTCAGAATGTGCTCCACTTCCCTCTTTTCCTCCTATATACTGAGCATCCACTAGTAGAAAACAGGGCTTTGGTTCGGGCTTGGCTAGCCCATTAGTCCCGGTTCATTCACGAACCGGGACCCATGGGGGAATTCGTCCCGGTTCGTGAGCCCAGAGGGCCGGCCGGGGCCTCATGGGCATTGGTCCCGGTTCGTATGGACCCATTTGTCCCGGTTCTACGCACGAACCGGGACCAATGGTCCTCGCTCCTGGCCCACAACCATTGGTCCCGGTTCGTGGCTCGAACCGGGACAGAAGGCTTGTGCGCCTGCCCATTGAGCCATCCAGTGCAGACGATGGCTGATAATATATGATAATTTGCCTCCAATTTGTTGGAAGAAAAAACCGGGCTACCCAAGCAGTGACTTGCTCATACTCAATAAATAGCACATGCAGACAGGTGCGGCCCGGTGTGTTCATGTAAACCGGGCCGCGAGAGACGGACAGCAAAAACGACCGCAGCATCAGAGGCAGCTCCGACAGATGATTCGGCCGCGGCATTGTAAGCCGGTGCAGACGGGGGATTCAATCGCGGGCACGGTCCTAGCAAGTCGATGTAAACCAGGCTGTAAAGGTGGCGTCTTGCACGCGTCCATTCACCAGGTAATGTGGCACGGACGAACACCGGGTACAATGTTGCCAGTACGTGCTCCGTATTCGTGGTATAAACCACATTTGTAGTGAATAATTGTCCTGCGCATAAAAACATTAAAGGCAGAATATTGTTTCTCGGAGAAATTAAAGCATAATAATGAAATAAATAGGGCAGATAGCACCTGATATTTTTGCCGTATGAACACAGACTGAACAAATAATCCCTTGTTCTCCTTAGAACCAGTCAAACAAATGGATTTTCTTAGTAACTTTTCTTCCAGCCCCGTGAGCAGACACACTATTCATCAATTAGCCTTCCATATCTGTACTTAAACTCTCCACTCTGGTTACCATGGGGACGTTGATGTCATATCAGTTTGATCCATGCTTGAAGTAGCAGTTGATGCAAGCATACGGGCGCAAGTAAATCTGCCCATCCATCATGTACACTCCGCCATGAATTGTTTCTTTTTATGAAAAATTGCTCCGGCGGACAGATAACGATCTCTTGCAGTACTTTGGCAAATAAGTCTGTTCCTTTTTTAACATCCAGTCTTGCCCAAAATCTTGAGAGCCACTGGGTCATTAAATCTCAACTTTGTAGGCACAATAAAATCACATACTCATATTAGCGATCTTGGAGCAGATGTAGCAGCTTGATTAGTTGTACTTGTTGACTGATGGTCTTTACGTAAGGTGTAAATAACATAGCACCAGATGTCTGCTTCGATCTTCTTGTGGAAAGTAGATCACGGGTGGAGGAGTAGTAACAGCCAGGCGGTCAGGCACCCGCGTGACACTGCGTACGCCCGCAGCCACTGTAGGAAAAAGAAACAAGGCAGCTCAGGGAGACCCATGTCGAGGCGGATCAGTGCGAGAGGCGGCGGTTTATGGAAGTGGAGTAGAGCGGCAACTCGGGGGTGATACAAAGCCAAAGGCCGACGAGGCATCTTGTAGCAAGGGCGAGACTCGGCGGCGGTTTGGCTCGGTCGAAGGGAGCTCGGCTGTGACCAGGAGGCAGCGGCTTGATGAGGCCGGCTACGGCAAGAAGCGGCAGTGTGGCCGGCTACGGCCGGGTTATATTCCCGGCCGGTTTACGCCGCGGGGTATATCCCCGACACACATCATTGCAGCTCCACGAAAAATACCTTGACGAGCTTGGAGCACTACGAATGTCCTCACCACATCCTTCTTAGTTGCTTTCTTGCATTTTTTTCAAAATGACATTGTCTGTTGCCATGGGGATTGCATATGTGGTCTTCACAAACAACACCACTCAGGATAGATGCCATCAGTAAGGTTGTACCCCACATTGTAGTTGCGCCCGTTGACGGTATAGTTGCACGGCAGAGCATCCCCATCACAAAGTCTCCTGAACATCGGAGATCCCTGGAGCACATTCAAATCGTTGTGGGAACCAGGCATGCCAAAGAGAGCATGCCAATCCACAAGTCCCTTGATACAACTTCTTCTAGTATGATTGTAGCCTCTTTGGTGCGACCTTGGTACATCCCACCAACTTTTGGGGCAGCTCTTCCATTGCCAATTCATGCAATCAAATAAATCAGGCTTACCTGGAAAACCTCTTTGCTACTCCAATTGCCAGCGATCCTATCCCGGTTCAGAATTCTCCTCCATTTGATCAAACCCTTGAAGTTCAGAATGTGCTCCACTTCCCTCCCTCCTATATACTGAGCATCCACTAGTAGAGAACAGGGCTTTCGTTCGGGCCTGGCTAGCCCATTAGTCCCGGTTCATTCACGAACCGGTACCCATGGGGGAATTCGTCCTGGTTCGTGAGCCCAGCGGGCCGGCCGGGGCCTCATGGGCATTGGTCCCGGTTCATATGGACCCATTTGTCCCGGTTCTACGCACGAACCGGGACCAATGGTCCTTGCTCCTGGCCCACAACCATTGGTCCCGGTTTGTGGCTCGAACCGGGACAGAAGGCTGGGCTTTAGTCCCAGTTTCTACCACGAACCGGGACAAATGAGTTGCCTATATATACCCCATCGCCACAGGAGAGCACTCCACAGTGCTCTGTTTTTTCTGACCTACGAGGGGAGGGCATTTGGGTGCTCTAGCTCACCTCCTATGCACATGAGGTGTTCGATGAAATGTCCGAGCCACACTAGTTAATACTTCTCCTCTCGAAACTCCACCTCCGAGCTCCATTTTCCCCGAGATTTGCCTAGGTTTAGCGGCCTGTCACGTCCCGTCCCCGTCTTCACCGCCGTCGATCACCCGCGCCGATCTCGTCGCCGGCACCACCGTGGTGAGCCTCTTGTTCTTATCTTCTTTCTGAAAGAAAAAAATTTATTACTTCAGATAGATACTTCTCTAATTTTCTTACTTTTATTATTCCTTGTTATTATATAGTGCGATGGTTTTGGAATCCTCCCCCGTCGGCCCTCGTCCTATCTATGATTCGGATGTGGTATATATTATCTTTTTGTAACTATTTGCTTCATTTATTGTTTATGACAATTATGCCGACCAACGTGACATAGATTTTATTTATCTACAAGGTGGTTGAACCAGAAATTCCAACCGACCCTATTGTCAAGAGGTTAAATTTAGTTGAATAAGAAAACAATTACTTCAAGGAAAAAATAAAAAAATTGAGGAGGAGTAGATGATATTGGAGTTGCATGTTGCGGATGTCGTCGATGATCACAAGATCAAGATGGATGCAATGCGGTTGAAGATTAGAAAGATTAGAAAATATGCCATTCATACCGAGGCTTGGTATCATTATGCCGTTGGATCAATTTTTACCTTGGTTGTGATTTTGATCGCATTTGTTGTTGCATTGAAAATTTTTATATAGTTTCAATGTATGGTTTAATTAGATGCTCTAGAGAGCTATATGTTGTTCAATTTGAACTATGTATGTACTTTAGTTTTAATGTGATGATGAACTACTATTGATTTGGTCACTTATCTATCCATGTGAAGTTGTAATGGTTTTTGACACACATAATTATATATAATGCACGCAGATGAACCGGCAATGGATGTACGGTGACAGACACACATAATTATGTTTCTCGAAGTGGCTGAGGCTAACCCTCTCAACTTTTGAGCACATGTTATGTGGGTGAAATGATGATACCATGCCAACTTTGAATGGTGCATTTTGAACACACAAAAAGTCTAGAGTTCAAATAAGTTTAAAAAATGAAATCCCTTTGTAACAGACGAGTTTCCGTATGAAACCCTGATACTTCCAACAGAGATTGTACATTTCGTACATGAAGTGCATCTAGTTTTTGCCGTAACCCTCTCAACTTGTTAGCACATGCTTTGTGGGTGAAATGATGATGCCATGCCAACTTTCAACCTTTTCAGAGCTCATTTGAAATGCTTTTGAATTTCAGGGTCTTATAGCTCAAAAAAATCAGTAAATGCATCAAAAATAACAAATGAAGTCAGAAAGGGTTGAAAATTGATGATGTGGCTTTGAATGGCGCATTTTGAACACACAAAAAGTCTGGAGTTCAAATAAGTTTAAAAAAATGAAATCCCTTTGTAACAGATGAGTTTCCATATGAAACCCTGATACTTCAAAAGAGATTGTCCATTTAGTACACGAAGTGCATCTAGTTTTTGCCGTAACCCTCTCAACTTGTTATCACATGCTATGTGGATGAAATGATGATACCATGCCAACTTTCAACCTTTTCAGAGTTCATTTGAATTGCTTTTCAATTTCAGGGTCATTTAGCTCACAAAAATCAGTAAATGCATGAAAAATCACAAATGAAGTCAGAAAGGGTTGAAAATTGATGATGTGGCTTTGAATGGTGCATTTTGAACACAGAAAAAGTCTGGAGTTCAAATAAGTTTTAAAAAATGAAATCGCTTTGTAACAAACGAGTTTCCTTATGAAACCCCGATACTTCGAAAGAGATTGTCCATTTTGTACACGAAGTGCATCTAGTTTTTGCCGTAACCCTCTCAACTTGTTAGCACATGCTATGTGGCTGAAATGATGATACCATGCCAACTTTCAACCTTTTCAGAGTTCATTTGAAATGCTTTTGAATTTCAGTGTCTTATAGCTCAAAAAAATCAGTAAATGCATGAGAAATAACAAATGAAGTCAGAAAGGGTTGAAAATTGATGATGTGGCTTTGAATGGTGCATTTTGAACACACACAAAATTCTGGATTCAAAAAAGTTTAAAAAAATGAAATCCCTTTGTAACAGATGAGTTTCCGTATGAAACCCTGATACTTCGAACGAGATTGTCCATTTTGTACACGAAGTGCATCTAGTTTTTGCCGTAACCCTCTCAACTTGTCAGCACATGCTATGTGGATGAAATGATGATACCATGCCAACTTTCAACCTTTTCAGAGTTCATTTGAAATGCTTTTCAATTTCAGGGTCATTTAGCTCAAAATAATCAGTAAATGCATGAAAAATAACAAATGAAGTCAGAAAGGGTTGAAAATTGATGATGTGGCTTTGAATGGTGCATTTTGAACACAAAAAAAGTCTGCAGTTCAAATAAGTTAAAAAATGAAATTCCTTGGTAACAGACGAGTTTCCGTATGAAACCCTGATACTTCAAAAGAGATTGTCCGTTTTGAACACGAAGTGCATCCAGTTTTTGCCATAACCCTCTCTACTTTCTTCCACAGGCTATGTGGATGAAATGATGATACCATGCCAACTTTCTACCTTTTCAGAGTTCATTTAATAGCAAAAGGAAAATTAATTAAAAAACTTTTATAAAACTCTAATAGCAAAAGGAATGAACTCAAAAGCTTTTATAAACCTCTAGTATTTTTTAAACTAAAATTATATAAAATTCATGCCACTGAAATTATCAAAGTATTTTCTGTTCAAAACATGAAAAACAGAAAGAAACAAAATGAACTTTAATAAATAAGTAGAAACAAAATAAAATAAATTAAAATTTAATAAAATAAATAAGTAGAAACAAAATAAACTTTAATAAAATAAATAAGTAGAAACAAAATAAATTAAATTAAAACTTAATACAATAAATAAGTAGAAACAAACTAAAATAAACTTTAATAAAATAAAGAAGTAGAAACAAAATAAATTTATAATAGTAAAATAAATAAACTTTAATAAAATAAATAAAAATAGGAACAGTAAGTTTTTTGTTGTAAGTAGCAACAAAATAAAATAAAAAAAGCAACAACAAAAAGAAAAAAGTGCCACCTAGGCCACCATGGCCTGAATACGACTAGAAAGCCAACCATGGGCCAGGATTCAGGCCCGCAGGAGGCCCAGTAGGCCCACAAGCACATCGTGACAAACTAGGCCCGAAAGCCTCCAGTTGAGAGGAGCTCGAGAGGGTTGACTAAAGTTTTGGCCGCGACGCGGGCAGCACAGGGCCTTTGGTCCCGGTTGGTACCACCAACTGGGACTATAGGTGTGCATTGGTACAGGTTCGTGGTACCAACCGGGACGAATGCCCACCCTCTAGTCCCGGTTGGTGCCACCAACCGGGACCAAAGGCCGCCGCATCCCGCCCTTTGGGCTGCTAAAAACTGACATTTGGTCACGGTTGATGGCACCAACCGGGACTAAAGGGGGCATTGGTCCCGGTTGGTGCTATGCACCGGAACCAATGCTCTGGGTATATAAGCAGGACTTGTGAGAATTCTAACTTCTCATCTCGCAGTTGCCGCCCCGACGACGCCGACGACATCGATGCGGCCCCGCCCCCGTCCACCGTCTCCGTCGTCGCCGTCGCCCCTGCCCCGGCCTCGCCGCACCCTGTCCCGACCCCGCCGTCGCCGAGCCCTGTGCCCCGACCTCGCCGTCGCGCATGCCGAGCGCCCTGCCCCGACCTCGCCGCCGCTCGCCTGCACTGTGAGCTAAACCACGCCGTTCCCCTCCTCTCCCCCATCCCCCCCCCCCCCGCGCCCCAACTCCGCCGCGCGCCTGCCCCAACGCCGCCGCCCGCCCCGACGCCGACGACGAAGCAGGCCCCCTGTTCACATATATATAATTTTTTTGTTCATATTGTAGTAGTAGTAGATGATGATGATGATGTATGTATGTTCATTTGCAAAAGTTAGGATTTTTTTCTGTTCATAGATTTTTTTTGTGATATTATTGTAAAATATGCAAATGTTTGTATGTTCATATGCACAAGATATGTCATTTTTTATAGAATTTTTATGATTTTTTTCTGTTGTAATTTTGTTCATAGAATTTTTATTGTTTTTTTCTGTTGTAATTTTTTTCATAAAGTTTTAGGATGGAAAAAAAGAAGAAGAAGAAATAAAAAGGGAGGAGTAGAAGTTTCGTTTAGTTTTAGGATTATTTTAGTTTATGTTTAGTTTAGGAAGAAGGAAAAGAAAAAGGAGAAGAAGAGGAGAAATGAATAAGAAGAGGAAAAAAGGAAAAAAAAAAGAGGAGAAGAAGAGGTGCTCCTCTTTTTTTTTTCTTCCTTTTCTTATTTTTTACCGGGTATGTCGTTATCGATATACCCCCTCCCCGATAACTTCGACTTGAGGGGGGGAGGGGTCGCCGAGGGTTCGAGGGTCGAGGGGTCGTCGTATGTCGTCGTTGTTGATATAACCCCCTCTCGACCATGATAACTTATACCACGGGAGCACCCCCCCCCCCCGGCCCTCTCGCATAACCAAAACTCTCGAGGACACCCAAACCCTAGAAAAAAACGATGTTGGTCTCCTACCCCCTCCCACCGCGCCCCTACCCGACAAACTCTCTCGAGGCCACCCAAATTTACCAAGTTAAAAGAGCGTTGTCGTCGAGGCCACCCCAAACCCTTGAAGCGTTGTCGAGGCCACCCCAAACCCTTGAAGCGTTGCCGAGGCCACCCCAAACCCTAGAGAAGCAGCGTCGAGGCCACTAATATGATTCCTTATTGTGATTAGCTAGCTAGTTCTGCGTTTGCCACTAATATATCCATCTGTCATGTTTGAATAATAATTGCCATGTTGTAAATATTTTCAGAAACTATGGAGCACCCCCGAGACGAAGCAACAGAAGCGGTGTTGGGGACATAATCGCACAAGGAAGTGATGCCGTCTTGTCGTTTCTCAACGACACCGGTGGTCTGGAAGGACAGGGTGAAGAAGCAGGCTATGATTATGATGGCTCCGGTGACCCAATGCCGGTGCAAGAAGGAGACCGTGATGTTAGTTCCGGTGACCGAACCGAGTCCGACCAGGTATATATATTAGTTAAGCCTCTGCTGACTAGCTAATTGATGCATTCATTCTTTTGGTATGTACACATATTAATTAACTCTCGTCTTTCTTCTTTTTTCTAGCCCTACGGATCGAGCACAACTTCGGTAAAGAGACGAGGCCCAAAGAAAAAGTTGCGCTCGGATGAAAGGTTTGAGATCACAGCAACCGCACGCGATGGCATGCCGATTGAACCCATCCGAACAAAGGAAGCATTTTCTACTCAGCGCGGGGTTCTTGTTAGGGACAAGATCCCGATCAGCATCCACCAATGGTTAAAGCCTAAGAAGGAAGACCCAGAGGTGTCTTATGTCGACGCTATGCAGAAAGATGATCTTTGGATCGCGCTGAAGGCAAATTTCACCCTACCGCCAGAGGAGGATCCGGAGAAGCCAGTTAAAGAGCAATTGATCAAGTCTCGTGCTCTTAAGAAGATGGCAGAACTATTCAGGAGGTGGAAGAATGAGCTGAAAACATCATTTGTCGACAAAGAAAAGACACCAAAATTCACCGGCCGGTATGAGAAGATCAGAGATCACTGGCCCGCATTTGTGGCCCACAAGACATCGAACAAGAGTAAGAAGATGTCAGCGACAAACAAGAAAAATGCTGCGAAGAAGAAGCATCACCATCGCACGGGGTCAGGTGGCTACCTCAAAGCCCGGTCGTTGTGGGATAAGGCTGAGAATGACCTGCTTGATAAAGGGGTCGAACCAGAGACATTGAACTGGCCAGACCGTTGCCGGACTTGGTTCTTCAGGGTTGGCGAAACCTTGGACCCTGTATCAGGGTAGTGCGTTTGGACGAACGAGCAACTGTGAATACCCGTCACGAGGCTTCAGGAGTATATCGAGGCAGCGCGGCAAGGGACGTTTGTTCCAGACAGAGAGAACGACGAGCTCACAATGGCCCTCGGGAATCCTGAGCACCCTGGACGGACACGAGGCACGCCAGGCTCCGTTCCGTGGAAGGCTGGGTTTCCGGATGCAGGCGGTTACAAATGCCAGGAGAGGAGGAAGAAAGTGGAGCATACCCAACTGCAGGAGCTGCACGCAAGGGTACAAGCGGTAGAGGAACGAGAAGCAGATCGCAGCAAACGACCTGCCGAAGCTTCCCCTGAAGCTACCCCGCCATGCATCTCAGCGGAGAAGCAGCGTGGCTTCCACCGAGCAGCTTCAGCTGGAGCCTGTCTTCATGGCTCCTGCTAGCTACCCCATGGATGCTATCACGGAGTCTCAACATTGCCACCTTATGACGCAATGGATGAAATTGAAAGTCAAGGCGGATGTTGGCTCTATTTTACCTCATGAACCTGGCGCAACCTATCACTGTCAGCAGATTCCAGAAGGATATGCTAGGGTGATGGTGGATGAAATAACGGACGGATTTGAGGACCTCGAGCTTAACCACCCTACGGGTGAAGGGAGACTCGGCTGGGTTCTTCTCTGAAGACTCCATGCCTATGGCGGAAGGAGCTCATCAACCTTCCGAAGTGGATGCCTCCACCTCCTCCTCCTCCTCCTCCGCCTCCTCCTCCGGCGAGTGATCAGGGCACTCAGCCTCCTTCTCCGGCGCGTGGCGGCACTCCGCCTCCTTCTCCGCCGGCGCCGGCGCGCCCGAGCAGCCAGCCTCCTCCTTCTCCGCCACGTCAGCAAGGGCGGAAGAGACTGATGTCTACTACACAACATTCTTCTTGTAGACGTTGTTGGGCCTCCAAGTGCAAATGTTTGTAGGACAGTAGCAAATTACCCTCAAGTGGATGACCTAAGGTTTATCAATCCATGGGAGGTGTAGGATGAAGATGGTCTCTCTCAAACAACCCTGCAACCAAATAACAAAGAGTCTCTTGTGTCCCCAACACACCCAATACAATGGTAAATTGTATAGGTGCACTAGATCGGCGAAGAGATGGTGATACAAGTGCAATATGGATGGTAGATATAGGTTTTTGTAATCTGAAAATATAAAAACAGCAAGGTAACTAATGATAAAAGTGACAGTAAACGGTATTGCAATGCTAGGAAACAAGGCCTAGGGTTCATACTTTCACTAGTGCAAGTTCTCTCAACAATAATAACATAATTGGATCATATAACTATCCCTCAACATGCAACAAAGAGTCACTCCAAAGACACTAATAGCGGAGAACAAACGAAGAGATTATGGTAGGGTACGAAACCACCTCAAAGTTATTCTTTCGGATCAATCTATTCAAGAGTTCGTACTAGAATAACACCTTAAGACACAAGTCAACCAAAACCCTAATGTCACCTAGATACTCCATTGTCACCTCAAGTATCCGTGGGTATGATTATACGATATGCATCACACAATCTCAGATTCATCTATTCAAACCAACACAAAGTACTTCAAAGAGTGCCCCAAAGTTTCTATCGGAGAGTCAAGACGAAAACGTGTGCCAACCCCTATGCATAGGTTCATGGGCGGAACCCGCAAGTTGATCACCAAAACATACATCAAATGGATCACGTGATTTCCCATTGTCACCACAGATAAGCACGACAAGACATACATCAAGTGTTCTCAAATCCTTAAAGACTCAATCCGATAAGATTACTTCAAAGGGGAAACTCAATCCATTACAAGAGAGTAGAGGGGGAGAAACATCATAAGATCCAACTATAATAGCAAAGCTCGCGATACATCAAGATCGTATCACCCCAAGAACACGAGAGAGAGAGAGAGAGATCAAACACATAGCTACTGGTACATACCCTCAGCCCCGAGGGTGAACTACTCCCTCCTCGTCATGGAGAGCGCCGGGATGATGAAGATGGCCAGCGGTGAGGGTTCCCCCCTCCGGCAGGGTGCCGGAACAGGGTCCCGATTGGTTTTTGGTGGCTACAGAGGCTTGCGGCGGCGGAACTCCCGATCTATTCTGTTCTCCGATGGTTTTAGGGTATATTGGTATATATAGGAGGAAGAAATACGTCAGGGGAGCCACGAGGGGCCCACGAGGATGGAGGGCGCGCCGAGGGGGGATGGGCGCGCCCCCCTGCCTCGTGCCTTCCTCGTTGCTTCCCTTACGTACACCCCAACTCTTCTGGATTGCTTCCGTTCCAAAAATAACTCTCCCGGAGGTTTCATTCCGTTTGGACTCCGTTTGATATTCCTTTTCTGCGAAACACTGAAACAAGGGAAAAACAAAAATGGCACTCGGCTCTGGGTTAATAGGTTAGTCCCAAAAATAATATAAAAGTGTTTAATAAAGCCCATAAACATCCAAAATAGATAATATAATAGCATGGAACAATCAAAAATTATAGATACGTTGGAGACGTATCAGCATCCCCAAGCTTAATTCCTGCTCGTCCTTGAGTAGGTAAATGATAAAAACAGAATTTTTGATGTGGAATGCTGCTTAGCATAATTTCAATGTAATTCTTCTTATTGTGGCACGAATGTTCAGATTTGATATGATTCAAGATAAAAGTTTAATATTGACATAAAAGTAATAATACTTCAAGCATACTAACCAAGCAATTATGTCTTATCAAAATAACATAGCCAAAGCAAGTTATACCTACAAAATCATATAGTCTGGCTATGCTCCATCTTCCCCACACAAAATATTCATATCATGTACAACCCCGGTTTTAGCCAAGCAATTGGTTCATACTTTTTAACGCGCTTCAGCTTTTTCAACTTTTACGCAATACATGAGCGCAAGCCATGGATATAGCACTATGGTGGAATAAGGTATAATGATAGGGGTTATGTGGGAAGACAAAATAGGAGAAAGTCTCACATCAACGAGGCTAATCAACGGGCTATGGAGATGCCCATCAATTGATGTCAATGCAAAGAGTAGGGATTGCCATGCAACGGATGCACTTAGAGCTATAAGTGTATGAAAGCTCAAACAAAAGAAACTAAGTGGGTGTGCATCCAACTTGCTTGCTCACGAAGACCTCGGGCATTTGAGGAAGCCCATCATTGGAATATACAAGCCAATTTCTATAATGAATTTTCCATTACTATATGAAAGTGACAAAATGAGAGACTCTCTATCATGAAGATCATGGTGCTACTTCGAAGCACAAGTGTGGTAAAAGGATAGTGATATTGTCCCTTCTCTCTTTTTCTCTCATTTTTTTATTTGGGCCTTTTCTCTTTTTTTATGGCCTCTTCTTTTTTATATTTTTTATTTATTTAGTCCGGAGTCTCATCCCGACTTGTGGGGGAATCATAGTCTCCATCATCCTTTCCTCACTTGGGACAATGCTCTATAAATGATGATCATCACACTTTTATTTACTTACAACTCATGAATTACAACTCAATTCTTAGAACAAAATATGACTCTATATGGATGCCTCCGGCGGAGTACCGGGATATGCAATGAATCAAGAGCGACATGTATGAAAGAATTATGAACGGTGGCTTTGCCACAAATACAATGTCAACTACATGATCATGCAAAGCAATATGACAATGATGGAGCGTGTCATGATAAACGAAACGGTGGAAAGTTGCATGGCAATATATCTCGGAATGGCTATGGAAATGCCATAATAGGTAGGTATGGTGGCTGTTTTGAGGAAGATATAAGGAGGTTTATGTGTGATAGAGCGTATCATATCACGGGGTTTGGATGCACCGGCGAAGTTTGCACCAACTCTCAAGGTGAGAAAGGGCAATGCACGGTACCGAAGAGGCTAGAAAATTGCGGAAAGGTAGGTGTGCGTATAATCCATGGACTCACATTAGTCATAAAGAACTCATATACTTATTGCAAAAATTTATTAGCCCTCAAAGAAAAGTACTACTACGCATGCTCCTAGGGGAAGGGTTGGTAGGAGTTAACCATCGCGCGATACCAACCGCCACACAAAGGATAACAATCAACAAATACCTCATGCTCCGACTTCGTTACATAACGGTTCACCATACGTGCATGCTACGGGAATCACAAACTCCAACACAAGTATTTTTCAATTCCACAATTACTCAACTAGCACAACCATGATATTACCACATTTATATCTCAAAACAATTATCAAGCATCAAATTTCTCATGATATTATAATTAAAGAAAATTGCCATGCTGTTTTAAGACTCTCAAAATAATATAAGTGAAGCATGAGAGAACAATAGTTTATATAAAACAAATCCACCACCGTGCTCTAAAAGATATAAGTGAAGCACTAGAGCAATAACACACTACTCCGAAAGATATAAGTGAAGATCAATGAGTAGTCGAATAATTATGCAACTATGTGAAGACTCTCTAACATTTAGGAATCTCAGATCTTGGTATTTTATTCAAACAGCAAGCAAAATAAAAGAAAATAAAATGACGCTCCAAGCAAAACACATATCATGTGGTGAATAAAAATATAGCTCCAAGTAAAGTTACCGATGAACGAAGATGAAAGAGGGGATGCCATCCGGGGCATCCCCAAGCTTAGGCTCTTGGTTGTCCTTGAATATTACCTTGGGGTGCCTTGGGAATCCCCAAGCTTAGGTTCTTGCCACTCCTTATTCCATAGTCCATTGATTCTTGACCCAAAACTCGAAAACTTCACAACACAAAACTTAACAGAAAATCTCGTGAGCTCCGTTAGCGAAAGAAAACAAAACACCACTTCAAGGTACTGTAATCGAATAATTCTTTATTTGTATTGGTGTTAAATCTACTGTATTCCAACTTCTCTATTGTTTATAAACTATTTTACTAACCATAGACTCATCAAAATAAGCAAACAACACACGAAAAACAGAATCTGTCAAAAACAGAAGAGTCTGTAGTAATCTGTAACTAACGCAAACTTCTGGAACTCAAAAAATTCTACCAAAATAGGACGACCTAGATAATTTGATTATTGATCTGCTGCAATTGGAATCATTATTCTATCACGTTCTGGTGATTTTAAACAATTGTTTTCGTGAACAGAAAGTTTCTGGAATTTTCAGGAAGATCAAATAACTATCATCCAGGAAGATCCTATAGGTCTTACTTGGCACAAACACTAATTAAAACATAATACCACATCTAAACAGAATATAGATAGATTATTTATTACTAAACAGAACCAAAAAGCAAGAAACTAAAATAAAATTGGGTTGCCTCCCAACAAGCGCTAACGTTTAACGCCCCTAGCTAGGCATGATGATTTCAATGATGCTCACATAAAAGATAAACATTGAACATAAAAAGAGAATCATGAAGAATATGACTAGCACATTTAAGTCTAACCTACTTCCTATGCATAGGGATTTTGTGAGCAAACTTATGGGAACAATAATCAACTAGCATAGGAAGGCAAAACAAGCATAACTTTGAAACTTTAAGCACATAGAGAGGAAACTTGCAATTCCTACAAGTATATATTCCTCCCTCATAATAATTTTAAGTAGCATCATGAATGAATTCAACAATATAACCAGCACCTAAAGCATTCTTTTCATGATATATACAAGCATAGAAATTTTATTACTCTCCACATAAGCAAAATTCTTCTCATTCAGAATAGTGGGAGCAAACTCAACAAAATAACTATCATGTGAGGCATAATCCAATTGAAAACTAAAATCACGATGACAAGTTTCATGGTTATAATTATTCTATATAGCATACATGTCATCACAATAATCATCATAGATAGCAACTTTATTCTCATAATCAATTGGAACCTCTTTCGAAATAGTGGATTCATCACCAAATAAAGTCATGACCTCTCCAAATCCACTTTCATAATTATCACAATAAGATTCAACACCCTCCAAAATAGTGGGATCATTACTTCCTAAAGTTGACACTCTTCCAAACCCACTTTCATCAATATAATCATCATAAATAGGAGGCATGCTATCATCATAATAAATTTGCTCATCAAAACTTGGGGGACAAAAAATATCATCTTCGTCAAACATAGCATCCCCAAGCTTGTGGCTTTGCATATCATTAGCATCATGGATATTCAAGGAATTTGTACTAACAACATTGCAATCATGCTCATCATTCAAAGATCTAGTGCCAAACATTTTATAGATTTCTTCTCCTAGCACTTGAGCACAATTTTCCTTTCCATCATTCTCATGAAAGATATTAAAAAGATAAAGCGTATGAGACAAACTCAATTCTTTTTTTTGTAGTTTTCTTTTATAGACTAAACTAGTGAAAAAACAAGAAACTAACAGATTCGATTGCAAGATCTAAAGATATACCTTCAAGCACTCACCACCCCGGCAACGGCGCCAGAAAAGAGCTTGATGTCTACTACGCAACCTTCTTCTTGTAGACGTTGTTGGGCCTCCAAGTGCAGAGGTTTGTACGACAGTAGCAAATTTCCCTCAAGTGGATGACCTAAGGTTTATCAATCTGTGGGAGGTGTAGGATGAAGATAGTCTCTCTCAAACAACCCTGCAACCAAATAACAAAGAGTTTCTTGTGTCCCCAACACACCCAATACAATGGTAAATTGTATAGGTGCACTAGTTCGGCGAAGAGATGGTGATACAAGTGCAATATGGATGGTAGATATAGGTTTTTGTAATCTAAAAATATAAAAACAGCAAGGTAACTAATGATAAAAGTGAGCGTAAACGATATTGGAATGCTAGGAAACAAGGCCTAGGGTTCATACTGTCACTAGTGCAAGTTCTCTCAACAATAATAACATAATTGGATCATATAACTATCCCTCAACGTGCAACAAAGAGTCACTCCAAAGACACTAATAGCGGAGAACAAACGAAGAGATTATGGTAGGGTACGAAACCACCTCAAAGTTATTCTTTTGGATCAATCTATTCAAGAGTTCGTACTAGAATAACACCTTAAGACACAAGTCAACCAAAACCTTAATGTCACCTAGATACTCCATTGTCACCTCAAGTATCCGTGGGTATGATTATACGATATGCATCACACAATCTCAGATTCATCTATTCAAACCAACACAAAGTACTTCAAAGAGTGCCCCAAAGTTTCTACCGGAGAGTCAAGACGAAAACGCGTGCCAACCCCTATGCATAGGTTCATGGGCGGAACCCGCAAGTTGATCACCAAAACATACATCAAGTGGATCACGTGATATCCCGTTGTCACCACAGATAAGCACGGCAAGACATACATCAAGTGTTCTCAAATACTTAAAGACTCAATCCGATAAGATTACTTCAAAGGGGAAACTCAATCCATTACAAGAGAGTAGAGGGGGAGAAACATCATAAGATCCAACTATAATAGCAAAGCTCGCGATACATCAAGATCGTATCACCTCAAGAACACGAGAGAGAGAGAGAGAGAGAGAGAGAGATCAAACACATAGCTACTGGTACATACCCTCAGCCCCGAGGGTGAACTACTCCCTCCTCGTCATGGAGAGCGCCGGGATGATGAAGATGGCCACCGGTGAGGGTTCCCCCCTCCGGCAGGGTGCCGAAACAGGGTCCCGATTGGTTTTTGGTGGCTACAGAGGCTTGCGGCGGCGGAACTCCCGATCTATTCTGTTCTCCGATGGTTTTAGGGTATATTGGTATATATAGGAGGAAGAAATACGTCAGGGGAGCCACGAGGGGCCCACGAGGATGGAGGGCGCGCCCAGGGGGATGGGCGCGCCCCCCTGCCTCATGCCTTCCTCGTTGCTTCCCTTACGTACACCCCAAGTCTTCTGGATTGCTTCCGTTCCAAAAATAACTCTCCCGAAGGTTTCATTCCGTTTGGACTCCGTTTGATATTCCTTTTCTGCGAAACACTGAAACAAGGGAAAAAACAGAAACTGGCACTCGGCTCTGGGTTAATAGGTTAGTCCCAAAAATAATATAAAAGTGTTTAATAAAGCCCATAAACATCCAAAACAGATAATGTAATAGCATGGAGTATCAAAAATTATAGATACGTTGGAGACGTATCAGAGACCCGCCGCCGCTCCGGCTGCTCCGGCGCGTCGTAGTCCTTCTCCTCCGCCTCGTAAGAAAGGAAAGAAGATAGCCGCAGCCGCTCCGTCTGCTCCGGTGTCTAGCAGTACAGCTAGAGGCGGGAGGCAATACATATTCGGTCCTTCTCTGAAGACTCCAGAGAAGTTACCGTACGAGAGGACCCTGGAGGAAAACGCGAAGATCGTGCGAGCCGAAGTGACGAACTTCTTTGAAGGGGTGAAAGCAAAGAAACATCCACCTCCAGAGGAGACGATAGATCCGGTGAAAGCGAAGCGCACTCTGGCTGCCCTAAATAAACCACCAAAGTCTCCGCCGAAAGGCAACTATGAGCGCATTATTGAAAGGTCATTTATCGAAGCGGAGCGGTCGGGAAGTACTATCAGTGATCAAAGGTTAAAAGAACGACGAGCTGGGAAAAAAATTGCCCAGCTCGGAGAACAAGCGAACCAATCGTGCCCCTCGCTCAAGGTGTCTAGCGATATCGTCGCTAATGATCCGAGGATGGTGCCCGGTTATACCAATCTTGGAGATTACCTGCCCGACGATGTACATTATGATTTCTTGGAGGTGGACAAACACACATACGAGTACGGGAAGCCTCTTGTCAAAGATGAAAGATCTCTAGCAACGATGATGCGAAGATTCCATGATTGGTACATGAAAACCTGCAGAGATTCTGGGGGGATGAATACTTTGACGTTGAGAGTTAAAGAGGAGCATGACCTCGTTGGAATTGATCTGTTGTATGTTCCATTTGAGGAGTTCTTCCAGTTTTTCAATCAACAGGCCCTCGATAAATTAACGGTCACTTTGCTACTGTCTGTAAGTACTACTTCTGTCATTAAGTCTCTATATATAGGTCAGCTCTTTCATTGCATGTATATATAATTATCCTCACTATATTATACAGATTGAAGATCGCCGAATTGAAGAAAAAACAAATCGGTGATATTGGGTTCATTAACACCAATCTCATAGATGCATATACGGTTGAATTTAAGGCCAGAGAGACCGAAGCCAACTTGCTACGATCGTTGGTAATAAATGAAAACAAAGATATATTACTCTTTCCTTACAACTTCAAGTGAGTGTTACTGTCTTGTGCATGTTCGGTTTCCCTTATTAGTCCAGGTTATAGTAATGTAATTGATGAGTTATGCATACGTGCGCAGGTTCCACTATATTCTTCTAGAGATTAAGCTTGACCAGGGACTAGTGACCGTCTTAGACTCGAGACGAAAAGATCCCCAGGAGTATGCGGACATGACTGAAATGCTCGAGAAGTAAGTTAAATCGATCATTATCGCACTATATCGGCAACTTTGTTCATTTCCTGATATCAAGTAATTGTTTTCTTTGTCTGGCAGGGTTTGGACAAAATTCACCTCAAAAGCTCCGGGACTGCCGAAGAAGCTGCAATTTAAACACCCGAAAGTAAGTACTACTAGCATGTTCCGCGCATCTCCTAGTGATTCAAGCGCACGCTAGTTTCATCAATACCATTTAGCCTGCTTGCTTATCAGTTTGATTGACCTCTATTTCTTGTAAAGTGGTTGTGGCAGGAAGCCGAGAATAATTACTGTGGATACTACGTTTGCGAGTCCATCCGCCACACGACCTGTGAGCGGGGCTACTCTGACAAACAATATGAAGTGCGTAAATAATAATAATCACAATTTTATTTTATTACCATCATTTGTGTTGAGTTTTATTTATTCATATATATGTATTGACCCCCTTCTTCAAATTAGATATTTCGGATGCGGGATGAACTCCTACCACCAGATCGTATGCGAGCAATTCAAGAGGAATTGGCGGCATTCTTTCTTGACCACGTGATCGATAAAGACGGAGAATACCATGTGGACCCTGAGTTCATATATAATTAGGAGATTATATTTTAAGAGATAATTATATTGTATATATGTAGCCAGTAGCGTCGGATAGATATACGAGAACTTGTTGTTCGACCAATCTCTCAGAGAAGGAGAGGTGGTCGATATCACTTCTCTCTGTATGCATATGTTCATGACGATCTTCTGTTTCCTTCATTTGCTTACTAGCTAGCGTGTCGAGTCCTCTCTATACTTATAGTACGTAGAGTCGACCAAGCACGGAGATAAGAGAGGATACTTCTCTCTATTAATAAGCTAGCTAACACAATATATGAAACACCTAAATTAACCCCCCAAAACCCATAAACCACCCCCTTTCAAAAAAAACAAAAACCTCATCTCTTGCCAAATGCTAACGCGTGGACGCTTATTGGTCCCGGTTGGTGCCACCAACTGGGACCAAAGGCCCTCCTGCCTGGGCTCGCCACAGCGGCCACGTTGAGGCCCATCTGTCCCGGTTCGTGTAAGAATCGGGACTAAAGGCCTAGGGCTTTAGTCATGACCCTTTAGTCCCAGTTCAACAACCGGGACAATTGGCCCTTTTTCTACTAGTGATCATCACATCTCAGCATCTTCTTCGTCTGAATTCAACGAATCGATGAACACTTTTGAATGAATTCATCAAGCTCCTTTATTTGATTCTCCTCGTCCGACGAACCCGACAAATCCATCATTTTGCCTAAAAAGAACACACACAAAATATGCTTAGGCATTTTGTCGAACACATAGAGGGCAACGTGTAAGACCGGAGGAGTGGGACAAACCAGGGCGGCGAGAATGTTGGGGAGGGGTTTTGTGGCGGTGCTGTAGGGTCGGGACAACGGCGGAGCTAGAGGCCGATGCAGATGAGGGAGAACAGATGAGAGGAAATGCTAGGTCCGGCA
Source organism: Triticum aestivum (assembly GCF_018294505.1). Classification (NCBI taxonomy): domain Eukaryota; kingdom Viridiplantae; phylum Streptophyta; class Magnoliopsida; order Poales; family Poaceae; genus Triticum; species Triticum aestivum. The sequence continues at coordinate 47,604,939 of NC_057799.1, read as the reverse complement.
AGGTCGAGGGTGAATTGATGGGATTTAGGGTGGATCGGTCTGTCGGGTCTGATGTGGCCAGTGGCGGAGCTAGCCCGTCCATGGAGCCTTAAAAAAAACAAGGGGGTGTGCTTCATGAGCAGTTGCCCACAAAGTAGTGATTAGTTATCAATCTCTTAGTATTAACTAATGGAAGTATTTGGGCAGAGCCCGGGCAGCTGCCCAGGGTCGCAACGAGGTGCCTTCACCACTAGATGTGGCGTCCGGGCCTCTTGGTATCCGCCGCAAATATGGACTGGATATGACGAGCGTCGATCGGTCCAGATGTATTGAGCCGGTTTGAGAGGTCCAGCTGGGTCGTGATTTCTTGATCGATCAGTAAGCGACCTATCCGTCCGGACGTAGATAATCTCATATGCCTCTCTATACCGTATCTACCTACCGTCACGACGAGCATGAATCACCTCCCCATTTTCTCATAAAAGGAAGCAGTAAGAGCATCTACAGCCGCGAGCTGCAAATCCGGGCCTTCAAACGTCTACGGACGTGCCCGGCCGCGTCCGCGAGCGCTAACCGGGCACTCCTCATTTTGCTGCGTCCGCACCCGTATATCTGAAATCCGGCATCTCATAACCATGCAAGACATGCACGTATGAAAACGAACGTACGTAGATCTTCGGACTAGCAGCAAATCTAGTTAAATCGGACAAATTGTAGAATAAATTATCATCGGACAACCCAAAGATGCAGTCTTAATCGGACAATACTCTAAATATATGATAAAAAACTTAATTAAACGGGGAAGGACGGAGGAAATTACCATTTCCTCGCCGCCTCCTTCCCCTTGCGGTCCGCGGTGCTGCTTTGGCCTTCAATGTAGGCGTCGGCCGCCGGAGGGTCATCGGAGGAGGAGGAGGAGGTTGATCCGTCATCGGAGTCGTCCGACGGCTCCATGTGCTCCCCGGCAAGCCTCCGGAGCAAGCGTTCCTGCTCTTGGGCGCACCTCCTCGCCTTCGCGCACGCCTCGCGCTCCGACAGCTCGATAGCAAGCCGGAGCGCTTTGGCGTTCTTCCACCGCAACTGCCGCGCATCCGTCTCCGCCTTTGTCAGGGACCGCCGGAGGACGTACGCAATGAGCGCGTCCTTGGGATCGACCGATGCGCGCGTGAGTGCTCGACGAGTCCGCCATGGCTTCCCTCACGTGTTGCCGCTCACGCCTACCTGCCCGCGCCTCCGACTTGGGTGTTCTCGCCTGACCCGGCACCGGCGAGGGCACAAGCACCCGACGGTGCCCTGGACGCCTTACACTCAGGGGGTTGAATGGACGGGGTGGCGGCGTACCTGGAGTGGGGCGGAGGCGGCCCTCCGACTGGTGCTGCACACCGGACGGGAGGGCCCGGCAACGTCGCCCGCATTGCGACGACGGGCGAAGGGGACGGCGCATCGCTGCGTGAGCTCCCACCGCTGTTGCCGCCCTGATCTAGACGGGAGCAGCGCAGAGCAATGCGGAGAGCGACCGCATCGACGTTGCTCTCATCGCCGTTGGAGCTGAAGCCGCTGCGGTTGTCGGGCATGGATCGGAGTGGGAATACGAGCGGACGGATCGGGGAGAGGAGAGGACGTATCGGGAAGAGGAGAGGACGGGGAGAGTAGAGTGGACTCAGGCCTAGAATTCATCGGATAGTATATATGTGGGGTCGGTGGTGGGTCGGGCTCGTCAAGCGGACACGCCCGGGCATGCCCAGTCCGCCCCATATTTGGGTTGGATACGAGGGGTGCCGGTCAGCCCGGACATTTAAGAAGGCTATCTGGATCAAAATTTTGCGACCGGACAGTGATCAGATAGGCCATCCGGACGTTTCAGACGCCCGGCTGTGGATGCTCTAAACGGACGCCCACTTACGCATGAGCATAGCTACACGCCACCGTGTTCCGTGAAACGGAGAAGGATGAGTCGTGGGTGCGTGCGTGCGTGACTGCGCGCGGCGCCGGCGGCAGGTCCACGGCCAAGCAGCGGCGGGATGCATGATTGCCAACAATAACTGCCGCGGCGAGCGCGGCGTGATCCTTGCCAGCGTGCGTGGATAGATAGACGGATTGACTGAGCGCATGCAGCGTCTGCTGGCTGCACCCGCACGGTGAGTTTGTACAGACGCGCACGTCGAAATGATTTCTATCCATCCGTGTAGGATCCGTACTGGCGCTACGTGTATGTCATTCCCGAGCAGCCGGGTGCAGACGCGCAGCTCAGCTGGTTGCAGGCGCAGGTAGGGTAGGGTCCGGGTCCCTGGCATGATCTGCCCGCACGTACGTACGTACGCACCCTGCTTCTTATCCGGGGCTCCGGTACACGTACGCGCGTCAGCTGATTGGGAGAATCCTATGCTTGCAGGATACTGTACTTCTACCAGGGGGTACTGTACATCACTGGAAGTGTACACTCTCTTTTTTTCTCACCCCAAGGCGGGCGATCGATGGAAGTGTGTCAGTGTGAAGGTATGAATGGAACGGAACGGAACAAACGAAGAAGGAATCAAGAGGCTCACATTCAACAGCATGCTTGGCATACCCTTGCTGAATGAATAATGGAAACGGAGCGTACCCGTGCGTGCGTGTGTGACGAATCAGAGCGTTTCATTTCGTATTTACTGTACGATCTCGGATCTCTATTGAATTTATCCCTGACGCAGTGGCGTACTTCAGTAGCATCCAATGAGATATTTTTCCTAGTAGCTTTGTTTTTCCTCTTCGTCTTTCTCCTGACATGCATTGACGGGCGACGACACACGCAAAGAAACGAGTACGTACAGAACATGCATGCAGAGAGAGTTATTACTACTATTTTAGCTTGCAAGTAAATGCGGAAGTAAAACTCGAGACTCAGCTAGTCTAATGAATTGCTCTTCCAGTTTCTTGGCGAGTTTATCAACCCAATCAAGCTAACTCGAGCATTTGAGCTCCTTAATTAATCTCACGAGCTAGTTCAACCCAAACTAACTAATGAGATATCCACCCCAAAGCCAAGCCACGGGTAATTCTGATTGGGTCTGTCTAGGACACATCTAAATGTGACATAATTATGTCACATCTAACCTTGTGTCCACTATGTTTGTAGTCTATTTTTTTGTCTCAGATTTTTTTTATTCCTTGTTGATATGTGTTATTTGTGAGAGATTAAATGTGACATCCTTAGAAAATATCTAGATGTGAATTAGACAAACTGATTCCGATTACCATGTTTTGCTGTAAGATAACTAGAACAGGGCATCTGGGGATAAGCAAGCTCGTTTGGCTGCTAGCCTAGCTAGCTTCACCAGACAAGGACCATGCATGAAGCTAGCTTTAGCTTAGCTAGGTAGAGATCTAGGACCATATGTAGTAGAACATGCGTACGCGGGCACGCAGACAGTTCATGTGGCCGGCAACCCAATAATGAGAGTGGACTACGAATAAAGCTACGGCCGTGATCGGCGACACCGTACACGGGCGACGCATGCATCAGAAATAATGCTTTGCTGGACTGGAGAAGATGTGATGGACGACGCATAGCTAGCTTGGCTTGACACTCACGCACGGTCGACAGTCACGCTCACACAGCTAGCGCACGGATGCACGCATGCATGGGTGCTCTTGCACTTGCACTTGCAGACCGGGGCGGATGATCGTATGACTAGACCAGACCAGCGACAGCGAGTACTACGTCCATCGACCCGAACCTCATGCTCGAACTAGCTAGTTTTTGTCTGCCTAGCCACATAGATCGATCGTACGTGGTACATCGTACGTACAATGTAATTTTAGTTATCTAAACGCTTTTATATTAGTTTACGGAGGGAGTATATAGAAGAGACGAGCCCGGTGCCACACTAGCTTCGCTGTTGGTGTGGATATATAGTGAGACGTCCAGTCGATCCCTATAGCCTGCCGGCGGCTAATTTTCTTCGGACCCATTATCGTGATGGAGCAGCCAGATGCATGTGTGCGCGCCGTGCAAATGCATGGCCCTGTCTCCCAGCGCGTAGTGCAATGCTAAGCACGCCACATGCACGGTGCACGCACGCACGCATGCTGCCGCCATGTGGTTAATCAATCGGAAAACTGTTCAAAAGCAAAGCCATCATTGGCCGCTAAACATACCAGCGGCATGGCCTTGTCACGTCGCCTCTCATGCTCATATCGATCATGCATGCGGTGATCCCACTGACGCGCCAATGCACCACTGTTTGTACCTCCACAGCTCGTTATTCCTCCATCTTTTCGGCCATGGATGTGAATCTCGTTCGTCGCCCACTCAACTACTCAAGGGCCGGCCGGGCACGCAGCGGTGCAGTGCAGACATATTCATGCATGCAGATGTTCTTGCTTGGGCAATCATGCGCGGGTGTCCTTGTTTGAAAAACTGATGCGTGTCTTGCATGCGCGCGCTTGGTTGCGAATTTTGGAGGGTTTTACTTGTTTCATTCGCATGGCCGGAGGAGCACAGTTGCGCGCCGATCTGCATGGCCTGTGGTACTTGCAGCACTGCGTGAAGGAAACCAGGCGTTGCCGGACGGTCGGGCCCGGATCGGGCCAAGTCACTTTCAAGTTTCAGCTGGCTGGCAGCTGGTAGGCTGGTACGTAGGAGTACATGAACCAAATGAGCATCATGTTTGGAAAAAAAGGATAAGAGACAAAGCAAACGTGAATGATCGAGTACGTCGACCGGCTCAGCTCGTGGATCGACGTGGAGACGTGCTATTAGATCGCGGCAGAGATGCAGGTATCGGTATCCAGATGTAATTGCAGCAATGGCTGCCTCGAGTTCAGTGCACGTCAAAAGATATGGATAATGAATGCCGGAGCGCAGGCGGATGGATGGATAGATGACTGCTCCGACGGCTTTGGAGGATCCGCCGTCTCCCGACTCTCAGCCTCACGTGCCTGACGCGCGCCTCCCCTGACCTGACCTCACCCGACCCCACCCGCACCCAGATCCCCATGCCATGCTGGTAAAACTCGATCATCATCACAACTCTGCGCCACCGCGGCACGCCGTCATCATGCCGCCTCCCCTCCTTTGGTTTCATCTTCAATCAACCTCTGTTGGAGTAGATTAGGCCAACTCCACGGCACGACCCCAAACGGACGTCCGTTTTGTTCGGATTCTGTCCGTTTGGGTAGGGCAATAAGGTCGTGTCCGGACGTGTCCTGGGATACGGTGGCCGTGCACCCAGCGCGCGGCCGCATCCGTTTGCCCCATCCTGTCTGTCATGGCCAAAAATGCCCATATTTTCATAAAAACTAGTTTGCACGTTCAAATATTTGTCTGAAAATTAAAATAGTTTTACAACCCAATTGAAATTGTCTCTAATAAAATAGTTTTACAACCAAATCGAAATTGTCTTGACTGAATATAAAATGAACCAATATATCTATTGGTTGCTAATGTGATCCCACACATACTCAACCAAGTCATTTTGAAGATTCAAATGAGTATACCAATCACGCAGCTCACGGTGGAATTGGACAAACTGTTCAAATGTGGCCGGGTCTTGGTGCAGGGGCTCAATATTTTCACCTTGATAATCAAATCCTTGGTCGAAGATACTCTCATCATGCTCGTCCTCGACGATCATGTTGTGCATGATCACACAAGCAGTCATCACCTCCCAAAGCTTCCTTTCATCCCATGACAGTGCAGGGTTTCGAACGATACCCCACCGGGATTGAAGCACACCAAAAGCACGTTCCACATCCTTTCTAGCACTCTCTTGTATTTGGGCAAATCTCTTTCTCTTCTCACTTTGGGGTTTCGAGATTGTCTTCACAAAAGTTGACCACTGAGGATATATACCATCAGCTAGATAGTATCCCTTGTTGTACTGGTGGCCGTTGATCTGAAAGTTGACAGGTGGGGAGTGGCCTTCTGCAAGCCTTGCGAAGACTGGAGAACGCTGCAGCACGTTGATATCATTGTGAGAACCTGCCATGCCGAAGAAAGGATGCCATATCCAAAGATCCTGCGAAGCCACCGCTTCTAATATGACAGTGCACGCCTTGACATGCCCCTTGTACTGGCCCTGCCAAGCAAATGGACAGTTCTTCCACTCCCAGTGCATACAATCTATGCTGCCAAGCATGCCTGGAAAGCCTCTAGCTGCGTTGGTCGCCAACAATCTCTCTGTATCAGCGGCAGTTGGCTGCCTCAAGTACTCTGGGCCAAACACCTCGATCACAGCCTGGCAGAACTTGTACATTGACATCAGACATGTTGTCTCACTCATACGCACATACTCATCCACCAGATCGCCTGGAATTCCATATGCAAGCATGCGGATGGCCGCGGTGCATTTCTGGTAAGAGGAGAATCCAAGCTTGCCAAGGGCATCCAACTTGCACTCGAAGTATGGGTCATGAGCAACCACTCCCTCTCGGATACGATTGAACAAATGCCTTCACATACGAAAACGGCGACGAAATTTATCCGGCTTAAAAAGCGGGGTGTTCGCAAAGTAATCGGCATAGAGCAGGGCGTGGGCTCTCTCCCTGTTGCGGTTCAGGTTGGGAGCACGGCCAGGGACTGACCCCCTGTACCGAGGAAGCTAGCGTTGAATGTGGTCGTGAACGATCAGTGCAGCCACCACAAGATCTTCATCATCCGACAACGAATCATCCGATGAACAAAGGAAGTGATGGAAGAAAAACTCATCTCCACTATCCATACCTTTGTGGACAAAAGGTCGAACACTTTGCGGTCGTGGTGGCGAAGAGGCCGCGATGATCACCTCGATGCAGCAGGGGTGGTTGTCGGCCGGCTACTGGCCACTCTGGTGCTCACGTCGGAAGCTGCCGCGGCCGCCGTGGTACGTCGCCGGCGGTCGTGTCCCCTCTGCCACCGGCAAACACGGCGACGGCCAAACCTCCTCCGATCGACGGCCAAAACTATGGCGAAAGCGCGGACGTGGTGGCGGCCATGTCGAGACGTGGTTTGGTATGGACGGGCGGGGGCTGCGCGGTGAGGAGGCAGCCAGAGAATAGCAGCGGCGCCGGCGGCGGGGTGGGAAGGGGAGAGAGGGTGGAAGCGTTGGGAGCGGAGGGACTGTTGGAAATATGCCCTAGAGGCAATAATAAATAGGTTATTATTACATTTCCTTGTTCATGATAATCGTTTATTATCCATGCTAGAATTGTATTGATAGGAAACTCAGATGCATGTGTGGATACATAGACAACACCATGTCCCTAGTAAGCCTCTAGGAGACTAGCTCGTTGATCAATAGATGGTTACGGTTTCCTGACCATGGACATTGGATGTCGTTGATAACGGGATCACATCATTAGGAGAATGATGTGATGGACAAGACCCAATCCTAAGCCTAGCACAAGATCGTGTAGTTCGTTTGCTAAGAGCTTTTCTAATGTCAAGTATCATTTCCTTAGACCATGAGATTGTGCAACTCCCGGATACCGTAGGAATGCTTTGGGTGTACCACACGTCACAACGTAACTGGGTGGCTATAAAGGTGCACTACAGGTATCTCCGAAAGTGTCTGTTGGGTTGGTACGAATCGAGACTGGGATTTGTCACTCCGTGTAAACGGAGAGGTATCTCTGGGCCCACTCGGTAGGACATCATCATAATGTGCACAGTGTGACCAAGGAGTTGATCACGGGATGATGTGAGTTACGGAACGAGTAAAGAGACTTGCCGGTAACGAGATTGAACAAGGTATAGGGATACCGACGATCGAATCTCGGGCAAGTAACATATCGATAGACAAGGGGAATTGTATACGGGATTGATTGAATCCTCGACATCGTGGTTCATCCGATGAGATCATCGTGGAACATGTGGGAGCCAACATGGGTATCCAGATCCCGCTGTTGGTTATTGGCCGGAGAACGTCTCAGTCATGTCTGCATGGTTCCCGAACCCGTAGGGTCTACACACTTAAGGTTCGGTGACGCTAGGGTTATAGAGATATTAGTATGCGGAAACCTGAAAGTTGTTCGGAGTCCCCAATGAGATCCCGGACGTCACGAGGAGTTCCGGAATTGTCCGGAGGTAAAGATTTATATATGGGAAGTCTTATTTTGGTCGCCGGAAAAGTTTCGCACTTTATCGGTATTGTACCGGGAGTGCCGAAAGGGGTCCGGGGGTCCACCAAGGGGGTCCACCAGCCCCGGGGGGCCACATGGGCTGTAGGGGGTGCGCCTTGGCCTATATGGGCCAAGGGCACCGGCCCCAAGAGGCCCATGCGCCAAGAGATAAGGAAAAGGGAGAGTCCTAAAGCGGGAAGGCACCTCCGAGGTGCCTTGGGGGGGGGGGGAGAACTCCTCCCTGGCTGCACCCTTCCTTGGAGGAAGGGCCAAGGCTGTGCCCCCCCCCCTCTCCCTTGGCCCTATATATAGTGGGGGGAAGGGAGGGCAGCAATACACAAGCCCTGGCGCCTCCCTCTCCCTCCCGTGGCACCTCTTCCTCCCCGCTTGCGCTTGGTGAAGCCCTGCCGGGATCCCGCTACTTCCACCACCACGACGTCGTGCTGCTGGATCTCCATCAACCTCTCCTCCCCCCTTGCTGGATCAAGAAGGAGGAGACGTCGCTGCTCCATACGTGTGTTGAACGCGAAGGTGCCGTCCGTTCGGCGCTAGGATCATCGGTGATTTGGATCACGACGAGTACGACTCCATCAACCCCGTTCTCTTGAACGCTTCCGCTCGCGATCTACAAGGGTATGTAGATGCACTCCCCTTTCCCTCGTTGCTAGATTACTCCATAGATTGATCTTGGTGATGCGTAGAAAATTTTGAATTTCTGCTACGTTCCCCAACAGTGGCATCATGAGCTAGGTCTATGCGTAGTTTCTATGCACGAGTAGAACACAAAGTAGTTGTGGGCGTAGATGTTGCCAATTCTTCTTGCCGCTACTAGTCTTATCTTGTTTCGGCGGCATTGTGGGATGAAGCGGCCCGGACCGACCTTACACGTACGCTTACGTGAGACAGGTTCCACCGACTGACATGCACTAGTTGCATAAGGTGGCTAGCGGGTGTCTGTCTCTCCCACTTTAGTCGGAACGGATTCGATGAAAAGGGTCCTTATGAAGGGTAAATAGAAATTGGCATATCACGTTGTGGTTTTACGTAGGTAAGAAACGTTCTTGCTAGAAACCTATACAAGCCACGTAAAAACTTGCAACAACAATTAGAGGACGTCTAACTTGTTTTTGCAGCATGTGCCTATGTGATGTGATATGGCCAGAAGATGTGATGAATGATATATGTGATGTATGAGATTGATCATATTCTTGTAATAGGAATCACGACTTGCATGTCGATGAGTATGACAACCGGCAGGAGCCATAGGAGTTGTCTTTATTTTTTGTATGACCTGCGTGTCATTGAATAACGCCATGTAAATTACTTTACTTTATTGCTAAGCGCGTTAGCCATAGAAGTAGAAGTAATCGTTGGCGTGACAACTTCATGAAGACACAATGATGGAGATCATGATGATGGAGATCATGGTGTCATGCCGGTGACAAAGATGATCATGGTGCCCCGAAGATGGAGATCAAAGGAGCAAAATGATATTGGCCATATCATGTCACTATTTGATTGCATGTGATGTTTATCATGTTATGCATCTTATTTGCTTAGAACGACGGTAGTAAGTAAGATGATCCCTCACTAAAATTTCAAGAGACGTGTTCCCCCTAACTGTGCACCGTTGCGAAGGTTCGTTGTTTCGAAGCACCACGTGATGATCGGGTGTGATAGATTCTAACGTTCGAATACAACGGGTGTTGACGAGCCTAGCATGTACAGACATGGCCTCGGAACACATGCGAAACACTTAGGTTGACTTGACGAGCCTAGCATGTACAGACATGGCCTCGGAACACAAGAGACCGAAAGGTCGAACATGAGTCGTATAGCAGATACGATCAACATGGAGATGTTCACCGATGATGACTAGTCCGTCTCACGTGATGATCGGACACGGCCTAGTTTGACTCGGATCATGTATCACTTAGATGACTAGAGGGATGTCTATCTGAGTGGGAGTTCATTAATCAGATGAACTTCATTATCATGAACATAGTCAAAAGGTCTTTGCAAATTATGTCATACGCTTTAGTTCTACTGTTTAAGATATGTTCCTAGAGAAAATTTAGTTGAAAGTTGGTAGTAGCAATTATGCGGACTGGGTCCGTAAACTGAGGATTGTCCTCATTGCTGCACAGAAGGCTTATGTCCTTAATGCACCGCTCGGTGTGCTGAACCTCAGCGTCGTCTGTAGATGTTGCGAAACATCTGACATACACGTTTTGATGACTACGTGATAGTTCAGTGCGTAATGCTAACGGTTTAGAATTGTGGCACCAAAGACGGTTTTTGAAACGTCGCAGAACATATGAGATGTTCCGAAGACTGAAATTGGGATTTCAGACTAGTGCCCACGTCAAGAGGTATGAGACCTCTGACAAGTTTCTTAAGCCTGCAAACTAAGGGAGAAAAGCTCAATCGTTGAGCATGTGCTCAGATTGTCTGAGTACCACAATCGCTTGAATCGAGTGGGAGTTAATCTCCCAGATGAGATAGTGATGGTTCTCCATAGTCACTGCCACCAAGCTAGTAGAGCTTCGTGATGAACTATAACATATCAGGGATAGTTATGATGATCCTTGAGCTATTCGCGATGTTTGACACCGCGAGAGTAGAAATCAAGAAGGAGCATCAATTGTTGATGGTTAGTAAAACCACTAGTTTAAGAAGGGCAAGGGCAAAAGGGATACTTCATGAAACAGCAAGTCATTTGCTGCTCTAGTGAAGAATCCCAAGGTTGAACCCAAACCCGAGACTAAGTGCTTCTGTAATGAGGGAACGGTCACTGAAGCAGTACTACCCTAGATACTTGGTAGATGAGAAGGCAGGCAAGGTCGACAGAAGTATATTGGATATACATTATATGAATGTGTACTTTACTAGTACTCCTAGCAGCACCAGGGTATTAGATACCGGTTCGGTTGCTAAGTGTTAGTAACTCGAAATAAAAGCTGCGGAATAAACGGAGACTAGCTAAAGGTGAGATGACGATATGTGTTGGAAGTGTTTCCAAGGTTGATGTGATCAAGCATCGCATGCTCCCTCTACCATCGAGATTTGGTGTTTGCGTTGAGCATGATTGGATTATGTTTATCGCAATACGGTTATTCATTTAAGGAGAATAATGGTTACTCTGTTTATTTGAATAATACCTTCAATGGTCTTGCACCTAAAATGAATCTCGATCGTAGTGATACACATGTTCATGCCAAAAGATATAAATAGTAATGATAGTACCACATACTTGTGGCACTGCCATTTGAGTCATATTGGTATAGAACGCATGAAGAAGCTCCATGTAGATGGATCTTTGGACTCACTCGTTTTTGAAAAGATTGAGACATGCGAACCATGTCTATTGGTATATATGCATGAAGAAACTCCATGCAGATGGATCGTTTGGACTCACTTGATTTTGAATCACTTGAGACATGCAAATCATACCACATGGGCAAGATGACTGAAAGGCCTCGTTTTCAGTAAGATGGAACAAGAGAGCAACTTATTGGAAGTAATACATTTTGATGTATGCAGTCCAATGAGTGCTGAGGCATGCAGTGGATATCGTTATGTTCTTACTTCACAGATGATTTGAGTAGATGCTGAGTGTATTTACTTGATAAAACACAAGTCTGAATTATTGAAAGGTTCAAGTAATTTCAGAGTGAAGTTGAAGATCGTCGTGACAAGAGGATAAAATGTCTGTGATATGATCATAGAGATGAGTATCTGAGTTACGAGTTTGGCACACAATTAAGACATTGTGGAAAGTGTTTCACAATTAATACCGCCTGGAACACCATAGTGTGATGGTGTGTCCGAACATCATAACTGCACCCTATTGGATATGGTGCATACCATGATGTCTCTTATCGAATTACCACTATCGTTTATGGGTTAGGCATTAGAGACAACCGCATTCACTTTAAAAGGGGCACCACGCAATTCCGTTGAGACGACACCGTTTAGAGAAACCTAAGTTGTCGTTTCTTAAAAGTTTGGGGCTGCGATGCTTATGTGAAAAAGTTTCAGGCTGATAAGCTCGAACCCAAAGCGGATAAATGCATCTTCATAGAATACCCAAAACAGTTGGGTATACCTCCTATTTCAGATCTGGAAGCAAAAGTAATTGCTTCTAGAAACGAGTCCTTTCTCGAGGAAAAGTTTCTCTCGAAAGAATTGAGTGGGAGGATGGTGGAGACTTGATAAGGTTATTGAACCGTCACTTCAACTAGTGTGTAGCAGGGCACAGGAAGTTGTTCCTGTGGCACCTACACCAATTGAAGTGGAAGCTTATGATAGTGATCATGAAACTTCGGATCAAGTCACTACCAAACCTCGTAGGACGACGAGGATGCGTGCTACTTCAGAGTGGTACGTGATCCTGTCTTGAAAGTCATGTTGTTAGACAACAATGAACCTACGAGCTATGGAGAAGCGATGGTGGGCCCATATTCCGACAAATGGTTAGAAGCCATGAAATCCGAGATAAATGATCTTTAAGAAGAAGACGGACGTGGACGGTAATGTTACCGTCTATGAAGCTCGACTTGTGGCAAAGAGTATTTCCACAAGTTCAAGGAGTTGACTACGATGAGATTTTCTCATCCGTAGCGATGCTTAAGTCCGTCGGAATCATGTTAGCATTAGCTGCATTTATGAAATCTGGCAGATGGATGTCAAAACAAGTTTCCTTACCAGTTTTCGTAAGGAAAGGTTGTATGTGATACAATCAGAAAGGTTTTGTCGATCCTAAGGATGCTAAAAGGTATGCTAGCTCCAGCGATCCTTCCATGGATTAGAGCAAGCATCTCGGAGTCAGAATATACGCTTTGATGGAGTGATCAAAGTTTTTGGGTTTATACAAAGTTTGTTAGAAACTTGTATTTACAATAAAGTGAGTGGGAGCGCTACAACATTTCTGATAAGTATATGTGAATGACATATTGTTGATCCGAAATGATGTAAAATTTCTGGAAAGCATAAAGGGTTGTTTGAAAGGAGTTTTTCAAAGGAAGACCTGGATAAAGCTGCTTACATATTGGGCATCAAGATCTATAGAGATAGATCAAGACGCCTGATGATACTTTCAAAGAACGCACACCTTGACATGATTTTGAAAGAGTTCAAAATAGATCAGCAAAGAAGGAGTTCTTGGCTGTGTTACAAGGTGTGAGTATTGAGTAAGACTCAAGACCTGACCACAGCAGAAGAGAGAGAAAGGACGAAGGTCGTCCCCTATGCTTTAGACGTAGGCTCTACAGTATGCTATGCTGTGTACCGCACATGAAGTGTGCCTTGCCATGAGTTGGTCAAGGGGTACAATAGTGATCCGGGAATGGATCACATGACAGCGGTCGAACTTATCCTTAGTATCTAGTGGACTAAGGAATTTTCTCGATTATGGAGGTGAAAAGGAGTTCGTCGTAAAGGGTTACGTCGATGCGAACTTTGACACTAATCCGGATGACTCTGAGTAGTAAACCGGATTCGTATAGTAGAGCAATTATTTGAAATGGCTCCAAATAGCGCGTGGTAGCATCCACAAGATGACATAGATATTCGTAAAGCACACACGGATCTGAAAGGTTCAGACCCGTTGACTAATAACCTCTCTCACAAGCATAACATGATCAAACCAGAACTCATTGAGTGTTAATCACATAGTGATGTGAACTAGATTGTTGACTCTAGTAAACTCTTTGGATGTTGGTCACATGGTGATGTGACCTGTGAGTGTTAATCACATGGTGATGTGAACTAGATTATTGACTCTAGTGCAAGTGGGAGACTGTTGGAAATATGCCCTAGAGGCAATAATAAATAGGTTATTATTATATTTCCTTGTTCATGATAATCGTTTATTATCCATGCTAGAATTGTATTGATAGGAAACTCAGATACATGTGTGGATACATAGACAACACCATGTCCCTAGTAAGCCTCTAGTTGACTAGCTCGTTGATCAATAGATGGTTACGGTTTCCTGACCATGGACATTGGATGTCGTTGATAACGGGATCACATCATTAGGAGAATGATGTGATGGACAAGACCCAATCCTAAGCCTAGCACAAGATCGTGTAGTTCGTTTGCTCAGAGCTTTTCTAATGTCAAGTATCATTTCCTTAGACCATGAGATTGTGCAACTCCCGGATACCGTAGGAATGCTTTGGGTGTACCAAACGTCACAACGTAACTGGGTGGCTATAAAGGTGCACTACAGGTATCTCCGAAAGTGTCTGTTGGGTTGGCACGAATCGAGTCTGGGATTTGGCACTCCGTGTAAACGGAGAGGTATCTCTGGGCCCACTCGGTAGGACATCATCATAATGTGCACAATGTGACCAAGGGGTTGATCACGGGATGATGTGAGTTACGGAACGAGTAAAGAGACTTGCCGGTAACGAGATTGAACAAGGTATAGGGATACCGACGATCGAATCTCGGGCAAGTAACATACCGATAGACAAAGGGAATTGTATACGGGATTGATTGAATCCTCGACATCGTGGTTCATCCGATGAGATCATCGAGGAACATGTGGGAGCCAACATGGGTATCCAGATCCCGCTGTTGGTTATTGGCCGGAGAACGTCTCGGTCATGTCTGCATGGTTCCCGAACCCGTAGGGTCTACACACTTAAGGTTCGGTGACGCTAGGGTTATAGAGATATTAGTATGCGGTAACCCGAAAGTTGTTCGGAGTCCCGGATGAGATCCCGGACGTCACGAGGAGTTCCGGAATGGTCCGGAGGTAAAGATTTATATATGGGAAGTCTTATTTTGGTCGCCGGAAAAGTTTCGCACTTTATCGGTATTGTACCGGGAGTGCCGAAAGGGGTCCGGGGGTCCACCAAGGGGGTCCACCAGCCCCGGGGGGCCACATGGGCTGTAGGGGGTGCGCCTTGGCCTATATGGGCCAAGGGCACCAGCCCCAAGAGGCCCATGCGCCAAGAGATAAGGAAAAGGGAGAGTCCTAAAGGGGGAAGGCACCTCCGAGGTGCCTTGGGGGGGAAGGACTCCTCCCTGGCCGCACCCTTCCTTGGAGGAAGGGCCAAGGCTGCGCCCCCCCCCCCCTCTCCCTTGGCCCTATATATAGTGGGGGGAAGGGAGGGCAGCAATACCAAGCCCTGGCGCCTCCCTCTCCCTCCCGTGACACATCTCCCTCCTCCCGCAGCGCTTGGCGAAGCCCTGTTGGAATCCCGCTACTTCCACCACCACGCCGTCGTGCTGCTGGATCTCCATCAACCTCTCCTCCCCCCTTGCTGGATCAAGAAGGAGGAGACGTCGCTGCTCCGTACGTGTGTTGAACGCGGAGGTGCCGTCCGTTCGGCGCTAGGATCATCGGTGATTTGGATCACGACGAGTACGACTCCATCAACCCCGTTCTCTTGAACGCTTCCGCTCGCGATCTACAAGGGTATGTAGATGCACTCCCTTCCCTCTCGTTGCTAGATTAACTCCATAGATTGATCTTGGTGATGCGTAGAAAATTTTGAATTTCTGCTACGTTCCCCAACAGTGGCATCATGAGCTAGGTCTATGCGTAGTTTCTATGCACGAGTAGAACACAAAGTAGTTGTGGGCGTAGATGTTGCCAATTCTTCTTGCCGCTACTAGTCTTATCTTGTTTCGGCGGCATTGTGGGATGAAGCGGCCCGGACCGACCTTACACGTACGCTTACGTGAGACAGGTTCCACCGACTGACATGCACTAGTTGCATAAGGTGGCTAGCGGGTGTCTGTCTCTCCCACTTTAGTCGGAACGGATTCGATGAAAAGGGTCCTTATGAAGGGTAAATAGAAATTGGCATATCACGTTGTGGTTTTACGTAGGTAAGAAACGTTCTTGCTAGAAACCTATACAAGCCACGTAAAAACTTGCAACAACAATTAGAGGACGTCTAACTTGTTTTTGCAGCATGTGCTATGTGATGTGATATGGCCAGAAGATGTGATGAATGATATATGTGATGTATGAGATTGATCATATTCTTGTAATAGGAATCACGACTTGCATGTCGATGAGTATGACAACCGGCAGGAGCCATAGGAGTTGTCTTTATTTTTTGTATGACCTGCGTGTCATTGAATAACGCCATGTAAATTACTTTACTTTATTGCTAAGCGCGTTAGCCATAGAAGTAGAAGTAATCGTTGGCGTGACAACTTCATGAAGACACAATGATGGAGATCATGATGATGGAGATCATGGTGTCATGCCGGTGACAAAGATGATCATGGTGCCCCGAAGATGGAGATCAAAGGAGCAAAATGATATTGGCCATATCATGTCACTATTTGATTGCATGTGATGTTTATCATGTTATGCATCTTATTTGCTTAGAACGACGGTAGTAAGTAAGATGATCCCTCACTAAAATTTCAAGAGACGTGTTCCCCCTAACTGTGCACCGTTGCGAAGGTTCGTTGTTTCGAAGCACCACGTGATGATCGGGTGTGATAGATTCTAACGTTCGAATACAACGGGTGTTGACGAGCCTAGCATGTACAGACATGGCCTCGGAACACATGCGAAACACTTAGGTTGACTTGACGAGCCTAGCATGTACAGACATGGCCTCGGAACACAAGAGACCGAAAGGTCGAACATGAGTCGTATAGTAGATACGATCAACATGGAGATGTTCACCGATGATGACTAGTCCGTCTCACGTGATGATCGGACACGGCCTAGTTTGACTCGGATCATGTATCACTTAGATGACTAGAGGGATGTCTATCTGAGTGGGAGTTCATTAATCAGATGAACTTCATTATCATGAACATAGTCAAAAGGTCTTTGCAAATTATGTCATACGCTTTAGTTCTACTGTTTAAGATATGTTCCTAGAGAAAATTTAGTTGAAAGTTGGTAGTAGCAATTATGCGGACTGGGTCCGTAAACTGAGGATTGTCCTCATTGCTGCACAGAAGGCTTATGTCCTTAATGCACCGCTCGGTGTGCTGAACCTCAGCGTCGTCTGTAGATGTTGCGAAACATCTGACATACACGTTTTGATGACTACGTGATAGTTCAGTGCGTAATGCTAACGGTTTAGAATTGTGGCACCAAAGACGTTTTTGAAACGTCGCAGAACATATGAGATGTTCCGAAGACTGAAATTGGGATTTCAGACTAGTGCCCACGTCAAGAGGTATGAGACCTCTGACAAGTTTCTTAAGCCTGCAAACTAAGGGAGAAAAGCTCAATCGTTGAGCATGTGCTCAGATTGTCTGAGTACCACAATCGCTTGAATCGAGTGGGAGTTAATCTCCCAGATGAGATAGTGATGGTTCTCCATAGTCACTGCCACCAAGCTAGTAGAGCTTCGTGATGAACTATAACATATCAGGGATAGTTATGATGATCCTTGAGCTATTCGCGATGTTTGACACCGCGAGAGTAGAAATCAAGAAGGAGCATCAATTGTTGATGGTTAGTAAAACCACTAGTTTAAGAAGGGCAAGGGCAAAAGGGATACTTCATGAAACAGCAAGTCATTTGCTGCTCTAGTGAAGAATCCCAAGGTTGAACCCAAACCCGAGACTAAGTGCTTCTGTAATGAGGGGAACGGTCACTGAAGCAGTACTACCCTAGATACTTGGTAGATGAGAAGGCAGGCAAGGTCGACAGAAGTATATTGGATATACATTATATGAATGTGTACTTTACTAGTACTCCTAGCAGCACCAGGGTATTAGATACCGGTTCGGTTGCTAAGTGTTAGTAACTCGAAATAAAAGCTGCGGAATAAACGGAGACTAGCTAAAGGTGAGATGACGATATGTGTTGGAAGTGTTTCCAAGGTTGATGTGATCAAGCATCGCATGCTCCCTCTACCATCGAGATTTGGTGTTTGCGTTGAGCATGATTGGATTATGTTTATCGCAATACGGTTATTCATTTAAGGAGAATAATGGTTACTCTGTTTATTTGAATAATACCTTCAATGGTCTTGCACCTAAAATGAATCTCGATCGTAGTGATACACATGTTCATGCCAAAAGATATAAATAGTAATGATAGTACCACATACTTGTGGCACTGCCATTTGAGTCATATTGGTATAGAACGCATGAAGAAGCTCCATGTAGATGGATCTTTGGACTCACTCGTTTTTGAAAAGATTGAGACATGCGAACCATGTCTATTGGTATATATGCATGAAGAAACTCCATGCAGATGGATCGTTTGGACTCACTTGATTTTGAATCACTTGAGACATGCAAATCATACCACATGGGCAAGATGACTGAAAGGCCTCGTTTTCAGTAAGATGGAACAAGAGAGCAACTTATTGGAAGTAATACATTTTGATGTATGCAGTCCAATGAGTGCTGAGGCATGCAGTGGATATCGTTATGTTCTTACTTCACAGATGATTTGAGTAGATGCTGAGTGTATTTACTTGATGAAACACAAGTCTGAATTATTGAAAGGTTCAAGTAATTTCAGAGTGAAGTTGAAGATCGTCGTGACAAGAGGATAAAATGTCTGTGATATGATCATAGAGATGAGTATCTGAGTTACGAGTTTGGCACACAATTAAGACATTGTGGAAAGTGTTTCACAATTAATACCGCCTGGAACACCATAGTGTGATGGTGTGTCCGAACATCATAACTGCACCCTATTGGATATGGTGCATACCATGATGTCTCTTATCGAATTACCACTATCGTTTATGGGTTAGGCATTAGAGACAACCGCATTCACTTTAAAAGGGGCACCACGCAATTCCGTTGAGACGACACCGTTTAGAGAAACCTAAGTTGTCGTTTCTTAAAAGTTTGGGGCTGCGATGCTTATGTGAAAAAGTTTCAGGCTGATAAGCTCGAACCCAAAGCGGATAAATGCATCTTCATAGAATACCCAAAACAGTTGGGTATACCTCCTATTTCAGATCTGGAAGCAAAAGTAATTGCTTCTAGAAACGAGTCCTTTCTCGAGGAAAAGTTTCTCTCGAAAGAATTGAGTGGGAGGATGGTGGAGACTTGATAAGGTTATTGAACCGTCACTTCAACTAGTGTGTAGCAGGGCACAGGAAGTTGTTCCTGTGGCACCTACACCAATTGAAGTGGAAGCTTATGATAGTGATCATGAAACTTCGGATCAAGTCACTACCAAACCTCGTAGGACGACGAGGATGCGTGCTACTTCAGAGTAGTACGTGATCCTGTCTTGGAAGTCATGTTGTTAGACAACAATGAACCTACGAGCTATGGAGAAGCGATGGTGGGCCCATATTCCGACAAATGGTTAGAAGCCATGAAATCCGAGATAAATGGATCTTTAAGAAGAAGACGGACGTGGACGGTAATGTTACCGTCTATGAAGCTCGACTTGTGGCAAAGAGTATTTCCACAAGTTCAAGGAGTTGACTACGATGAGATTTTCTCATCCGTAGCGATGCTTAAGTCCGTCGGAATCATGTTAGCATTAGCTGCATTTATGAAATCTGGCAGATGGATGTCAAAACAAGTTTCCTTACCAGTTTTCGTAAGGAAAGGTTGTATGTGATACAATCAGAAAGGTTTTGTCGATCCTAAGGATGCTAAAAGGTATGCTAGCTCCAGCGATCCTTCCATGGATTAGAGCAAGCATCTCGGAGTCAGAATATACGCTTTGATGGAGTGATCAAAGTTTTTGGGTTTATACAAAGTTTGTTAGAAACTTGTATTTACAATAAAGTGAGTGGGAGCGCTACAACATTTCTGATAAGTATATGTGAATGACATATTGTTGATCCGAAATGATGTAAAATTTCTGGAAAGCATAAAGGGTTGTTTGAAAGGAGTTTTTCAAAGGAAGACCTGGATAAAGCTGCTTACATATTGGGCATCAAGATCTATAGAGATAGATCAAGACGCCTGATGATACTTTCAAAGAACGCACACCTTGACATGATTTTGAAAGAGTTCAAAATAGATCAGCAAAGAAGGAGTTCTTGGCTGTGTTACAAGGTGTGAGTATTGAGTAAGACTCAAGACCTGACCACAGCAGAAGAGAGAGAAAGGACGAAGGTCGTCCCCTATGCTTTAGACGTAGGCTCTACAGTATGCTATGCTGTGTACCGCACATGAAGTGTGCCTTGCCATGAGTTGGTCAAGGGGTACAATAGTGATCCGGGAATGGATCACATGACAGCGGTCGAACTTATCCTTAGTATCTAGTGGACTAAGGAATTTTCTCGATTATGGAGGTGAAAAGGAGTTCGTCGTAAAGGGTTACGTCGATGCGAACTTTGACACTAATCCGGATGACTCTGAGTAGTAAACCGGATTCGTATAGTAGAGCAATTATTTGAAATGGCTCCAAATAGCGCGTGGTAGCATCCACAAGATGACATAGATATTCGTAAAGCACACACGGATCTGAAAGGTTCAGACCCGTTGACTAATAACCTCTCTCACAAGCATAACATGATCAAACCAGAACTCATTGAGTGTTAATCACATAGTGATGTGAACTAGATTGTTGACTCTAGTAAACTCTTTGGATGTTGGTCACATGGTGATGTGACCTGTGAGTGTTAATCACATGGTGATGTGAACTAGATTATTGACTCTAGTGCAAGTGGGAGACTGTTGGAAATATGCCCTAGAGGCAATAATAAATAGGTTATTATTATATTTCCTTGTTCATGATAATCGTTTATTATCCATGCTAGAATTGTATTGATAGGAAACTCAGATACATGTGTGGATACATAGACAACACCATGTCCCTAGTAAGCCTCTAGTTGACTAGCTCGTTGATCAATAGATGGTTACGGTTTCCTGACCATGGACATTGGATGTCGTTGATAACGGGATCACATCATTAGGAGAATGATGTGATGGACAAGACCCAATCCTAAGCCTAGCACAAGATCGTGTAGTTCGTTTGCTCAGAGCTTTTCTAATGTCAAGTATCATTTCCTTAGACCATGAGATTGTGCAACTCCCGGATACCGTAGGAATGCTTTGGGTGTACCAAACGTCACAACGTAACTGGGTGGCTATAAAGGTGCACTACAGGTATCTCCGAAAGTGTCTGTTGGGTTGGCACGAATCGAGACTGGGATTTGTCACTCCGTGTAAACGGAGAGGTATCTCTGGGCCCACTCGGTAGGACATCATCATAATGTGCACAATGTGACCAAGGAGTTGATCACGGGATGATGTGAGTTACGGAACGAGTAAAGAGACTTGCCGGTAACGAGATTGAACAAGGTATCGGGATACCGACGATCGAATCTCGGGCAAGTAACATACCGATAGACAAAGGGAATTGTATACGGGATTGATTGAATCCTCGACATCGTGGTTCATCCGATGAGATCATCGAGGAGCATGTGGGAGCCAACATGGGTATCCAGATCCCGCTGTTGGTTATTGACCGGAGAGTCGTCTCGGTCATGTCTGCATGTCTCCCGAACCCGTAGGGTCTACACACTTAAGGTTCGGTGACGCTAGGGTTATAGAGATATTAGTATGCGGTAACCCGAAAGTTGTTCGGAGTCCCGGATGAGATCCCGGACGTCACGAGGAGTTCCGGAATGGTCCGGAGGTAAAGATTTATATATGGGAAGTCTTATTTTGGTCGCCGGAAAAGTTTCGCACTTTATCGGTATTGTACCGGGAGTGTCGAAAGGGGTCCGGGGGTCCACCAAGGGGGTCCACCAGCCCCGGGGGGCCACATGGGCTGTAGGGGGTGCGCCTTGGCCTATATGGGCCAAGGGCACCAGCCCCAAGAGGCCCATGCGCCAAGAGATAAGGAAAAGGGAGAGTCCTAAAGGGGGAAGGCACCTCCGAGGTGCCTTGGGGAGGAAGGACTCCTCCCTGGCCGCACCCTTCCTTGGAGGAAGGGCCAAGGCTGCGCCCCCCCTCTCCCTTGGCCCTATATATAGTGGGGGGAAGGGAGGGCAGCGGTACCTAAGCCCTGGCGCCTCCCTCTCCCTCCCGTGACACCTCCCTCCTCCCGCTAGCGCTTGGCGAAGCCCTGCCGGGATCCCGCTACTTCCACCACCACGCCGTCGTGCTGCTGGATCTCCATCAACCTCTCCTCCCCCTTGCTGGATCAAGAAGGAGGAGACGTCGCTGCTCCGTACGTGTGTTGAACGCGGAGGTGCCGTCCGTTCGGCGCTAGGATCATCGGTGATTTGGATCACGACGAGTACGACTCCATCAACCCCGTTCTCTTGAACGCTTCCGCTCGCGATCTACAAGGGTATGTAGATGCACTCCTCTTCCCCTCGTTGCTAGATTACTCCATAGATTGATCTTGGTGATGCGTAGAAAATTTTGAATTTCTGCTACGTTCCCCAACAGGGACTACTAGTGTCCCCGACAGGCGGGCCAGGGGGGGAGAAGGGCGTGTGTCCAGGCCGTCCGCGCGCGTCCGTTTCACCCCAAACCGAGCGCAAATTTGGGCCGGGGATGGGTCGAAAATGGACGGAATCCGGACATTTGTCCGTTTGAGGCCGCGCGTTGGGCCGCGCTATTCGTCCGTTTTACCCCAAACGGACGCACCCGGACAAGATGGGGTCGCGCGGTGGAGTTGGCCTTACCACTACTCAATCAGCACAAACAACAGTGCATTATTACTCTCTGACTAAGAGCATCTCCAACGCGCCAACCCAAATGGACGCACGCTTTGTCCGCTTTTCGTCCGTTTGGGTCGGCCAGGCGGACGTGCATGTCGGGGATTTAATTCGGGTCGGCAAGTGCGCCCAACGGGAGGCCGACCCATTTTATGCGGACATGACCGAAGCTGACTAAATAAACATAATTATACATAAAAGGCCGGTCAAACGTCGGCCAAAGTCCACTTAAACAACTAGAAAATTAAGAAAAAAACTAATAAGTCGGCCACACGCTGCACTAGTAGTCCGCCTTGCCCTTGTCGTCCTCGTCCTCGCCGCCAGTGAGGTCAATGAAGACGGGGGAGGCCCAGCCGAACCGAACACGGCCTGATAGGCCGCCAGGTCAACCTCCTCCGGCGTCTGTGGCGGCGGCGGCATAGCGGCGAGGCGGGCGCGCTCTTCCTCCTCCTCCTCTAGCTGCAGAGCCTCCTCGTCACGACGCAGCATCTGCTCATGTTGCATCTGCCGCTCGCCGTCGGGCCCCTCCTCGGCGAGCCAGTGCGCCTTCCAGCGCTCAAGGTGGGCCGCCTCTTCTTCCGGCGTGGCAGCGTAGTGGCAGGGAGGTGCGCTCACCCACTCGCGGTACTCGCCGGTCCACGAATAGGACTCCTCCGGCCAAGTGGGGGACGACGGTGACCGTTTGCGCGTGGGAGTTGGCTCGCGCTCTGGCTCGGGCTTGGGCTCGACGAGGGGCGGCGGCAGGGGCGGTGGCGGCACGAACAGGGGCGCCTGGACGGAGTCCCCCGCCGCGGACAGAGCAAGGGCTTGCTCCAGCCCATCCCAATGGGCGTCCTCCTCGAGCCGGCTCGCCTCCAGCGTGTGCTGCCGTGCCTCCTCGAGGGCGGCTTGATACTCTGCCTCCGTCTCCTCTTCCTCCAGCTCTACCCGCGGGGCGGCGGCGGCAGGTCGTGGTTGATGTGGACGCCGAGCCGCCATTGCTCCTCGTGCTCGAGGGCAAACCAGGCCTCCCTGTTGGGAGAGTCTGCGGCGTACTCGGGCATCCGCCGCTGCGCCAGCGTGAGCTGCACTCGGCGCCTGCGCACCTCCTCGTCGTGCGCCCGATGTGTCCGCGGAACCGCCGGCACCGGGATCAGTTGCGGATCGAGGTGCCAGCGATGCGGAAGCGTCACGTCGGGGTAAGGCAGCGGCTGCCTGTACTTCTAGTGCCTCCACGTTTGGATCGGCATTGTGCCTCCACTTTTGTCTGCACCGATCCAAACAGACGCAGGCGGACGATTTGGGCCGCTGCGTTGGAGTTGCTCTAACCCCTTTTGCATGACCGGTTAGATTCTTACTTACTTGAGAAGCAGAACTTTGGGCGCACATGGATACCTCGCACTCAGCACTACTCCAAGACATGGCAACGACAACGGTACTAATCACACCCGAAGAACATTAATAAATCACCATAAGCAGAGCTTACCAGTACTCGTTATATTCCTCCACTGCTTAATTATGTACAGAAAAATCATGTGCGGCGCTAGCCGATATTCCCTGACCGGCAAAGCCGTTTGGAGACAGTTGTAGCACAGCAAACGAAACATGATTAATCAGTTAGTGGCACTTAGTGGTGCATACACGTAGAATACTGGTACAGATCTAGCATACCTGTCTACGTACCCACTCCCAATTAAGCATGACTTTGACGGAGGCAGCTGTGCACTCGCACTACTTTCAGGACGCAGCCGGTTTAGCCGTCAACGTTAACCAGCTCAGGGGAACATGTCCTGCGTTCCAGCAGCTAGAGAGAGTAGAAGATATTTGGTTCCAATTGATTGTGCCAATCTAACAATGATTCTTCCGTATAAGTACCACTACTACTACTCATAATGCTGGCCTAAACATGTCTTAATGACTACTGTAGTGACTAGTGAGAGCTCTAGAACATGCGCACCTACGTATACGGCTTGAATTTTAGCACCTACTCGGTCTTTTGAACGGATCGAACAGTGAAGGTAACTGGAGCGCAACATGCCATCTGATCTCTTTGATCTAGCGTTTTGGTACCATGTGCATGCTTTTCTTTTAAGAAGAAGATTCTAGTAAAAGGATTTTATGTTTGACCTTTTCTTTTGGTGTTCTAACTTGCTTTTAGTGGAACTCACTTTTCCCCTTTCAAGCTTTCTGATAACATGGTTAGTGATCAAAGGGAGGATCTTAACCAAGGATAACTTATCTAGACGAGCGTGGAAAGGATTAAAAAAATTGCAAGTTTTGCGGTGTCACTGTGAGCATTGATCATCTATTCTTTTCATGCTCTTTTGCTAGGTTTTTATGGAATGTGATTTGTGGTTCGCTGGGTAACCCAAAAATTACCTTTATCTTTCTTTGATCTTTGTCAAAACTGGATACCATCCTATTCTGGTAAGGATAGGGTTGTTATTTCTATTGGTGTTGTTGCTTTGATCTAGACAATTTGGAAAACAAGGAACGGATTATGTTTTCAACGTGTTTTCCTTTCAAGTCCTATCAATGTAATATTTACCTTGTGTTCTTTTTGGATTCATGGGTGATTCTGTGAGTTATTTACCCAAAACCACCACACTTGGGGCTAGGGTAACAACTTGATACCACATTTGAGGCAGGGCACAAGAAACCACCAATTTTGTGCCTAACAAGTAACACGGAGCACTGATAGTCGGATAACCTCGCGAAAACAGCCAAACTGACCGGTTGGGCCCACCTGTAAGGCTGACGTGGCATGCCCATGTGGAGATTTTGCTGACTTGGACGAGGGTCCCACATGTCAATGACTGAAGTGTTTTTTTTCCTCTTCTCTCTTTTATTTCTTTCTCTTTCGTCTCCCTGTGGCATTTAACCGAACAGGTTGTGAGCGCTGAACCATGGACATCACCGGCGCCGCCACCATAGAGGACGTGCGCAGCGGCAATGCTAGGCCAGGTCATCGCGCCGGGAGACCAGCTCGCGTCTGCGGGCCGCGTTGTAGAAGTGGGTGCCCGTCGGAGGGGACGCGGACATGGCTGCCGCGGGATCTCGCCGGAGCTCTGCCTGCGGCCCCACGCGGCGTGGACATCAACACGAAGGCGCCGCAAATCCCCGGTTCGCCGTCAATGGCGCCGCGCCAGGGAACGAAGGGAGGAGGCAAGAAGGCATCGAGCGGAACCACCGGCGGTAGAAGTCCGCGCGGCTGCTCTGCTCCCCCTGCCGTGCGACCCCGCCTCGTTGCTCCCAGTCACGAGCGCCACTGCCGTCTTCCGGCGCTGTCACGGAGCTCCACGCCGCCAACACCATCTGCCGCCGCCGTTCAGCAATCAGAGCGCCACCGCCATGCGCTTGCCCTCCTTTTTTCTCTTCTGGCCAAGTAGGGCGGGCGACGAGGACGAGCACCTCTCCACCACCAGACCGTGGTGGCCTCCTTTTTCTCTTACGCGAGCGTGGTGGCCTGCACCGCTCCTGGCTGCCGCTGGCAAGCTCCACTCCACCTTCCCTGCCACTCCCATCCTCCGCGTGACTTATTGAAGAGATGAGGAGGAAGAAGGCAATGTGTGGATGACATGTGGGACCCTCGTCCAAGTCAGCAAAATTTACACATAGGCATGCCACGTCAGCCTTACAGGTGGGCCCAACCGGTCTGTTTGGCTGTTTTCGTGAGGTTATCCGACTATCAGTGCTCTGTGTTACTCGTTAGGCACAAAATTGATGGTTTCTTGTGCGCTGCCTCAAATGTGGTATCAAGTGGTTACCCTAGCCCCAAGTGTGGTGGTTTTGGATAAATAACTCTGATTCTGTAGAGAAAAAGAGTGTAAAAAAAGCTTAAGAAGGTTTCCAAGAGACTATCTTGGGTAGCAAACGAAGTTTACAGAAGAGCGTACGGGTGGAATCCTTCTGCTCTCTCTCCCCTGTAGTGGATGGTTTGGTATCCTATAGATGTGGTTAAATGTCTAGGATGCAGGTTGTTAATCAGTTGGTGAGGTGATGCATCAGGTCTGAGAAAATAAAATGGTGCTTTGCTGCATTCAGACTCCTATTTTCATTATGAAAATGGTTTATCGAAAGAAAAAAAGCTTTCTGATGACACTTTTGTATGCAACTGATGTAGTATTTCTGGTAGGCGCCGGCGCGCCGGCCGAAAATTTCGGCCGGTCGGCCCCCAGCCCTAGGATTAGGCCATCTCTAACCGTTAATTTCCCCGCATAATCTTTTCCCCTTCACATCTGGCTCTGCGTTGACCAGCAACCCCCATCCATGGCGGACTTAGCGTTCGCCGCTGCCGGTGCTCGTCCTTGGCTGCCCGTGCTTGCCGGCCAATGGCGCACCCGCGCTTGTCGCCCCGGCCACCCGCTCTCGTCCTTCAACGGGTCGCCGTCGTCGCAAGCAGGCCTGCTGCCTCCGATGCAGTACTGAGACGTCGCCGTCCTAAGCATCGTGTGGTCGTTTGTAGCGTCGTTGACGTGGTCATGGCAACCTTGGCCGCCGGTTGTAGCATCCCGAGCTGCCCGTGGTAGTGAATCCGATGGTGTCATGTGGCCATCCGACGCTGGTGCTGGATCCAACAAAAAAAGATGCTGGATGTAGCAAATTATGTTGCTGGATGCAGCTCTGTCGCGTTGACGCTCGACTAGTTCCAGCAAATAAAAAGGGCAGTGATCTGCGCTGGTGCGCCGGCCGAACGATTCGGCCGGTCGCACCGCAGCCGCCGATTTACCTCTGTATTAACCGTCAGATCTAATCCTCACCAAAGTCAAACGCAGCTTCATCTCTTCCTCCGCTGGTGTACACATCTAGCCGCCATGGATGAGCGAGGCACCCAGACTCGAAGCACCACCGGGCTTGGCCGCCCCCGGCGCCGGTCACCGCCCTCGCCGCCGGTGGCCGCCCTCGCCGCCGGTGGCCGCCCTCGCCGCCGGTGGCCACCTGTGTTTCATGCTGGCTCGGCGCATGCAGCAGCGTGTGCGCCGGTTGCAGCTCCCCCGGCGATGGTCGCAACTCTGCTGCGACGGTCGGAGCTGCAGCAGCGAAGATCACCAGACGCGCGCCCTCGAAGACGAGCTCACATCTGAACCGAGGCAAGGCTTGAACCATCGCACACCCTCTGTGTTGCAAAATGTTGTTAAAAAAGCTTCAACCCCTGGATGGAAAAGTTTCAAGCCCTAGATGAAAAAGCTTCAACTGGCACTGCGATTCACGAGGAGATACAACCGCTGACGCAAAATGCTTCAACCTTAGATGAAAAAAGTTTCAACCAGATGATAGAGAGAGCTTTAACCAAAGGCTGCTCAAAACAAAAAAAAGTTTCAATCGTTTACACAAAAGCTTCAACCGTGGACGGAAAAAGCTTCAACTGTGTATGAAAAAGTTTCAATCGTTAAGAAAGAAAGCTCCAACCTGACATTGCAACCAGAGAAAAGTTATGTGTTGTAGCAAAACGTGACGCCGGTCGTAGCAAAATGCTATGCCGGTTGTAGCAAAAATCTATGCCGGTTGAAGCATGTAGCAAAACTGCAGCATTTTGTCATCTTCTTCCACCTCCAGCCGTCGCTAGTTGAAGCTCAGCCGTAGCGGGCAGTCGACTTATCGATGCCAGCAAATAGAGACGCCGGATGTAGCAAGAAAATGATATAGTTGTAGCAAAAACCAGCTGTGTTTCCAACTCGCTTATCGGTTGCAGCAAAAAACAGCTGTGGTTCCAGCTATGGATTTCGCCAGTTGAAGCAAAACAAAATGATGGCTCCAGCATCGTTGCCCGCTCGTTGGCGACGCAACCTTCACCGTGGTCATCCATGGAGGCTCGTCGGCACGGCTCGGCATGGTTCCCCCGGCGTGGTCCCAGCACCTCCGTTGCGGCGCCCCGATACAGTCCATAGCAGCTTGTTGGAGCCCCAGTCGCAGTCCGCCCCGAGCTCGTAAGCCATGGCCGCCCTGACCTTGAGCTCGCAGGCCATGGCGCATGGGAGCAGCACTCCCCATGGAGGAGGTGCAGCTGTGGGGTGTGAAGGGAGGAGTGCTCGGAGCTGCCTGGTGCTATGGCGGAGGAGGCGAGCGATGGAGAAGGAAGAAGGAGATGTGTTGCAGATAAGGAAAGGGGTGAGCTGCTTCTGGCCGCATGATTGCGATCCATCTCGCGGCTTGCGTGAGACCGGCGTAACGGTTCGGCCGGTGCGCCGGCTGGAAACGTTTCCCAAATAAAAATGCTACCAGTAGCAAATTTATATACCAGTTGTATCATTTTTAAAGGAAGAAAAAAGGAAAAAGGAAGAAAACAAAAGAAAACAAAAGAAAAAGGAAGAAGAAAGAAAAAAGAAAACAAAAGAAAAACAAACAGAAGAAAAAAGGAAAAAGGAA